>NC_083688.1:7068055-7392777 GCF_033118175.1 Dama dama | reverse complement strand
CCTGCTTTGTAAGGTTTTACATGAGGTAACACATGCAAAGCATTTACACCACTCTTGTACACTCAGTCCTAATGATGTAAGCTATTGTTGCTATCATTAGGGATGGGCCTATCTGGCCTCCCCAGTGAAACAGTGCGTTCCTGTCTTGTCTCTTCCTTTGCTCCTGCCACCCAGGACACTCAGCCCAAGGCAGGTGTGCCTGGGAGTTAGTCACCAGGCTCCCCAGCCTCACAAGGGATGTGAGCATGAATGTTCCCCTCTGCCCAGGCGCCTGTGAAATCTGACTCATGCCTTGGCAGCTCTCTCTAAAGAGAGATTTCCTTCAGCCTCAACCCACTCCCCTTTCGCAATAAACTCAGTCCTTCGTACCCTCCTAGGTCATGTGCAGATCCCCAGTTTTACCCATTGATGGACCCTAGGGAAATCTCCCTGGAGATCAGACTCCAGGCAGTTGATAGGCAGATGATAGAGACTTGACTCTCTAGCCAGTGGCTTTGACTGTTTGTACTTCCAAATTCCTAGTGGTCTCTGGATTGACTGATGACCCAGTTTAGGGTCACAGCATTTCATTTGGCCACCCTTGGACTAAGTGACAACTCAGACACAAGCACCGTCTGGATGGGACAAGCTCGGGAGCTTATGTCTGTTTCACTGTCTTCCACTCCCCAGTCCTTGGGGGTTCCCTGAAGCCTGTGAGGTGGTTTGGGGGTATTGAAAGTGAAGGCTGTCAACTTAAAAGGCTGGTTGTGCCTTAGATAGTTTCCTGTTAATGGTACCCAGCTCCAGGTCTCAAGACCCAGGTTCAAAACCTGGCTCAGCCTTTTGAGCATTTTGACTCAGCTGGGACCCTGAACTTCATAACTTGCTTCTCAGAAGTCTGTTTTCTCATCTGTAAAATGGGAATAATAATATTATTTACCTGATAGGGTGGTTATGAGGATTAAATGCATGTGAAGCATTTAATATAGTGCCTGGCACATAGTCCTGTTGTTAGGCAATGAGGGAGAAAGTGCTGGACCCAGAGTCAAGAGATTGGGGTATGAGTTCCAGCTCTGCTACTCACTGGCTGTGTAGACCGTAGGCAAGTTAACTCCCCATCTCTGAGTTTCTTCAACTGAGAAAGAAAGTTTTCGGTTTGAAGGCCAGTTGGGTTCTTTCTAGCTGCTTTATATCTGTGAACTGTGACTTGGAAGATACATATTTTAAAAAAAAAAGGAAGGAAAAAAAAGTTAGTACCAGATGTTTTCATCTGCCAAAATTACATTTCACAGATCCCAGGACCCTTGACACCATCCTCAAAAGCCACCCCATCCAGCAGCCTCTAGGCTGAGCCTTCTCAACCCAAGGAATGGTTAGAAAGACCCCAAGAAGCTTACTGGAGCCACAGCCAGGCCTCAGGGAAGAAAGCAAAGTGGGCATCACAGTGAATCACATCACAGTGAACCAGCCAGCCCCCAACATCATACCCCAGGATTTTACCCTTCTGTGCCTTAGGCAAGAGTCTAATCAGAAAGGATTAGTTTATGGCAAGGGATGTTTCCTCTGTAGCCTGAAAATGTTCTGATCTGTTGTAAAACAGGCCCCGCCAGGGAAATAGAACCGTTTCTTTTTGGTCTAGTGACCTCTGACACTACCCCCTTCCTGGCCCGCCTGGCTGTCTCAGCCACCCCCTGCAGGAGACAAATGCTGGGAAAGGAGGAGGCGGCCAGCATCCCTAAGGACTGGGAGTTCCTCCCCAGAGGGTCTCCATGAGTGCAGAGTCCCACTGAGTTATTCTTATGCTCTGTTTGAAGCCTCAGGGGGATGAGCTGGGTGGGATTTGCCGAAAATGAAAAGCAGTTTGTTTCAACTCGTTCTACCAGTTTTTACCCTCTACACTTAGCCATTTTAATGTAACAAATTTACCTTTACAGAGACAATGGATCTAAGAGGAATTTGTTGGTGGTAACTAGCAAACAGAGGGACCTTTTATGAGTACCCAGCATTGTGCCAAACATCTTACATCCATTGTCTTACTTAAAAAATTACTGGCTTCACAGTGGGGAAAAAAATATGGTTTTAATTTTTCAGGTGAGAAAACTGAGGTCCAGAGAAGTAAAGTGATTTGCTCAGAGTCAGTGGTGGAGCTGGCGCTTGTATTACTGCAGGGCATCCACTGCAGCCATGACTTCATGCAAACTTGAGTGAAGCCTTGCTGGTGAAGCTGTGCCCTGGCAGATTGACCCACCTTCTCTGAAACCTCAGGCTCAGTTTTCTAGAAGACCTACCTGATCACCTTTTAGTCCTTTGATAGCTCAGGGCTCTTGGGGCTTCCCTCATAGCTCAGTTAGTAAAGAATCTGCCTGCAATGCAGGAGACCCCAGTTCAACCCCTGGGTCAGGAAGATCCCCTCAGGAAGGGATAGGCTCTCCATTCCAGTGTTCTTAGGCTTCCCTTGTGACTCAGCTGGCAAAGAATCTGCCTGCAATGTGGGAGACTTAGGTTCAATCCTTGGGTTGGGAAGATCCCCTAAAGAAGGGAAAGGCTACCCACTCCAATATTCTGGCCTGGAGAATTCCATGGACTGTATATATGTATAGTCCATGGGGTGACAAAGAGTTGGACACAGCTGAGCAACTTTCACTTTCACTTCTGTCTGTGGAAAAGAGGCTGTTTCCAGGGGTAAATGGGGGACCCTGTTTCCCAGTCACTGTCATATCCAATGGCCAGTTACCATGGACTTTTCCCCCCTGCCCAGCAAATGACAGGTCCAAATGCAGCCAGTTTTGAAGATAAAGAGTCTGGAAGAATTCTGCCATGTGGATGCCTTTTCGAGGGTCTAGTCCAGCCCTGAGCCCGTTCCTTCTCTAACTGGGAAGTGTTCTTCCTCTTCTTGCTTTTGTGCAACTGCTCAGCCCCAAGGCAAGCCCACTTCCTTCCCTCCTCTCCCTGTGCCTTTCCGAGGAAGCAGCTGCCTTTTCTTCACAACAGGCGGCTCTGCCCTGCTCTGGCTCCAGTTTCCTGTGCTGACTGCTCCATAACTCTCCTGGACCCAAACTGCTTCCAAATTCTCTGAGGTCAGTTCAGTTCAGTTCAGTTCAGTTGCTCAGTCGTGTCTTTGTGACCCCATGAACTGCAGCACGCCAGGCCTCCCTGTCCATCACCAACTCCCGGAGTCCACCCAAACCCATGTCCATTGAGTCAGTGATGACATCCAACCATCTCATCCTCTGTTGTCCTCTTGTCCTCCTGCCCTCAATCTCTCCCAGCATCAGGGTCTTTTCAAATGAGTCAGCTCTTGGCATCAGGTGGCCAAAGTATTGGAGTTTCAGCTTCAACATCAGCCCTTCCAGTGAACACCCAGGACTGATCTCCTTTAGGATGGACAAGTTGGATCTCCTTGCAGTCCAAGGGACTCTCAAGAGTCTTCTCCAACACCGCAGTTTAAAAGCATCAATTCTTCACTGCTCAGCTTTCTTTATGTCGAACTCTCACATCCATACATGACCACTGGAAAAACCATAGCCTTTGTTTCAAAGCAATGTCTCTGCTTTTTAATATGCTGTCTAGGTTGGTCATAACTTTCCTTCCAAGGAGTAAGCGTCTTTTAATTTCATGGCTGCAATCACCATCTGCAGTAATTTTGGAGCCCCCAGAAAAATAAAGTCAGCCACTGTTTCCCCATCTATTTGCTATGAAGTGATGGGACCGGATGCCATAATCTTAGTTTTCTGAATGTTGAGCTTTAAGTCAACTTTTTCACTCTCCTCTTTCACTTTCATCAAGAGGCTCTTTAGTTCTTGTTCACTTTCTGCCATAAGGGTGGTGTCATCTGCATATCTGAGGTTATTGATATTTCTCCTGGCAATCTCGGTTCCAGTTGGTTCTTCCTCCAGCCCAGTGTTTCTCTTGATGTACTCTGCATATAAGTTAAATAAGCAGGGTGACAATATACAGCCTTGACCTACTCCTTTTCCTATTTGGAAGAAGTCTGTTGTTCCATGTCCAGTTCTAACTGTTGCTTCCTAACTGCATACAGGTTTCTCAAGAGGCAGGTCAGGTGGTCTGGTATTCCCATCTCTTTCAGAATTTTCCAGAGCTGAATGTGATCCATGCAGTCAAAGGCTTTGGCATATTCCATAAAGCAGAAATAGATGTTTTTCTGGAACTCTCTTGCTTTTTCGATGATCCAGCAGATGTTGGCAATTTGATCTCTGGCCTCTGCCTTTTCTAAATGCAGCTTGAACATCTGGAAGTTCATGGTTCACGTATTGCTGAAGCCTAGCTTACACACACAAAGTACTCATCAAATGTTTGCAAAATTGAATTGAAGCCAGATTCTTAAAAATAAGAGCAGGGACTTCCCTGGTGGTCCAGGGGCTAAGACTCTGCACTCCCAATGCAGAGGGCCTATGTTTGATCCCTCTTCAGGGTACTAGATCCCACATGCTGTAACTAAGAGTTTGAGTGCCGCAACTAAAGATCTCAAGAGCTGCAGCTAAGACCAGACACAGTCAAATAATAAAACTAAAACTTTTTTTTTTAATTTTGAAAAGCAACAAGAGCTATCATGTGTGTCAGCTGCTGTGAGCCAAGCTGTGTGCTAAGTTCCTTATACATGTGTTTAGTTATCCCATAACTTCATGGCAGACAGATGGGGAAACAATGGAAACAGTGAGAGATTTTATTTTGGGGGCTCCAAAATCACTGCAGATGGTGACTGCAGCCATGAAATTAAAAGATGCTTGCTCCTTGGAAGAAAAGCTATGATCAACCTAGACAACATATTAAAAAGCAGAGACATTACTTTGCCAACAAAGGTCTGTCTAGTCAAAGCTTTGGTTTTTCCAGTAGTCATGTATGGATGTGAGAGTTGGACTATAAAGAAAGCTGAGTGCCAAAGAATTGATGCTTTTGAACAGTGGTGTTGGAGAAGACTCTTGAGAGTCCCTTGGACTGCAAAGAGATCCAACCAGTTCATCCTAAGGGAAATCAGTCCTGAGTGTTCATTGGAAGGACTGATATTGAAGGTGAGACTCCAATACTTTGGCCACCTGATGCGAAGAACTGACTCATTTGAAAAGACCCTGATGCTGGGAAAGATTGAAGGCAGGAGGAGAAGGGGATGACAGAGGATGAGATGGTTGGATGTCATCACTGACTCAATGGACATGAGTTTGAGCGAGCTCTGAGAGTTGGTGATGGACAGGGAAGCCTGGCCTGCTGCAGTCCATGGGGTCGCAGAGTCAGACACGACTGAGTGACTGAACTGAACTGATGTGTTTATACAAGTACACACACACACACACACACACACACACACACACACACGCAATCCCCATGAGATACAGGGTAGCCATTAAACCTGAAAACAGAAAAATCTGCATCTCAAATGTGAATGGTTTAGCTATATTATGTTATATACATTAGCTATATTATATTATAGGCAAATTAAGGGTGTCTCAGACTGTAAAAATAATACCTGCAATGCAGGAGACCCAGGTTCCATCCCTGTGTCAGAAAGATCCCCTAGCAATCCACTCCAGTATTCTTGCCTGGGAAATCTCATGGACAGAGGAACCTGGTGGGCTACAGTCCATGGGATTGCAAAGAGTTGGACATGACTTTGTAACTACACAATAGTATCTATGTGCAGAGGATGAGATGGTTGGATGGCATCACTGACTCGATGGACACGAGTTTGAGCAAGCTCCGAGAGTTGGTGATGGACAGGGAAGCCTGGCGTGCTGCAGTCCATGGGGTCACAAAGAGACTCTACTGAGAGACTGAACTGAACTGTCCAAGCTTTATGTGATTATGTATGTGTGTGTATGTATTACTGTTATCAGTCTCCACTTTACACTGAGAATACCAAGGCCTAAGGTCAGAGGAATGTGTTGTGCTCGAAATAGGATATAAACCCAGGTCTGCCTGATCTCAGAGCCATGAAGCTGGACTAGCTCCAAAGTGGCACACTTAAGCCAGGTGAAATGTGAGACTTGAAAACAGTGGTTTCCCTGAAATTGAAAGTGTGTGTGTGTGTGTATGTGTGTGTGTGCGCGCGCGCATGTGTTTCTGGGAAGTGTGAAGTCTTTGGAGGGCTCCCACAGCTCCAGGAAGTGGGTGCTTAACTAAGGGAGGACTTGGGTTTGTAACTCTAACTTCACCATTTATCAGTCGCATGACATAACCATGGGCAAGTTGTTTCATATGACCTAGCATGGGTTCTCCCACCTTTGAGATCGGTATAACAGTGCCTATCTCATGGCTTTTTTTTTTTTTCATTTATTTTTATTAGTTGAAGGCTAATTACTTTACAATATTGTAGTGGTTTTTGCCATACATTGACATGAATCAGCCATGGATTTACATGTGTTCCCCATCCTGATGCCCCCTCCCACCTCCCTCCCCATCCCATCCCTCTGGGTCTTCCCAGTGCACCAGCCCTGAGCACTTGTCTCATGCATCCAGGGCTGGCAATCTGTTTCACACTTGATAATATACATGTTTCAAGGGAGGATTCATTCAATGTGATAATGAAGGTAAACCTCTCAGCATGTGTAAGTTCTCAGTAAATGTTGAGTATTAGTATTATCATTTTGCTATTATGATTACAACTCGCTGTCTCCTCCTCCTCCTGTTACCCACCTGCCACACACACACACACACACACACACACAGAGTTCTTTGGAAACCCAGGATATAGTCATCTGTTTAAGCCATTGTGACAGATACTTCCATCACAAACACATCAGAGTAGCCAGTCAGCCCAGGGAGTAAAAGAAAAAAAAAACAAAAACAGCCAACTCCCTGGTGTGAATGACTCCAGAGAATCTTTATGATTTGGGTCAAAAAAAGAATCTTTGGCTCCTTCTTTGGGCTTCTCCTTGCCTAACTCTTTCTGAAATGAATTGGATTGAAGCCTTAAACATGAACAGGGCCACTGTGACCTGATTGCCCACCTTAGAACTGCAGGTGAAATCCAGGCCCTGGGGTTCAGGGGCTGACGGGACGACTGGAACCCCCAACTGGAACCTTGACCTTCGGGATTCTGCCTGAGGGGGGCTGGCTGAGGATGAGGGTCCCCCTTAGTAGTTTTAAAGACCAGACCTTAGGGTGTTCTGCCCTCAACCTGAAACAACTATCTGGCAGATGGAGGAGTTGCCAGGGAAAAATCCTCTCAATAGGTCATGTTTTTGGTCTCTGATTTGTAGAAATAGGTCAGGTTATTTGAAATAAAAAAATGATTTTTTTCTTATTTCAATAGAAATGCATGGTCTTTGAGATTGAAAAAAAATGCAATGCACATAATGAAGAAATTTTATCCAAAGAGAACCACCATTGTTCTTCCCTACACTTTACCTGTTTAGAGGAAGACCACTGCCCTGCAATTAAATGCACAACCTCTCCAACTGGACTCTCACACTAGCTGTATACATGTGGGCTAGTCTCTTGAACCCTCTGAGCCTCAATTCCTCAATTATAAAATGAAAATAAAAATATTTACGTTTATAATTTTAAAGACAGCATCTATATTATATAATTGAAATAACACCTAAAAGTGACTCAGCAAATGTTAGCTCTCCTTATAGCAAGTGCAGATTCTTGGGGAAAAAAAACTGCTATCACACCATAGATCCTATTTATAACCTGCTTTTTACCCACACTAGCCGACAATGTGAATCTCTTTCCAATATCAAATGTTCCATTATGACCTTTGTATGGAAGATATGGCCTCATTTATCAGTCCCCCACTGATGGATATTCAGGACATATCCAGCATTTCTATTTTTATCAACAGTGCTGCATGAACTATGACTAAACCTTTGTGTCCAGCCATCATTATTTCCTTGGAGCCAATCAAGAAGTAGAATTTCAGGGTGGTTTTAGGGTAGGCACAATTTTATGATTTTTGATACCTGTTACCAAACTGCCCTCCAGAAAGGTTATAGCGAGTTCTTTTCCCACCAAGAGGGAACGAGGGTGACTATTTCCCTGTATCATCACCAACACTGGTTTTTATCATTTTTGTCCATCTATAAGGAATTTTCTTGAGCAAGGGGATTTGTTCTATCTGTCTGATTCAACTGGCACTCCCAGAGGGCAGGGCAGGGAGGTATTAACAGTTCCTTCCATGTGTAGCTCCCATGCCTAGTACATGCTCTTCACACAATAAACACTCACGAACTATCTAAACTGAGTCTCTGAAGACAAGAGTGACTTTAAGCGCCCTGAACAGCCAGTTCTTAATAACGCAAAACTGAGCAACTAAAAATGGTACCTGGAGGAAATTCAGAGGCTGTGCACAGAAGGCAAAGGCACTTACAGAAGCACTGCCCTGATATTCAGATCTTAATCAGCCGAAATCAGCCTGGGCCAGGGCCACATATCTGCCAGCAGATTTGCATGCATAACTAGAGATCCACTCCAGTTTCAAATACACAGGGGAGCTCTGAGCCAGGAGACGGGTTTCGCGCTGTCACCATTTTGGCGGTGGCCCAGGACACGTCACCTCATCCTTTTGGGCTTGGTGTTCCTATCGGCTTAGTAGTGTTTCCGCCAGAGGTATTTTAACAATCATGGAATTCCACGTTTCTCCCCTTTCCAACATTTACTGAATGTGATGCCTCCCATCCATGCTGGAGGCAGGTTGGCATGTGAGTAAAGAAACAGACTCTGGAGTTGGGCGTTCTGGATTCAAAACCCTCACTCTGTAGCATCCTCACTGTATGAATTTGGACAATGGGACTCCTCTGAGACCTGTCCCCAGACTTTTTGGTACCAGGGACCAGTTTCATCCAGAGCACGATGGTGGTAGTGGTGGGTGGGTGGGTAGGTGGGTGGTATCCGGATGATTCAAGAGTGCTACATTTATTGTGCACTTTATTTCTATTAGTATTACATCAGCTCCACCTCAGATCATCAGGCATTAGATCCCAGAGGTTGGGGACCCCTGCTTTAGAGGGTTTGGTGGACAGATTAAATCAGCTCATCTGTGCAAATCCCTTAGGACAGTGCTTGGTACACAGTGAGCTCTAAGTGTCAGCAATGACTTGTCTGATTTAAACCTTGCAGTATCACTGTGAGGTAACGATTAGTTTGCCATCTTTAAAGACAGGGAATGAGGAGCAGAGAAGTCACCCAGCTGGGAAGGATAAAGCCTGCACTGAGCTCACGATATCTCACTCAGGACTTTTTGCAGAAACCTAAAATATTAAAGCTGGAAAACACCTTCCAAGTCATCTCATCCCGTCTTGACGAGCCCAGAGAGTGGAACAGACTTGCCTACAGACACGTACGTGAGGTACTTGACCCAGCAGGGCCTGGGCTCCAGCCTCCCCATGGCTGCTTGGGACCCTGGTGCCCAGAGAAAGAAGCTTCTGTCTCCGCCCAGTCACTGCCCTCCCTCCTGGGCAAGGCGAGAAGCCCAGAAGCTTGTGGGGACTTGACCGCCTCTCCGGCCAGGCACAGGCCAGGTGCTCAGAGAAGCCACTGTTGTTGCTGGCCACTCCAATCACTCCTTTTGTGCAGTCATTCCAGTCTCGGGTCCTCTCCCAGGGAGACGGTCTTCCACCAGCTCCTGCCCGGACTTGTCCTCTCTGCAGCTCCCCTGGGTGCCGAGGCAGGGGGACTCTGAGAGTGGCTGTTCTTGCTGCCGGGCCCACGCTGCTCCCTGTTCAGACTCAGCACTGGGCAGGGGGTGCTGAAGGGCGAGATCCTGGGGGAACAGGCTCCTGCCCCCTCCTCAACAGCTCACTGTTCCCTGCCTTGTTCTTGAAAGTGATAGTGAAGTTGCTCGGTTGTGTCCGCCTCTTTGCGACCCCATGGATGGTAGCCTACCAGGCTCCATGGTCCATGGGATTTTCCAGGCAAGAATACTGGAGTGGGCTGCCATTTCCTTCTCCAAGGGATCTTCCCAACCCAGGTCTCCTGCATTGCAGACAGACGCTTTACCATCTGAGCCACTAGGAAAGCCTTATTCTTAGGCTCTTTTCATAAGAAATGATATATTTAACCCAATGTATTAAAATTATTACTTCAGTGTGTAGTCAATGTACATAAAGCACTAATGAGGGGATCTTATTTTTTGTACAAATTGTTAAACTCTGATACAGATTTTAATACTACAGTGCAGCTCATTTTGGATGCTACATTTTCAAGGGCTAGGGACCAAAAAGTGGAAAAATCTACATGTCCACCAACTGGTAAATTAACAAGAGGTAGTATATCCATGCAGTTGTTTCATTCAGTTCACTCAGTCAGTCGTGTCCAACTCTTTGCGACCCCATGGACTGCAGCACTCCAGGCTTCCCTGTCCATCACCAACTCCCGGAGTTTACTCAAACTCATGTCCGTCGAGTCAGTGATGCCATCCACCCATCTCATCCTCTGTCGTCCCCTTCTCCTCCTGCCTTCAATCTTTCCCAGCATCAGGGTCTTTTCTAATGAGTCAGTTCTTCCCATCAGGTGGCCAAAGTATTGGAGTTTCAGCTTCAGCATCAGTCCTTCCAATTAATTTTCAGGACTGATCTCCTTTAGGATGGACTGGCTGGATCTCCTTGCAGTCCAAGGGACTCTCAAGAGTCTTCTCCAACACCACAATTCAAAAGCATCAATTCTTCTGCACTTAGCTTTCTTTATAGTCCAACTCTCACATCCATATATGACTACTAGAAAAACCATAGCTTTGACTAGATGGACCTTTGTTGACAAAGTAATGTCTCTGCTTTTTAATATACTGTCTAGGTTTGATCATAGCTTTTCTTCCAAGGAGCAAGCGTCTTTTAGTTTCATGGCAGCAGTAACCATCTGCAGTGATTTTGGAGCCCCTCAAAATAAAGTCTCACTGTTTCCATTATTTCCCCATCTATTTGCCATGAACTCATTGGACCGGATGCCATGATCTTAGTTTTCTGAATGTTGAGTTTTAAGCCAACTTTTTCACTCTCCTCTTTGACTTTCATTATTCAGCCTTTAAAAGGAATAAAGTACAATAGGAGGAAACCTTGAAAAAAAAAGAGGCTAAGGAAAAGAAACCAGACACAAAAGACTATATATATAATATATATAATGATTTCTTTTATGTGAAATGTCCAGAATAGGCAAATCCATAGAGAAAGGAAGCAGATGGTGGTTGCTGGGGGACTAGGAGTTGGGGGGTTTTGGAGTGACTGCTACTAGGGACAGGGTTTCTTTAGGGGGTGATGAATTGCTCTGGAATAAGTGTGATGGGTGTATAACCTCATGAATACACCAATAGTCATTAAGTTGTATACTTCCAAATAGTGAATTGAATGGTATAGCAATTCTGTCTCGATTTTTAAAATGAATGCTATTTTAAAAATAAAATGTAGTCATACCAAAACAGTGAAGTTGTCTTTTTTGTCCTTTTTCAGTTTATTTTTTACATTGAAGTATATTTGATTCACAATGTTGTGTTAGTTTCAGGCACAGCAAAGTGATTCCGGTATACATATACATATATCTGTTCTTTTTCAGATTCTTTTCCAATGTAGGTTATTACAGAGTGCTGAGTAGAGTTTCCTGTGCTACACAGTAAAAGAAAGTGAAAGTGAAAGTCACTCAGTCATGTCCTTGCGACCCCATGGACTAAACAGTCCATGGAATTCTCCAGGCAGTGGGTAGCTGTTCTCTTTTCCAGGGGATCGTTCCAACCCAGGGATTGAACCCAGGTCTCCCACCTTGCAGACAGATTCTTTACCATCTGTCCTTGTTAGTTAGCTATTTTGTATATAGTAGTGTGTGTGTGTTAATCCCAAACTCCTAAAAATTTGTTTTCAAAGTCTGTGAGTCAGTTTCTATTCTGTAAATAAGTTCATTTGTGTCTTTATTTTAGATTCCACATATAAGTGATATCGTATGATATTTGTCTTTGTCTGAATAAAGCTATTTTTAATAGGAAAACATTCTACACCGATTCAGTTTCCAAGTTTAAACGTAAATTAATTGAAATGAAATTTAAGATTCAGCTCTTCAGTGACAGTTGCCACATTTCAAGCCGAGCTAGGCATGTGGTGTACCAGGGCTACCATCCTGGACGATGCAGCTTTGAGGTATGGCTGCTCCAGGTCACCGCCTGAGACTCTGACTGGCATCCTTGTCCATCTCTGGCCTGGGGAAACCCTGAAGGGACCGGGGGCAGACGGGCCCAGGACACTGAGGTGAATGAATGAAGCTCTAAGAGCATACGTGTCTTTTTTTTTTCCCCACCATGATGCAAAAGCATGACAGTTTTATCATTCTTTTCCAACAACAGCTCTTGTCTTACAGGTGAGGAAATCCACAGAACATCAAAACCGGAAGGAATCATCGAGATAACCAGTTTCTCAAAAAAAATTACATCAAGTACAATTCACTGTTTGTGGTGTACAAACCGTGGGTTTTGACAAATGTGCGATATTGTGTGTCCTCCACCACAGTCAAGACACAGAACAGTTCTGACACTCCCTGCGTTCCCTGTTACTGTCTTTCGCTCCCATTTCTGTACCGTGTGAGAGCTCTCCTTCTTGACTTCCGCAGCCGCCCTGTGTGGTGGGCACACGGATCTCCTTTGCTCAAGGCTACTCAGCTCTCAGAGCCTGTGCTGGGATGTGAACCCAGATCCACCAGCTCCAAAGTCCACATTCTGGTTTTTTTTGGCTGCCCTGGACAGCATGCAGGGTCTTAGTTCCCCAACCAGGGATTCACCCTGTGCCCCCTGCAGTGGGACCCGGAGTCTTAACCCCAGGGCCGCCAGGGAAGTCCCAGAGTTCATGTTCTTAATGACAACTTCCCAAAATTCATTTACCGAGTGCCCACTGTGGCGCTGGTATTCACTCAAACACGCTGTTTCCCTCAGCCCCCTTCACACAAGCCTTCCTTGGGGTGAATACAGTCTCCTGGGAGGTCGCCTCCCTCTGAAGTTTGCAGCCTCCCGGCTGGAGCAGCAGCAGGGCAGCAAGCCCGAGGGAGGCCTGGGCCAGTCGGAAGGCCCTCCTCACGGACCACGGTGCTCTGTGAGCGGAAGGGAGGCGCGGCAGAACCTCCGAGAAAGGTGGCTCCAGTAGCTGACTCCTGCTTGGAGGGCATTTCTCCTCATCCCCTGGGAACTACCACCTGGGGTTTCAAAATTTTCAGTTTTCAAACTTCATCAACCAGAAATGCTGTTTTACTCCTGAATGACTGGTTGTCATCTTCCCAGTCTTCTAGATGTTTTTTTATAAGCTCTTCTCCTTCCTTGAAGTGGGGTGATACCAAGACTTCACCAAGGCTTAACTTCAGGTGAGGAGGAGGCAGGCCATTTTTGAGAAAACTGGAGACACTTAGACTAAAAGCTTCTCTCTGAGGCCTGGGTTTCTCCTGGCTCTTGCAGAGGACACAGCCCCAGACAGACGGAAGAGAAAAGCCTGGCTCCACACTCGAGATTCTGCTTGTCTCAACCCAGGTTTGAACAGAAAATTTTTATAAACAAACCCCCTCTGAGAACAGATAGTAGTTCTAATCCCCAGCTTTTCAGGAGAAAGCAGAGGTTAGGGAAACCAAACATTTTAGGGCTGTGGAAAGACAGCCACTCCCGCCCCTGCGTACTTCTGTGACAGCTCTCACTATGGGAAGAAGCCAGGTCTCGGGGTGGGAGGGGAATGTGGTACAGAGTCAAACACAAATAATGAGTGATAATTTCTCATTAGCTTCAACCCCCTGGGCTTGGGGGGGGGGGGGGGAGGGTGGATCTGAATTGAGGAAGGAGGGATAAAAGTGGAAATTAGCTATTGACAGATAGATTTTTTCGTCTGCATCCGAGAGGCAGTTTAAACTAAGTCCTGGTTTGATTAACCATGGATATCCTGGGGTTTGTGGATTTATCTTTAAAAAAAAAAATCTAATGTATGTTTGTTGTAGAAATTTTTTTAATTTATTTATTTTGATTGGAGACTAATTACTTTACAATATTGTAGTGGTTTTTACCATACGTTGACATGAGCCATGAATGTACATCTATCCCCCATCCTGAACCCCTCTCCCACCTCCCTCCCTGTTGGAGAAATTTTTCAAAGTTACCAAAGGCAATCAATACCTAAAAAAAATTTTAAATGTTTTATACCACCATTCAATGCTAATCTTTTAAACCTGCCTAACTGTACTTCTGTCCATAAGTGGAACTTTATTTTTCCACCAAAAATATGGAATTGCACGTCAGCCACTGTGTTTTATAAACTTGCTTCCCCACTCCCCTAAAAAAAAGTAACCATATCAATGGTTTGGCTTTGTTGTTGTTGTTTTCAGGATGACCTTATCAGTAGTTCCTGGGCAGACCAGGTAAACTATTAATACAACCAGAAATGACGGCCCCAGCATCCTGGGAGAGGAACCCGGGACGCACAGCAGCTTCAGGGTGGCATGTTAAGGAGATAAACTCTTCTTTCGCTTCTCATTAAGCACGGCTGTTAAAACAGTCGAGGTCCAGGATGAAAGGGAAGAGGTGTCAGGGCTGAGTCAGCACCTGGATTTGCCG
Source organism: Dama dama (assembly GCF_033118175.1). NCBI lineage: Eukaryota > Metazoa > Chordata > Mammalia > Artiodactyla > Cervidae > Dama > Dama dama. The sequence goes on along the minus strand of NC_083688.1, from coordinate 7,378,286 downwards.
GGCCTGCCACCTGTTTTATTCAGCGTGCCGGTGTGTGGAACGCCACGGAATGAAAAGAAAGACGTTTTTGTTCCCTGGGACTGTTTCCCCTCACCTCCGACCCTTCCCCCCACCCGCCTCAGCCAGAGAGAAATTGAGGGAAAAGCGCCTCCAAAGTGAAAAGCTGCCCCACAGACCTCCCTCAGAAACCAGGAAGCTCAAAAGAGCAGTGAACCAGGTAGAACTCTGCTACCCAGGCGGAATTAGTGGTAAAGAGCCCACCTGCCACTGCAGGAGATGGTTTCAATCCCTGGGTCGGGAAGATCCCCTGGAGGAGGGCATGGCAACCCACTCCAGTATTCTTGCCTGGAGAATCCCATGGACAGAGGAGCCTGGCAGGCTGCAGTCCATGGGGTCACAGAGTCAGACACAACTGAAGCGACTTAGCACACATGCACCTTTAGAGACCAAACTGGAGGCCTCTGAATTTTGAAAGAAGTGTGCGTACAGAATCCCCCCTGTTCCACGCTGGTCGTATGTGGTGTTTGTCCTCCATGGAAGGAGCTGGTGGGCTGGTGGCCCTCGGGAGCAAGAACCCCTCTGGGCCTGAGCTGACGTGGCTCCCAGTCCGTCCGCTGGAAGAAGCTGCTCCTCATCCCGCACCTTGTGCTTTCCAGTGGAAAGACCGAGTCGTCTGGCACAATGTCAAACTGTGCAAGGCCATAAAGGACCTATAAAAGTCCTAAGACAGAACGCTCAGGAAGGAGGAAGCGCTAATTAAGGAAGTCCTGAATATGCTAAGCCCGCTCATTAATAAGAGGAACACAATAACAGGCAAGGTGGAGAAGCTCATAAATTAGCGAAGAAGCCCCAGCATAGTGCGGGTGGGGCCCCGCAGATGGGAACTGGGGTTCATTTTGGGGGTTAATGGAGCCCTGTCTGGGCCTTGGCATTGCCCAATGCCAGGCGTGGTGTTTCCTTCCTGGCTCGCCGGGAGAGGTGAGTAAGTTGGAGCAAAACGATAGTAGCACCGTCACCACCAGCCAGGGTGATACTTGCTCTGGGCCACAGAAGGAAGTGGGTCACAGGAGATGATCAGCCTCGGTGCTCTGCCTTGGAGAGGTGCTACCAGATTAGTAAATAACTGTCCCCTCCCTCTCCTCCTCCCTGTTGCGCATCTTCCCCTCCCAGGAAGTCATCGTGGAGACAGGAGACAGGAAAAGGAAAACAAGGACAGGAGGACACAGAACCTCTAAAACCCCTTTCCCTCTGAGAGCTCCAGGCTTTACCCTGCGGTCACTGCCAGCCTCTGGGCAAAAGACCAGCACGTTCATCTAGGGAGAAACTCAGAAACAGAGAGGTTCAGTGACTGAATGCCACTCACGTGGCAGATCCAGGGATCCATTTCATTTGCTGTCCGTTCAGGATCCTGTTGTTTACTGCACAACTGGCGACTTTGACGGCTTAATAAAAGCAAAATGGAAACCCCATGACTCAGTCCACTTTTTCATGACTCAGGGTCTGGACAAAATTGAAAATGTCACATGTGGCAGGTCTAATAGCAAGAGGTTTCCTAACGCTCTGATGTCTGTATCTGTAAAGACAGTGATTTCTATGTTCTTCGTCAATGCAGCCTAACAACAGCAGCAGTGATTGAATGATATCTGATTCTTACTGAACCCCGGTCTGTCCCAGGCACTTAGATCCATTTTCTCAGCTAGTCCTTGCAACACATGTGGCAAGAAACCCAGGCTGAGAGAGGAGATGTGACAGCCCGGGATGACACAGTTCTGAGCCAAGAATCAAAGCCAGGGCTCCTGGGCTCCGGAAGGACTAACTGGACGATTACAACCAGATTTTGGTCCCGTGTGGGATGCACGCTGGGGTGGAGGTTAAGCTCCTAGACCCTAGGGCTGGAAAGACCTTGGAGCCTGTTTAGGCCACCACCTTCACTGTGGATCACTTGGCCTCCCTGAGCCTCAGTTTCCTCACCTGAAAAACAGAGGAAATGATGCCCTGTGTGAGGATCAGAATGAGATACATCACATAAAGCACCCAGTGCACACAGTTAGCAGTCAGTCACTGGGCTGGGAGTGCTGGCTCCTGGGGGCACCAGGCGGGAGGGGCCGGGGAGGGGCCCTCGGAGCCCTGAGAGGAGCCGCAGAGAGCAGTCTTCATCATACCCACAATTTCAGTGAAACCCATAATTATAACCCCTCCTGTCAGCCCCAGGGGCAGTGATAGGATCTTTGCTGCTCTCCAGGGTCAAGTCTGATTGCTACATGGATGGGCAGACACAGGGTTCCAAGGGAGACGAGTGGGAACAGGTGGGAGGGGGCGCCTTTCTCTGCGGCAGAGGTGGGACACACCCAGAACCTCACCGCAGGGCACCCATCCAGGCCCCTTTCACAGGAGATCGCAGAGTGAGATCGAAAGCCTTGGAGTTCCTGTCCAGCTTTGTCTGTTTTTTCCGCAAGAGCTCATATGTAGTGTGCTGAATTTGAGCTAAATTCATGCTAAATAACAGCTTTTGTCAATTGAATTCTTACCATATACCAGGCTCTGGGATAGGGCATATTCTAAGTATTCTCTGATTTAATCCTCATCACAGCCCCGTTGGGTGGTACCAATTGCTCATATATCCGTAGCAGTTACTATATGCCAGACACTGTCCTAAGCACTTCAAGTGTAGTAATTTATCCAGTCATATGAGGTAGGTTCTATTATTACCCTGTTTTTACAGATGGGAAAACTGAGACTCAATGAAGTTAAATAACCTAACCTGCTTAAGGTCCCCAGAGCTAGAAAATGAGAGAGCCAGGACTCAAAGCAGGGAAGTCCGGACCTAACCACGTGTGTCCCTCCTACAATGTAAGACTTCTGTACCCTGCGAACTACTGTTTGTCCCCATTTGATGGGTGAGCAAACTCAGGCTCAGAGATGATCCACAGCCAATCAACATCAGAGTCGGGAGCTGGCGCCAATGCCCAGGCTCAAATCATTATCCCAGACTGGCCTACCTCCTACCTCCCACATGGCCTTTCTTCAGGTGGACATGGATGATATGACTGGAGGAGAAGCAAGGGGCTTCTCGCCCCAACCCCAGGAATAAATTCATCACAGCCCAGTCCTATTCTCATTTTATGGAAGAGAAAAATGTGGTCCAGGAGGTGAGGTCCCTGCCTGGCTGGGGAGTGATGGGGCTGCCCCCAAATCCCTCGCTGCTGACCGGAAGCCCTCCTGTGTCCCCTATTCCAGGCAAGGGGTCTGAAATTGTACTCTGGGGAATTCTGTCTTCTGGGTCCTGAAGGTATTTGGTCTTCAAATCATTTTAAAAGTATTTGTTGAAAGAGAAGCCACTACAATGAGAAGCAACTAGAGAGTAGCCCCTGGGCACAGCAACAAAGACCCAATGCAGTCAAACATGAACAAACACATCTGAAACAAAAAGTAAGGGTGGGTTTCTTTTTTTTTTTTTTTCAATTATTTTTATTAGTTGGAGGCTAATTACTTCGCAACATTGCAGTGGGTTTTGTCATACATTGACATGAATCAGCCATGGAGTTACATGTATTCCCCATCCCGATCCCCCCTCCCACCTCCCCCCTCCCTACCCGATTCCCCTGGGTCCTCCCAGTGCACCTGGCCCGAGCACCTGTCTCATGCATCCCACCTGGGCCGGTGGTCTGTTTCACCATGGATAATATACATGCTGTTCTCTCGAAACATCCCACCCTCGCCTTCTCCCACAGAGTTCAAAAGTCTGTTCTGTACTTCTGTGTCTCTTTTTCTGTTTTGCATATAGGGTTATCATTACCATCTTTCTAAATTCCATATATATGTATTAGTATGCTGTAATGATCTTTATCTTTCTGGCTTACTTCACTCTGTATAATGGGCTCCAGTTTCATCCATCTCATTAGAACTGATTCAAATGAATTCTTTTTAACGGCTGAGTAATATTCCATGGTGTATAGGTACCACAGCTTCCTTATCCATTCGTCTGCTGATGGGCATCTAGGTTGCTTCCATGTCCTGGCTATTATAAACAGTGCTGCAATGAGCATTGGGGTGCATGTGTCTCTTTCAGATCTGGTTTCCTCGGTGTGTATGCCCAAGAGTGGTATTGCTGGGTCATATGGCAGTTCTATTTCCAGTTTTTTAAGAAATCTCCACACTGTTTTCCATAGTGGCTGTACTAGTTTGCATTCCCACCAACAGTGTAAGAGGGTTCCCTTTTCTCCACACCCTCTCCAGCATTTATTGCTTGTAGACTTTTGGATAGCAGCCATCCTGACTGGCGTGTAATGGTACCTTATTGTGGTTTTGATTTGCATTTCTCTGATAATGAGTGATGTGGAGCATCTTTTCATGTATTTGTTAGCCATCTGTATGTCTTCTTTGGAGAAATGTCTGTTTAGTTCTTTGGCCCATTTTTTGATTGGGTCATTTATTTTTCTGGAATTGAGCTGCAGGAGTTGCTTGTATATTTTTGAGATTAATCCTTTGTCTGTTGCTTCATTTGCTATTATTTTCTCCCAATCTGAGGGCTGTTTTTTCACCTTGCTTATAGTTTCCTTTGTTGTGCAAAAGCTTTTAAGTTTCATTAGGTCCCATTTGTTTATTTTTGCTTTTATTTCCAATATTCTGGGAGGTGGGTCATAGAGGATCCTGCTGTGATTCATGTCGGAGAGTGTTTTGCCTATGTTCTCCTCTAGGAGTTTTATAGTTTCTGGTCTTACATTTAGATCTTTAATCCATTTTGAGTTTATTTTTGTGTATGGTGTTAGAAGGTGTTCTAGTTTCATTCTTTTACAAGTCATTGACCAGTTTTCCCAGCACCACTTGTTGAAGAGGTTGTCTTTTTTCCATTGTATATCCTTGCCTCCTTTGTCAAAGATAAGGTGTCCATAGGTTCGTGGATTTATCTCTGGGCTTTCTATTCTGTTCCATTGATCTATATTTCTGTCTTTGTGCCAGTACCACACTGTCTTGATGACTGTGGCTTTGTAGTAGAGTCTGAAGTCAGGCAGGTTGATTCCTCCAGTTCCATTCTTCTTTCTCAAGATTACTTTGGCTATTCGAGGTTTAAAGGTGGGTTTCTTAAAAAAAAAAAAAAAAGCATTTGTTGAGCAGCACCCTTGCTGTCTCCAATTTTCTTGAAGAGATCTCTAGTCTTTCCCATTCTGTTGTTTTCCTCTATTTCTTTGTGTTGTTCACTTAAGAACCCTTTCTTATCTCTCCTTGCTGTTCTCTGGAACTCTGCATTCAGTTGGGTATATCTTTCCCTTTATTCTTTGCCTTTCATTTCTCTTCTTTTCTCAGCTATTTGTAAGGCCTCCTCAGACAAACCTAGACAGCATATTAAAAAGCAAAGACATTAAATTTGCCAACAAGGTCCATCTAGTCAAAGCTATGGTTTTTCCAGTAGTCATGTATGGATGTGAGAGTTGGACCATAAAGAAGGCTGAGGGCTGAAGAACTGATGCTTTTGAACTGAAATGCTGGAGAAGACTCTTGAGAGTCCCTTGGACTTCAAGGAAATCAAATCAGTCCATCCTAAATGAAATTAACCCTGAATATTCACTGGAAGCACTGATGCTGAAGCTGAAGCTCCAATACTTTGGGCACTTGATGCAAAGAGCCAACTCATTGGAAAAGACCCTGATGCTGGGAAAGACTGAGGGCAGGAGGGGAAGGAGGAGACAGAGGATGAGATGGTTGGATGGCATCATTGACTCAATGGACAAGAGTCTGAGCAAACTCCAGGGGATAGCGAAGGACAGGGAAGCCTGGAGTGCTTCGCTGGGGTCGAAAAGAGTCAGACACAAATTGGTGACTAAACAACAACAACCCTTGTGCCCGGCATTGTACTGAGTCAGGAGTTTTTAAGCTTTTGTAGAAGCTTGGGAACTCCAAGAGAAGTCCCCAGGCAGGGTCTGAGGACCCCCCTGGCCCCTTTCCCCATCTCCACCCAGAACTGCTTTTCTTGTATTTGTTTTAAACTGAAAGTGAAAGTGTTAGTTGCTCAGTCCTGTCTGATTCTTTTCAAACCCATGGACTGTGTAGCCCACCAGGCTCTTCTGTCCATGGAATTCTCCAGGCAAGAATACTGGAGTGGGTTGCCAGGCTCTCCTCCAGGGGATCTTCCCCACCCAGGGATCAAAGCTGGGCAGGGATCATTGCAGGCAGATTCTTTACTGTCTGAACAGTAAAGAATCTTTTGGAAAAAGAAGTCTACCCTTAAATATGCTTGAAAATTACCATGTTTGGTTCTGGGGCCTGAGAGATGATGTGACGCGTTCCTGGCCTCAAAGAGCTGTCGGGGGACAGACACACAGACAAATCCATTGCAGCACAGCGGCAACCTTAGTCACCACCCAGGTTGGTGTGAGGAGCAGAGACAGCTGGAAACAGGAAGTAGTTCGGGGACTTCCCTGATGGTTCAGTGGCTCAGACTCTGCACTCCCAGTGCGGGGGAGCAGGGTTTGATCCCTGGTCAGGGAGCTAGATTCCACATGCCAAGACTAAAACTCCTGTATGCCACAACTCAGACACGGTGCAGCTAAATAAAAAAAAAAATTAAACATTTTTTAAAAAGAAGAAGTGGTTCACTCTGGGGCAAAGGAGGGGGCTGAGTAGTTAGGGAACGTTTCTTGGAGGAGGGGACTTTGAACCAAGTTTGCAAGGATTGGATTCCCTGTACAGCTAAGATGGGAAAGGCCATTTCAAATAAAGTGGGACAGCCAGGCAGAGGCACAGAGGTGTGATGAAAAGTGATGTACACTGAGGGAGCCTTGAGTCCTGGACTCAAAGATCTGAGACACCAGCACGTTATTAGCAGCTAGTGACTGAACATTAACTTACGGAGCAGATGACTTTCAAACTGTCGTTGACTTTTTTAAACAATTTTTTTTTTGAGATTTATTTATTTATTTTAGTTTTTGGCTGTGGTGGGTCTTTGCTGCACTCCAGCTTTCTCTAGTTGCAGCAATCGGGGATCACTCTTCATGGCAGTGCTCGGGCTTCTTATTGTGGTGGCTTCTCTTGCCGTGGCTTCTCTTGTTGCCAAGCACAGGCTCTAGATGGCTCGGGCTTCCGTGGCCGAGGGGCTTCCCTGATAGCTCAGCTGGTAAAGAATCCACCTGCAATGCAGGAGACCCCTGTTCGATTCCTGAGTTGGGAAGATCCTCTGCAGAAGGGAACAGCTACCCACTCCAGTGTTCTTGCCCGGAGAATTCTATGGACAGAGGAGCCTGGTGGGCTATAGTCCACGGGGTCACAAAGAGTCAGACACGACGGAGCTCCGTAGCTGAGAACTCTGGAATGCAGCCTCGGTGCTTGTGGCTCAGTTGGGCTTAGTTACTCTGAAGTATGTGGGATCTTCCCAGATCAGGAATCGAACCCATGTCCCTTGCATCGTAAGGTGGATTCTTAACCACTGGATGACCAAAAGCCCTAAACTGTCATTGACTTTTACTGTTAACATCCTGCTTGTATCCAAGGGTTCGTTTACTATGTCAGTCTCGGTGCCAGGCTGGGGGACAAGAGCATGAGCCGGACAAAGCTCCCTGCTCTCCAGCATCCTAAGGTCAGGGGTGGGGAGGGGTGCAGCCCAGGCTGCTGGCAGATGAGACTTTCTGAGGGTGGGAGTGGTGGGGGGCAGGGAGAGGGGGGAGGAGGGGCAATGATGTAGAGTTAGCTGCTGACGCCCAAGGGCAGGCAGGCAAGATATGATGTGTTCCAGCAGGGACAACCAGGAAGGGCTTCATGGACTAGGCAGCATTGAAGCTTGGCTCGGAGACGTGGGGAAGATGGTGATAGACACGGATGGGAGAACACATTCTGGGCTGAGGCAGGAACAGCAGTGGGAGAGGCAGAGAGACAGGAATGCACGGGTGTGGCCACGGAGCAGCCAGGTTGGGGCCCAGCGTTTGTTTCGAGGAACAAAGTGGACAGAGGTAAGGTTTGAAAAATTCTGTTGAAGCCCAGTGATTTGGGCAGTGGGATCTGGGCACCATCCTGAGCAGGACACAGCCCCACTCTCCCACCACCCAGTAGGATGTCAGCCTCCTGGGAGTGCTTCTGAGGGATAAGGGCCATCACAGCCCAGAGGGACAGTATCTGGTTAGTGGCTGGGGAGGCAACTTCCCATAGAGCCAGCCGTGCAGGTTCAAGTCCAGCTGCCCTGCTAACCAGCCCCATGACTTTGGGCCAGTTGTTTTGCTTCCCAGGGGTCTCAGTTTGTGCATCTGTAAGATGGGGACAGTAGTACTTATCTCCTAGAATTGACATGAAGATTCAATTAGTTAATGTACTTGAAAGGCACGGCACAGAGCCAGTCACATAGCAGTGTGCCAAGACCTGTGCTTTACCTGGCCGACTCACTCCACTGCTCTCCTTTTCCCTTGGTGGGGGTGCGGGAGGGGAAGGAGTGCTATAGCGTTTCCATTTCATTCACAAGTTGGTTCATTTGCTAGTGTGGTCATCCATTTGTCAGGCATTTCGTTTCCTCCCTTTTCCTGCATTGAGCGACCCAATATACTCTTGAGTGCTCTGTCCATTGCTTGCTTCGTTTCTTAACCATTCTTTCCAGTATTAAAAGTTTCTTAAAATTAAAAATTGCAGTTCCCATTATTCTTCCAGGTTGCCTTAGAGTGAAATTTCTGATGAAATAGTAGTTTCATTAGCATGAAAAAAAATTTTAGGGCCATTTAGGAAATTTAGATGCACTAGACTAAGTTGAAAAAAACCAGAAACGTGAGATACTGCTTCCTGAGCAGAGAGCACTGAGAAACACTCTACTATTGTCTCCACCCCTCACATGTTCTTTGCCTTCTACTCGGTACCGCAGGAGGTTGGGAGCAGGAAGCTCGGTTCACTCTTGGGCCCTGTTTTTTCAGCAGATAGCCTTTCACAGGGCACAGGTCCGCGCCAGGCCTGTGCTGAGCACGGGAGTATTGAGTAAGCAGCAGCCCAGCCCTGGGGAGCTGCCAGTCTGGCCCTGAGCTGCAGCCTTTTTTGGACTGTTAACCATAAGCCAGAGGGATCCCTCGCTAGGCAGTCTCACGGGACTCCCAAGGAGAGAGCAGAGCCCCAGGGCCACACCTGAGGTGACGGGAAAGAAGAGGAGGGGGCTGGCATTGCAAAGGGGACAAGTTCCCACTGGAGCTGGTGTCACCAAGTAATTTTATTGGCTTCAATTGTCCAATAATTATGGGCTTCCCTGATAGTTCAGTTGGCAAAGAATCTGCCTGCAATGCAGGAGACCCTAGTTTGATTCCTGGGTTGGGAAGATCCCCTGGAGAAGGGATAGGCTACTCACTCCAGGATTCTTGGGCTTTCCTTGTGGCTCAGCCGGTAAAGAATCCACCTGCAATGCGGGAGACCTGGGTTCCATCCCTGGGTTGGGAAGATCCCCTGGAGAAGGGAAAGGCTACCAACTCCAGTATTCTGGCCTAGAGAATTCCATGGACTGTATAATCTATGGGGTTGCAAAGAGTTGGACACAACTGAGTGACTTTTACTTCCCTTCACATCCAGTAATCAAATGTTGTCTGCTTTTGTAGGTGCAGCCAGAGAAGAGAAAGATGGGGCAAAGAGTACATGGAAAGGATGCCAGCCTGGAGTTCTGGTGTGGACAGCCTTTTGCCAAACCTCAGTGGAACCACTGCCCAACACAGGTGGCAGCGGTGGTGGTGGCAGTACCATTTTTGAGTACTTACTATGCATCGGTTCTAGGGAACCTGCAGATGCCAAACAGAACCTTAAAAACCCAAAATGAGAATGATCTTGGGCATGGGAGGAAGGCTGAACTATACACAGTTGATCTTCATTATTCTCAGATTCTATTTTTGTGAACTTGCCTCCTCGCTAAAAATTTCTTATAATCCTCAAACCAATACTCAGAACATCTTCTTTCTTATTTATTTATTAGCCATGCTGAGCAACATGTGGGACCTTACATCCCCAACCAGGGATCAAACCTGTGCGTCCTGCAGTGGAAATGTGGAATCTTAACCACTCGACCACCAGGGAAGTCCCTCAGGGCACTTTCATGATCACCCTGGGACATGCTCAGAGTGGCAAAAACTCTAAGTTGCCACTTAGAGTGGCATCTTCCTGGCCATGGCTCTGCCTTCTTGCGTCAGTTCTTATCCTATAAACATGGGTCCTGGGGACGTCCTTGGCGGTCCAGTGGTTAGACTCTGCACTCTCAACGCCTAGTTCAGTCCCTGGGTTCAATCCCTGGTAGGATAACTAAGATCCCACAAGCATGGGGTATGGCTGGAAAATGAAAAGGAAAAATAAGTAAATAAACCTGGGTCCTTTTTGTGCTCTATTTGGTATTGCTCTTTTCATATTTTTTTGTACTTTTTCTTGCTGATTTCACTGTTTAAAATGGCTCCCAAGCGTAGTGTTGACTGGTGCCCCGAAGCAGGAAGGCCATGACAGGGCACACGGGGAACACACATGAGTCAGAAACAACTTGGCCACGAGTTACAGGGGTCGATGTTAGCCTAGCCAACGATTTATATGTGTGTGTGTGTGTGTGTGTGTGTGTGTGTGTGTGTGTGTCTGCACTGGGCCTTAGTTGCGGCACAAGGGATCTTTCATTGCAGTGCAAAACCTTAGTTGCCCCATAGCATGTGGGATGTTAGTTCCCTAACCAGTGATGGAAGCCATGTCCCCTGCATTGGAAGGTGGATTCTTAACCACTGGAGCACCAGAGAAGTCCCAGCCATTTATATTAAACAAGATATATTTAAACAGAAACACACCAAACCAGGTGGTATGTTGATCAGTGAATGAAAATATTGTAATCAGAGGCTCACAGAAACTGAAATCTGTATTTTCGATAGGATCAGCGCTTCAGAACTGGCTCATTCAATTCAATTCATTGGTTTGTGGCAACTTTAGAGGACATAACTATCATGAATAATGAGAATTGTGCATAACAAAAATGGGAATTCTTCATTAAAAACCTCTCTCTCTCCCCTGCCCCCTCCACAGATAAACATACATAAATACATATGTGTAAATACACATATATTCCTATTATTTTAAAACTTTCCAAAAATATCTCAAAAGAAAATGCTGATATGTCAAAACATTGAAAGTCCATCTTCATTTTCCCATCCCCACCCCCAGCCAATTGCTCTTTTCCCATCAACAATTTGAAGGATTCTTTTCAGACCCTCTTTATTTTTAAGCATTTGTAACATATTTTTTGGAGACGGAAATGGCAATCCATTCCAGTATTCTTGCCTGGAAAATTCCATGGACAGAGGAGCCCCATGGACTACAGACTATGAAATCAAAAAGAGTTGGCCATGACTGAACCACTGAACACAACGTATTTTTATTATTTTTCTGAAAGAGCAATGATTTTTAAATCTTCTTAATCAAATTCATATGTATTTACAATCATATTAAAGGCTATAGGCACCTATTTGGGGCTGTTTTTGAATTAGCCTAAATGAGAGCCTACGGATGTGAGAGCTGGACCATGAAGACGGCTGAGCACCAAAGAATCGATGCTTTCCAATTGTGGTGCTGGAGAAGACTTATGAGTCTCCTGGACTGCAAAGAGATCAATCCAACCAGTCAATCTTAAAGGAAATCAACTCTGAATATTCATTGGAAGGACTGATGCTGAAGCTGAAGCTCTAATACTTTGGCCACCTAATACAAAGAGACAACTCATTGGAAAAGGACTTGGTGCTGGGAAAGATTGGAGGCAGGAAGAGAAGGGGATGATAGAGGATGAGATGGTTGAAGGGCATCACTGACTCAATGGACATGAGTTTGAGAAAACTCTGAGAGATGGTGAAGGACAGGAAAGCCTGGCGTGCTGCAGTCGACGGGGTTGCAAAGAGTCGGACACGACTTAGCACTGAACAACAACAACTATATATATATTATTTTGCAATTTTCTTCCTTCACATAACAGCAAGCTGTGTGGCACTTTCTGTGTTCCTGTACCACAGATCTGCCTCACTCTTTTTAAATATCTGCGGCATGCATATACTCCCATTTATTTAACCATTTCCCCCTTCGATGAACATTTAGGTTGTTCATTTTTCATCATGACAGACATTTTTGGCTCACGGCAATGGGGGTTCATTACTGAATCAAGGCCCAACGGGATCCTTTGTAGATGGAGCTTCCATTCCTTCTCAGCAGGTTTTCGCAGGGACTGGGGTGGCAGGGTGGGGGAAGGCAGACAAAGGCTTGTTCAGATGAAGGCAGGCTGTGGCCCATAGGGTCGCACAGAGTCAGACACAACTGAATCGGCTGAGCACACACACACATGCAGAGCTAGAGCCGGAGGACGGGGAATCTCCACTTAGAGAAACAGGTGCCTGCGAGGGCGGGGCGGCTATGGGCACGGAGCCTGCGCCCCGGCAGTGCGTGTGGTCCCATTCCTCAGGCTTGTGCAAACACCCAGCTTTGTCACTGGCTGAATAGGAAAGTCAGCCCCAAATTAGCAGTAATGCAAGGGCATTTAACCCTCTTGTGAGGCCCTTAGAGACAGCACAAAAGAACTTTTTCAGGGGCTGGGCTGTCCAGCCCAAACAGGTCTGACTTGGAGGCACATGCCCGTCCCTCTTCCAACAGCTGGAATTTTGAACACAGTTCCGAGTGCTGGGGCCTGCATGCCGACGGGCCCGGCAGCCAGGATCTCAGGGCAGGTCAGGCCTTTGACATCAGGGAGACCTCAGTTCAAATCCCAACTCTGCCCTCACAGGCTGAGAATCCTTGGGCAAGGTCATTTCCCTTCTCAGCCTCAGTACCCTCATCCATGAAATGGGAATGAAATTGTAACAACATCAGGAGCTTGTTAAGAAGGTTGCAGAAGGACTTCCCTGGGGGTCCAGTGGTTAAGACTCTACATTTCCAATGTAGGGGCCACAAGTTTGATCCTGGGACAGGGAACTAAGATCCCATGTGCCTCGCAGTGCTGCCAGAAAAGTAAAAAATAAAAATTTTTAAAAAAGATTACATGAGATGGTACATGGTCACTTTCTCAGGGAAGCCTTTCCTGATTGCACTATTTAGACTCGCAGGCCCATCTTTCTTTCCTGTTTTATTTTCCTCTGTAGCACTCAATCATGAAAAAGGCCAAGTGTCAAATTGATGCTTTTGAACTGTGGTGTTGGAGAAGACTCTTGAGAGTCCCTTGTACAGCAAAGAGATCAAACCAGTCAATCCTAAAGGAAGTCAACTCTGAATATTCATTGGAAGGACTGATGCTGAAACTGAAGTCCAATACTTTGTCTACCTAATATGAAGAGCCAGCTCATTGGAAAAGACCCTGATGCTGGGAAAGATTGAAGGCAAAAGGAGAAGGGGGCGACAGAGAATGAGGTGTTTAGATAGCATCACTGACTCATTGGACATGAGTTTGAGCAAACTGGGATATTTTGGAGGACAGAGGTGCCTGGTATGCTGCAGTTCATGGTGTAGCAAAGAGTTGGACAAAACTCAGCAACTGAACAACAACAAGCACTTGTCATCTTCTACTCACTGTGCATGCGTACTAAGTCACTTCAGTGGTGTCTGACTCTTTGTGACCCTATGAACTATAGCTTGCCAGAGGGCTCCTCTGTCCCTGGGATTCTCCAGGCAAGAAGACTGGAGTGGGTTGCCATGCCCTCCTCCAGGGAATCTTCCCAAGCCAGGGATTGAACCTGCCTCTCTTACATCTCCTACATTGGCAGGTGGGTTCTTTACCACTAGTGCCACCTGGGAAGCCCTTTAAACTCTCTATACCTTACTTATTTAGTTCATTCATCAGCTGTCCTCTCCAACCACAAGGGTGGAGGACCTTACCTCTTTTGTTCATTACTGTCTCCCAAGAGTCTGTGCAGGGCCTGGCACACAGTAAGTCTTTGATAAAAGGCTTGCCACTGTTGGCATGATTCTTATTCTCAGTACAGTTCCCCAGGACACACAGACACTCAGGTCCCCGTGGCCCTGGGCCATGATTATCAGAATTCTCAACTCAGCCCACAACCCAAAGAGGAGAGATATCCGGGACCATAAAAAACCACAGCAGAGGGCTGGGCCTTGCTCCAAAGCGTTCTCTGAGCGGAGTGTGTCTGTGTGCACGTATGTGCTCGGTAGCCCACGTGTCTGTGTGTTTTCCTTTCAGCGCAGGAGCCTGATGGGACCGCGCTCTCCTTCAGGCACTTCCTTTCTCTCGAGATGGACACGAGGTGGAACTGCAGGAGGGGAGCAGCCCTCCGAGTTTCGCCAGGCATGTAGCAGCCTGCGTGTGTGCCGACTACAGGGTGAGGCCCAGGGTTTGCCCGCCCCAGCGGCCTCTGCCTCAGAGCTGGCCTGTCCGGGCCTGCCCACCCCTAATCTCACCACAGAATCAGGGAACCGACTGAACCCCAAGTTCTAAGGGAGCCCATTCCGGGGCCCAGAGCCACGAGGCACCCCAGGCTGAGCTCCAAGGTTTCTGCCACAGCCTCCTTGGCTTCGGCCCAAACTTTATCCCGCAAGATGCCGAGCCTAAGGCCTCAGGCTGGTATTGGACGTTTCAGATCCACAGGCCATGGTTTTGAAAGGGACGCTGATGTTTCCTGAGTGTCAGCCAAGGCTCAGACCTGTGCAGGGATTGGGCGCAGAGGGATGAGCCACAGAGACCCACCCTCCTCTGCAGAGTCCCCAGTCTGGGCCAAGGAAGCGGGCGTTACTCAATCCCCAGCTGTGATGGGGCTGGGAGAGAAGCGAGGAGGGGCTGTGTGTGCTCTTCACCCGGCGCCTGACCGGGCTGCGGGTGTTCTCTGAAGAAACAGTGTTTGCTTCCGGCTGGAAGGATTGTTACAGGTGTCACTCAAGTGGAGGGACCGCGGCTGCGGTGGGCAGAGGGGAACTGTGTCTCAGGGAGAGGCCGCAGCATGTGCTAAGGCCCAAAAGCTAGCCTGGGACACGGTGTCAATGCTCTGAAACCCTGCAACACCCCGTGAGGAAACTTCTCTTGCAGATGGGGCAACTGAGGTTCGAGGAGGTTAGGTCACCTTCCCGGCGATCCCCTGATGCATCCGGAGCGTGCAGGGTTTTCCTGGAAAACCCCTCCCCCCAAAGACCAGCCCCATCTACCTGTGGAAAATGTTCAGAAAGTCTCAGGATTAATGGGGTTTCCGGGGAGGAAACTCCTTATGAAGGAGAGAGAGAATGGAAGCAGGAGACTCCTGCTGTCACAGTTACCAGGAAGGCAATTCTGGGATGCTAGCATCCTTTCCCAGCCTGGTTCCTCCCTGGATGCCTTCCCATCTGATCAACCTCTCCTGAAATGAATCACCGTGCAGTGTAGTAGGCCAGATGTGTGCAGGTAAGTAAACAAACCAAACAAAAGGCCCAGTTCCCTCCTCCTGGAGGAAGCAGCTCTGTGAAGTCTCCAGACAAAACAGAGAGTATCTTGGGGTTTTAGTTTAATTCCTCATGACATTGATTAATGATTAAGCTCACCATTGATTTTCCCTGTGTTGTTGAATGAGGTCAGCTCCGAGAGGTGATGAAAACACCTATGTAACTGGGCTCCGGAAGGAGTAAGCTGAAGGTGGCATTTGGCAGCTCCTGGTGAAGACCTAAGTGAGATGAGAGTCACTCACTGTGACTTGCTCCATGTTTATTTAGAAGTCCTTGATAAATTAGGAGTTTGGGATTAACACACCAACATGATGGACATGAGTTTGAGTAGATTCCGGGTGTTGGTGATGGACAGGGAGGCCTGGCGTGCTGCAGTCCATGAGGTCGAAAAGAGTTGGACATGACTGAGTGACTGAACTGACTGATTACTATTTTTAAAATAGATAATCAACAAGGACCTATTGCATAGCACAGTGAACTCTACCGAACATTTTGGAATAAACTACATGGGAAAAGAATCTGAAAAAGAGTGAATATATGTATATATAAAACTGAATCACTTTGCTCTACTCCTGAAACTAACACAACATTGTAAAGCAATTATACTCTAATATAAAATAAAAATTAAATTTAAAAAAAGTCTGATGAGTCATCCCCCTCTCCCATGGTGACAACCACAACTTGACTCCCCAGGCTAGAGAAGGTGATGCTGTTTTTGAAGAAGCTATAAGTGGTGGCATTCCCCATCCCACCGCTCGACAAGGACAGGGACTATGATGGGGGCTTCTAAGTGGTATGTGAGGCCCAGACACCCACCTGTCCCCAGGTAACCACATCCTCCTGGGTAAGTGTTGGGTGACTCCACATGAGCCACCCATCTGCCTAGGCAATTTGTGCAATTGCCCATTTGCCTTGGTGAATCTATTCTACCTGCTGAAATTCTAGGGGGCCCCAACTTTGCCCATGGTGCCAGGACTCTGAGGAAGCAGTTCAGCAGGAGAAAGTCTGGTCCAAGGGGCTGATCCAGGTGACTCCCAGCTTCAAGCATGGGCTCTCATCCACTTTTCTGTTTCTCTCCAGGGTTGAGAAGTTCGAGGGCCCTGGAGACATTTGAAAATCCCTGCAGAAATGACTGCCTGCAGTCATTTAAAATGGGGCCTGGGGTCTTCTCTGGTTAAGTGATTAAGAATCTGCCTGCCAACACAGGGCACATGGACTCGATCCCGGTCCAGGAATATCCCAGATGCCACGGGGCAACTAAGCACGTGCGCCACGGCTACTGTGCCTGCACGCCCTACATCCTCTTGTTGCTCGGCGATGAGAGAAGCCATAGCAGTGAGGTGCCTGTGTGCTGAAACTGGAGAGTAGCCCCCCTCACCACAACCAGAGACGGCCCAGATGCAGAAATGAAGACCCAGTGCAGCCAAAAATAAAATAATTTAAAAAAAATTTTAATGAAAATAAAAAGATAAAACAAAGCCCAATGAGACTAATTAACTTGCCCAAGGTCACACAGTTACCACAAGACAGAGTCAGAACTGGAACTGGGCTTGGGTGGGATCCAGAACCCCCCTACCCTTGGGGTCAATTATTGGTATCCTTATACCTATGGTCATACCTCTACGGGTAAAATGTATGGAAGCATGTGATTGTCCTTTAACGGTGAAATTATCAGGAGAAGGAGGAGAAGATTTTACTTTCTATTTTTTCATGTTTTTATATTATCTCATTTTTTTCTTCACAGTTCCTTTTTTTTTTTTACCTTGCCTCATACTTTTATGTTTGGGGAAAAGTGGAAAGATACATTTTTACATGGTGCTCTGGTTTGGTAGTGTTCATCAATGACTTTAAAAATTTCCTAAGGAAATATCCCATGTGGTCAAGGCTATATCTAGTTGTTGATCTTGAACCTACTGCCTTATAGCCTTCCACACATAGGATACACTCCAAACATGCTATATTTCTTGTCAGAACATCAACATTCTTTGGATATTCTTTAAGAGTAGACTGTTCAAAGAAGATGCAATAACTTGAGAAGACATCAGTGATGTAGCATTAAGTATGGGAAAGAGCATATGAAATTGCATATAACGTATGATGCCAATTGTGTGTTTTTTTTTTAATTTTACGTGGGAAATACTAAAAAAAAAATGCACCAAATATTAATAACAGTTATCTTTGAGTGGTGGAGTAAATATAACTTTAGCTCCTTTCTACTTTTACTAATTTTCTAAATTTTCTGCAGTAACATTGTATAACTTTTCTAGTCAGACCCAAAAATAACAAAACAACTGAATTCGCTGGTGTTAACTGTGTGCCAGGCACGGAGCTAAGCAGAGTGTGTGTATTATCTTGTTAATCTTCGTTACAAACCTGTGAAAAGATCTGAGAGAACGAGTTAGAAATGCTAAGTAATTTGCCCACCACCACCCACCCGGTATGTGGCAGCTGGGATCTGAATCCAGGCAGTCCAAGCATTCTCAACCATTATAAATGCTATTTTAAAATAAATAAAGATGGTACTTCAAGAGTTGGCTCTTATTCATTGTGTCCATTAGACAGGTGACCAGAAACAGAGATGTTTTGTACAGTTGGGCAGGTTGTGATCTGTACAAGAGAATATGTACTCTGCTCACTCAACTGTGAGCCTCAGCAAGGAGCTATATCCACCTTTTCATGGAAATGTAAATGAAAACCACAATGAGATGTTAGTATATACCTATCGGGAACATTAAGGTAAACTGACAATATCCCAATTGACAAGACAATGGAGCAACTGAAATGCTCATTCATTGTTGGTGGTAATAGACAATGATACAACCACTGGGAAAAGAATGTTAGTTTTTTTATAAGAACAAAGTACACTCCTTAGTATTTATTCAAGAGAAATGAAAGCATATATTTCTAAACGAGCTTGTTTAAGAGTGTTCATAGCATCTTTTTCACATTAGCTCCAAGCTGGAAACAGCCCAGGTGTCCATCAATGGGAGAATGGACAGACTGTAGTACATTACTACAGTAGAATACTACCCAGTGCAAAGGAGCAAATTACTGATATGTATAACAGTATGGTTGAGTCCCAGAAACATTAAGCTGAGTAAACGCACTCTTATACAGAAGAGTGTATACTGTATGATTCCATTTATAAGAACTTCTAGAATAGGAAAAATAATCGATTACAGAAAGCTATCAGAATAGTGGTTGCCTGGAGGCATGGGGTGGAGGACTGGAAGGTGAGAAGCATAAGTATTGACTTGGATGAGGCAAGAGGGAACTTCCTAGGGTGATGGGATGATAGGGTTGGGGGTTCCACATGTATGTTTATCAGATCTCAATAACTGTGCACTTAAGATTTGTGCATTTCATTGTATATAAATTTTAATAAAAATACAAACATTATGAGCAAGGCTTAAACTCTTTAGTGACATGCATGCTCAAGTATTTTAGGGGAAGGGTACTGAATTTCATTTGAAGTGCATAGTAAAATGGGCATTAGTGAATGGAGATATAGCTTTAGTGAATGGAGATTTAGTGAATGGAGAGATAGGTTTATGTGTAAGAAAAACAAGTGCATACTGCAAAGACCTGGCACAGCCAAATAAATAAATAAAAATATTTTTTAAAAAGTCGAGTGCAGTAAAATATTCACAGTAGAATATAGGTGGCAGACTTGTGGGAGTTACTGTAAAATTCTTTCCATTTTGCTCTATGTTTGAAAATATTTAAGATAAAATGTTGAAGGACACATTGGCTGTACGGAAGCATAATGTTGCATGAAAGAAGCCAGACAAAAAAGAATCCACGACATGTGATTTCATTTAGCAAAAGAACAAATTAGATATGACCAGTTGATGAGGGTAGACGTGGTCAGGACAGAGGCACACGGCATCTGAATCAACGGAAATGTTCTGCTTCTTCATCTAGGTGCCTATGGGAGTATTCAGTTTGTGGAAATTTGTGATTGGTACACTTTAATGTATATTACTCTTTTCTGTATGTGTACTGTATGTTAATAAAATGAGTTTTAAAAATAATTTTATGTATTCATTATTTTTAAAAAATGTTTGGCTGCACTGGGTCTTTGTCGTTGCTTTGCACGAGCTTTCTCTAGTTGCAGGGAGTGGGGGCCACTCTTCATTGTGGTGCACAGGCTTCTCATTGCAATGGCTTCTGTTGTGCAGAGTACAGGTTCTACCTAGAACCCACACACCTTGTGGGTTTCAGTAGCTGCGGCACACGGGCTTAGTTGCTCTGCGTCATTTGGAATCCTCCTGGACCAGGGATCAATCCCATGTCCTCTGCATCGGCAGGTGAATTCTTATCTACTGCACCACCAGGGACGTCCAATTAAAAAGATGCTAAAAGACTCACACTACTACCAACCTGCTTCTATCAGTATACAGTAATAACTCACCATTGACTTACTTCCTCCGGCCTTTACTCCTTACCCTCTTCCCCAGCACCCCCACCACACCCGCTCCTCAACCAGGGCACACCCCACCCCTGATTCTGAAATGCTTTCTCCCAGGTTCTACATTATGTGGAAGAGTAATGTAAAATGGAAAGGAAAGATTCTGGCTTTGGGGCCAGAGACATGAGGGCACAGATTCTCATTCTGCCACTTAGCTGTGTGCCCTGGGACAAATAACCTTCCTGGGCCTCAGTTTTTCTCATCTGTTAGAGACACGGCAATATACCCACCTCAGAGAGGAAATGTTGAGACAGAATGAGGCAATGAACATACGCTGCTTGGCTTAGCACCTCTCACACAGTGGAGGCTCACCGAGTGTTCAGTGGGATGAAATGCTGGCTCTGGCCCTCTTCATCCTCCTCTTGTTTCAACACCACCGGGCAGGGCAGGAAAGAGGGCTTTGTGGTCAGCTGGGCGACCTTGGACCCTTCAGCTGCAACCTCTCTGAGCCTCACTTCCTCAGCATCCAAGTGAAGAGAATCATTCCTGCCTGGCAAAAGCTTGCTGTGAGGACTAGAGGAGCTTGAGACTGGCTGGCTTAAGGACCTCAGCAGGGTTTGAGAACCCTCCCCTCCTCGAAGATTCCAGATTCCACTGTGGAGATAACAGCTGTCCCTTGGCCCTGTGCTGCCTCTGGTTTATCTCTCCTCGGGCTTTGGGTGAGGCTGGACATCCTGGGGCAAAAGGGCCCGAGCTCTGAGGCCCTGGGGTCCTGTCTCCAGGCCCAGGTACCTCGGGGTGGCCCAGCTGGCTCAGCCCCGTGATCCCCCAATTACTGAGCTGATGGCTGCCCTCTACTGAGGAACTTGCCACCCAGGAGTGGCTCCCTGCTGCTGTCACCGCACAAAGGAAGCTCTGTTAGGGCCTAAACCTGATGTGCGCTCGGGGCATCGGCAAGACCAAGGGCTTCCTCTGGGCCGGGGGCCAGGGCCCAGCCCTGAAATTGGGGCTCAGCTTTCAACAGTGTCTGCCAAGCACAGAAGCACCAGGATGCACTCACGCCTGAGCTTCAAGCCAGAATCTCTTCCACCCACCCGCTCGGCCAGGGCCCAGGCTAGCTTTCCCCGGGATAGCCGTTCATCAATTGTAGAGTGTGTGGCAAGCACAGGGCAGGTGGTCTACAAGCTAAGGACCCCTGAGATGCAGAATCAGCCCAACTCCTACCCCAGAGGAACAGGTACTTAGGACCAAGCAGGCACTGGGTAAACACACATAGTAAGTGGGGTAGCTGAGGGCTTCGTTGCCAGGGCAGTGTGCCAAAGCATTACACACAATGTCACATTTGGTATTATTAGTATCCCATTTCTCAGATGAAGAAACAGAGGCTTAGAAAGGTGAAGGAATTTACCCCAGAATCCAGGCAGGGTGACCCTGGAGAGCCCCTACTCTTACCCACCTTGTTATGCTAACACCACAGTGATGACAGTGAGGGTATCTAATGGTTGTTAAGTGTGGATGATGTACCAGCTACCCTGCTAAACACTGCAGGTACATTATTATATTAAGTCACTAGAACTGCTCATGAACTAGGTCTTATGATGGAAGAGGAAACTGGATAAGTGAATGACTGCTGGACTTGGCTCCCAGAAGAGAAGAACTTGTTTTTTATCGAGTGTCTTGCTGATAGAGCTGGGTTGCCAAACAGACACACTCATGCTGATGATCTCGGTTAATCTCTACAACCCCCATAAGAGGAAGGTATGGGCTCTCCCATTTTCTCCATGGGGAAACTGAGGTGAAGAGCAGTTAAAAAAAACTTGTCACACAGCTGAGAGTGTTAGAACTGGGGTTCAAACCCTAGGCAGTCTGGTCCCCAAGCCCACACTCCTACTTTCCCAGCCTACTGGCCCAGCCATCTTCAGGCACACTTCAATAAAGAACAGGACCTTATGGGAGAGAACTGGCTAGAAAGATGACCATTAAAACAGTTGAACATCAAAATACCCCAGTGAATAGGAACAGAGGAAATCATCATGAGTTGAAAGAGGTGCATAATTGCCCCAGAAGCCCCTCATTTGGAGGGCAGTATTGCTTGATGGTTAAGTGCCAGCCCACCTGGGTCCAAACCCATTTGCTATCTGTGCAAGTTTAGTCATGTTGCTGAAGTTTTCAGCAAAATGGGGATGATGATAGCTGTCTAACAGTATCTATCTCACATAGGGTTACTATGAGGATTAAAGCAGCCAATTTGGAAAACTCAGCAGCGGCCACAGGACTGGAAAAGGTCACTTTTCATTCCAATCCCAAAGAAAGGCAATGCCAAAGAATGTTCAGACTACTACACAATTGCACTTGTCTCACACGATAGCAAAGTAATGCTCAAAATTCTTCAAGACAGGCTTCAATAGTACGTGAACTGAGAACTTCCAGATGTTCAAGCTGGGTTTACAAAAGGCAAAGGAGCCAGAAATCAAATTGCCAATATCTGTTGGATCATAGGAAAAAGCAAGAGAATTCCAGAGAAACATCTACTTCTGCTTCATTGACTATGCTAAAGTCTTTGACTGTGTGGATCACAATAAACTGGAAAATTCTTCAAGAGATAGGAATACCAGACCACCTTACCTGCCTTCTGAGAAACCTGTATGCAGGTCAAGAAGCAACAGAACCAGGAATGGAACAACAGACTGATTCAAAATTGTGAAAGGAGTACGTCAAGGCTGTATACTGTCACTCTGCTTATTTAACTTATATGCAGAGTTCATCATGTGAAATGCCAGGCTGGATGAAGCACAAGCTGGAATCAAGATTGCTGGGAGAAATATCAATAACCTCAGATATGCAGATTGACACCACCCTTATGGCATAAAGTGAAGAAGAACTAAAGAGCCTCTTGATGAAAGTGAAAGAGGAGAGTGAAAAAGTTGGCTTAAAACTCAACATTCAGAAAACTAAGATCATGGCATGTGGTCCCATCACCTCATGGGAAATAGATGGGGAGACAGTGGAAACAGTGAGAGACTTAATTTTGGGGGGCTCCAAAATCACTGCAGATGGTGACTGCAGCCATGAAATTAAAAGACCGTTGCTCCTCGGAAGGAAACCTATGACCAACCTAGACAGCATATTAAAAAGCAGAGACATTACTCTGTCAACAAAGGTCCGTCTAATTAAAGCTATGGTTTTTCCCGTAGTCGTGTATGGATAAGAGAGTTTGACCATAAAGAAGGCTGAATGCTGAACAATTGATGCTTTTGAACTGTGGTGTTGGAGAAGACTCTTGAGAGTCCCTTAGACTGAAAGGAGATCCAACCAGTCCATCCTAAAGGAGATCAGTCCTGAATACTCATTATAAGGTCTGATGCTGAAGCTGCAGCTCCAATCCTTTGGCCACCTGATGCTAAGAGCTGACTCATTAGAAAAGACCCTGATGCTGGGAAAGACTGAAGGTAGGAGAAGGGGACGACAGAGGATGAGATGGTTGGATGGCATCACCGACTCAATGGACATGAGTTTGAGCAAGTTCCAGCTGACAGTGAAGGACAGGGAAGCCTGGAGTGCTGCAGTTCATGGAGTTGGACACGACCAAAAGACTGAACAACAAACGCATATAAAGTGCTTGGAACGCAGCCTAGCTGAAGCTGCTGTCAGCATCATAGGCGTGTCTGAGAGGGCCGTATATTAGGCAGTGTACCCAAGTTACTTTAGTTTTGCTACATGCAAAAATTTCTTTGCTGCATTGTGATATGATACTCTCCCTCGGTTTTTAGAGAGGGTGGATATGACAGGCAGCCACTGAAGAGTGGGCTGGTATTACTGGCGAGCATGCTGTTCACCAAGTTGCACAATTTCCTTTATCTCAAGATTCCCATGCTTTATGCCCAGAGCCAAACTCTAGGAGAGATTGTGTCTCTTGGGACCAACACACATGCTGCCTTGGTACAGCTCCATACGTCTTTGGAAGTGAAAAGTTTAGAAACGAAATGCAATGTGATGTTCACATGGTAAGCCCAGATTCTAGGTACAATGAGACTTCTTTTTTTCCTGTTGGTTGCTTTATTTTTTGTTGTTGTTGTTGTATTTTAAATAGAGTTCTTAAACATTGTTTTGTTCAAAATAGAAATTGTTTTATAGGTTATTTCTGATTTTAAATATGTGCATCTTGACTGTAAACAAAAAACATTCAACTTTTTAATGTCTCCCCTTGAAGATTTACATACATATTTGGGTGTGTAAAATTTTGCTTGTATGCGTGTGCTTTGGAAATGAAAGTTTAGGAAAAGGAGAATCACAACCTACTGTTTTATTTATTATTATTTGGAGGCTGTGAAGAGTCTTTATTGCAGCATGCAGGGTTTCTCTCTAGCTGCCATGCAAGGACTTAGTTGCCCTGTGGCATGTAGGATCTTAGTTCTCCCACCAGGGAATGAACTCACGTCCCCTGCACTGGAGGGAGGATTCTTAACCACTGGACCACCAGGGAAGTTCCCACAACCTTCTGTCTTAAAACCCACCTTTTACTCCTAGTCTATCACAGACATTTTAATATATTAACAATAACAACAGTAACAATACCTTAATTGATTTAGGAAGATATTTATGATAGCCATAAATATTTTCCAGGCCCTTTCTCTAGACACTGAGGACATAGAAACAGACAAAATAGACACGGTCTCTTCCTCCCTGGAGTCATCAGGCCATAAACCACAAAATTAAAATAAATTAAAATTTTCATTTCAGATAGTGCTGTAAAGAAAACAATGCAAATAAAGTCACAGATGTAAATAACAAACTTGTGGTTATTTACCAGCAGGGGGACAGGGTGGGATGAGGAGAGGATAAATTGGAAGATTAGGATTGATGTACACATACTACTACATACAAAACAGATAACTAATGAAAAAGACCTACTGTACAGCACAGGGAATTCTTCTCAATACTCTGTAATGACCAATATGGGGAAAAAAAACAGTGGAGATATGTCTATGTAAACAAATACACTTCGTTGTGCACCTGAACCTAACAGGTATGCATCAACTGTACTCCAATAGAATTTTTTAAATTAAAAAAAAAAATGCTGAAAGCAATGCAATATGTTGAGGCAACATTTGCAAAAGCTTCCCTGGTGACTCAGAAGGTAGAGAATCCGCTTGCAATGCAGCAGACAGGTTCGATCCCTGGGTTGGAAAGATCCCCTGGAGAAAGGAATAGCTATCTTCTCCAGTGTTCTTGCCTTGGAAATCCCATGGACAGAGGAGCCTGGTGGGCTATAGTCCATGCGGTCACAAAGAGTCAGACACAACCGAACATGTGTAAAGGTGGTCATAAAGGTCTTCTTTGAGGAGGTGAACTGAGTCTTGAATGATGAGAATGGGCCAGCCTTGGAATGGATTCAGCAGAAGAAACAGTAAGTGCAAAGGCCCTGAAGTAAGAACAGGTTTGTTCTGTTTTAGGAGCAGCAAGAAGGCTAGTGTGGCTGGAGCTGAGTGAGAGATCAAGATACAATTGGAGAAACAGGTGGGAGACTAGATCTTGCAAATCATGGAGAGGGGTTTGGGTTTTGTTTTACGTGTCAAGGTCTGATTTTAGCCATTTGAAAAATAAGATCACTGTGGCTGCCTGATGAGTACTAGACTATGGGGTACCAAGCCTGGAAACCAAATGCAGGAATCCACATGGCATGCACCAAGGTGTAACAGCTGACATGGGATTTAGACTTAATTAGGAAGTCAGCCAACAGAGGTGAGGAACAGAGAGCTCAAGGCCACCTCAGAGGCTGCTGGTAACAGTCATCATTCTTATTACTGTTGCTATTGTTCAGTTGCTAAATTGTATCTGCCTCTTTAGTACCCCATGGACTGCAGCATGCCAGCCTTCTCTGTCCTCCACTATCTCCCAGAGGTTGCTCAGACTCATGTCCATTGAGTTGGTGATGCCATCCAACCATTTCATCCTCAGCCACCCTCTTCTCCTCCTACCTTCAACCTTTCCCAGCGTCAAGGTCTTTGCCAATGACTCGGCTCTTCGCAACAGGTGGCCAAAGTATTGGCGCTTCAGCTTCAGCATCAGTTCTTCCAAAGAATATTCAGGGTTGATTTTCTTTAGGATTGACTGGTTTGGTCTCCTTGCTGTCCAAGGGACTCTCGAGAGTCTTATCCAGTACCACAGTTTGAAAGCATCAGTTCTTCAGTGCTGAGCCTTCTTTATGGTCCAACTCTCACATTACTGAGCACTTACTAATGTTAAGAACTGTGCTAAGCTCATTTGCAAATGTTGACTCCACAGTTACCCGAAGCAGGTATGCTGTCCACTGCATTAGACCTGCCTAGGGGCTTGCTGGAGATATAGGATTTGTATTTGTATCATTATTCCCAAAGTTCTCATTCAGTCCAGGCTTAGGGACACCAGCACTCATCAAATCATTTAACAAGTCCAAAGGAGGACTTTGACAGAGAGGGAAACTGAGGTTCTGGGAGAATAAATGACTCACAGAAGCTCACAGGTCCCCTTGACTTCATACCTGAACACTGAAGCATGGCAGTAGAAATACTGGCAATAAATACAGTAACTTTCATGGTTTTAACAACTCCCCTAAGAAAATTAGAGATACCAAGGGAACATTTCATGCAAAGATGGGCACAATAAAGGACAGAAATGGTATGACCTAACAGAAGCAGAAGATATTTTAAGAAGAGGTGGCAAGAATACACAGAAGAACTATACAAAAAAGATCTTCACGACACAGATAACCATGATGATCACTCACCTAGAGCCAGACATCCTGGAATGTGAAGTCAAGTGGGCTTTAGGAAGCATCATTACAAACAAAGCTAGTGGAGGTGATGGAATTCCAGTTGAGTTATTTCAAATCTTAAAAAATGATGCTATCAAAGTGCTTCACTCAATATTCCAGCCAATTTGGAAAACTCAGCAGTGGCCACAGGACTGGAAAAGGTCAGTTTTCACTCCAATCCCAAAGAAAGGCAATGCCAAAGAATGTTCAAGCTACCACACAATTGCACTCATCTCCCACGCTAGCAAAGTAATGCTCAAAATTCTCCAAGCCAGGCTTCAACTATGAACTTCCAGATGTCCAAGCTGAATTTAGAAAAGGCAAAGGAGCCAGAAATCAAATTGCCAATATTCACTGTCATCGAAAAAGCAAGAGAGTTCCAGAAAACATCTATTTCTGCTTTATGGACTACACCAAAGCCTTTGACTGTGTGGATCACAATCAACTGTGGAAAATCCTGAAAGAGATGGGAATACCAAACCACCTGACCTCCCTCCTGAGAAATCTGTCTGCAGGTCAGGAAGCAATAGTTAGAACTGGACATGGAACAACAGACTGGTTCCAAATTGGGAAAGGAGTACATCAAGGGTGTATATTGTCACCCTGCTTATTTAACTTATATGCAGAGTACATCATGAGAAATGCTGGGCTGGATGAAGCATGAGCTGGAATCAAGATTGCTGGGAGAAATAGCAGTAACTTCAGATACTCAGATGACACCACTCTTACAGCAGAAAGCAAAGAAGAACTAAAGAGCCTCTTGATGAAAGTGAAAGAGGAGAGTGAAAAAGTTGGCTTAAAACTCAACATTCAGGAAACTAAGATCATGGCATCTGCTCCCATCACTTCATGGCAGACAGATAGGGAAACAGTGACTGACTATTTCTTTGGGCTCCAAAATCACTGCAGATGGAGACTGCAGCCATGAAATTAAAAGACGCTTGCTCCTTGGAAGAAAACTTATGACCAACCTAGACAGCATATTAAAAAACAGAGACATTGTTTTACCACAAAGGTCTGTCTAGTCAAAGCCATGGTTTTTCCAGTAGGCATGAATGGATGTGAGAGTTGGACTATAAAGAAGGCTGAGTGCTGAAGAATTGATACTTTTGAACTGTGGTGTTGGAGAAGACTCCTGAGAGTCCCTTGGACTGCAAGGAGATCCATCGAGTCCATCCTAAAGGAAATCAGTACTGAATATTCATTGGAAGGGCTGACGCTGAAGCTGAAACTCCAATACTTTGGCCACCTGATGCAAAGAACCAACTCATTGGAAAAGACCCTGATGCCGGGAAAGATTGAAGGCGGGAGGAGAAGGGGATGACAAAGGATGAGATGGTTGGATGGCATCACTGACTCAATGGACATGAGTTTGAGCAAGCTCCAGGTGTTGGTGTCAGGGAAGCCTGGTGTGCTGCAGTCCATAGCGTCACAAAGAGTCTGACACGACTAAGCAACCGAATAGAACTGAACTGAACAACTCTCTGAACTCTATAGGTTGCCTGTTGTCAAAATCAATCTTTCCTTTTATGTTTATTGCCACCTCTTTAGGGTGTGACATGCACTCGGATATGAAACCATGGGCTTCAAATACTTTCTAAATGTAGCCAGAGTAAAGTGCCCCCTCAGTAGCAGTTAATCATAATTGATAACACAAATAATTGCAGCTCCCACCTATTGAGCACTTACTATGAGTCAGGTTCTGCACTAAGCGCTTGAATGGATCCTCTCCTTCATCCCTCCCAAGGGAGTGTGGGCTGAAGATAGATATCTTCATCGCCCTGGGTTCCCGCCCTTCCTCCTGGGGTATCTGTCATGGGGAGGCAAAGATGCTATCAGCTCAGCATGGTGATTAAGCACCTCAGGATTTTGCTACTATTTCAATAATGAGGCAGTGGCTTTTGACCCACTTCCTGGGCCAAAGTTGGTCTCAGGGCCTCTCTGAGGGTTTGGTGACTCTGGTGGCAAAATCTGATCCACAGCCTCTTTTCTTATACTCTAGAGTTGTGGCAGGGCAGTGGGTGCTGGTGGAGGGGAAGGGGGAGGAAAGAGCTAAAGAATGAGTTAGGTTCTGGCGCCATACTTGATGAGTGCCTGGGAAGTCTGCCCCACATGGTGACATCCAAGAGACTGGCATGACTGTCATGGCCAGAATCTGACTGCGTTGTACCCACCCCACGATGACATTTGAAAGAGACTTGGTCATCACATGGAGTGTTTCCTTCCGCACTTGTCTACTGGAGTCTTTCCCACTCTAAGCCTGTCCTTGGGAAAGGGAGTAGAAAGCTATTAAACAGCAATGCTTGGTGTGAAAGTACTTTATCTTGGAACTCTTCTGTTCTTCTACTCATTAACTAATCTGCCTGTCCATTCATCCATCCATTCATCCATTCACTCATCCATCCACCCATCCATCCATCCAGCAAAATGTCCATGTCCAAGGCACAGTATCTACAGATACTTGGTTCTATCAGAGATACGAAGAGAAGTAAGACACAGAACTTGCTCTCAAGGAAACATAATTAAAGTGACAACTTAAGCTGCGTTTTAAAAAACAGAGACATTACTTTGTCAACAAAGGTCCATCTAGTCGAGGCCATGGTTTTTCCAGTAGTCATGTATGGATGTGAGAGTTGGACTATAAAGAAGGCTAAGCACTGAAGAACTGATGCTTTTAAACTGTGGTGTTGGAGAAGACTCTTGAGAGTCCCTTGAACTGCAAGGAGATCCAACCAGTCCATCCTAAAGGAAATCAGTTCTGAAAATTCATTGGAAGGACTGATGTTGAAGCTAAAACTCCAATACTTTGGCCACCTGATGTGAAGAGTTGACTCATTAGAAAAGACCCTGATGCTGGGAAAGATTGGGGGCAGGAGGAGAAGGGGATGACAGAGGATGAGATGATTGGATGGCATCACCGACTCAAAGGACATGAGTTTGAGTGAACTTTGGGAGTTGGTGATGGACAGGGAGGCCTGGCGTGCTGCAGTCCATGGGGTTGCAAAGAGTTGGACATGACTGAGCGACTGAACTGAAGCAGCGTTGAACTGTGGGTGAATTATTGAGTCAAGTTGGACTCTGAAGGCACACGGTCTGGACTCAGACCTTAGCTCTGCCAGTGACTTTCTGCGTGGCCTTTGATAAGTCAGTCCACTTCTCTGAGCCTCTATTCCCTCACCTGTAAGATGGAGGTAATTATAATACCAGTCGTTGTGGAAATTAAAAGGAAACATGTTTATGCAGCAAGATGCTGGCATGCAGTAAATGAGTGTCACTGGTTATTTCATTTCCTTTTTCCCTTTGAGTTCTCTGGGAGATAGAAGGATGGATAAGGGCTACTTCTAGTCATAAAAGGACTTACAGGGTAGTAGGGGAGAATGGCCATGTGTTTAGCCCTTACTGTCTGCCAGTCACTATGAAGTGTTTTCTGCTTATTTTTACATTTAGTTTGTACAACACTGTCGGGGAGAGGTTATGTTCCCCATTTCACAGCTAGTAAGGGGCAAAGCTTGGTTTATCTTACTTCAGAGCCACACTCAAATGCTAGACTACAGTGCTTATATGCAGCTATCCCTGGTAGAGGTCCAAGCACATTATTCTGAAAACATGGAAAATTAATTTCTTCATACTGATCAGAATGGCCATCACCAAAAAAGTCTATAAATAATAAATGCTGGAGAGGCTGTAGAGAAAAGGGAACCCTCCTACACTGTTGTTGGGAATGTAAATTGGTGCAGCCACTGTGGAAACTGTATGTAAGCTCCTTTAAAAAAAAAAAAAATCTAAAAATAGAGTCACCATGTGATCCACCAAAACCACCCCTGGGCATATACCTAGAAAAGACGAAAACTCTAATTTGAAAAGTTACACATACCCCTATGTTCATGACAGCACTGTTTATAATAGCCAAGACATAGAAGCAACCTAAGCATCCATCAACAGATGAATAGATAAAGATGTGATATATGTTCACACACACACATATATACACACATATATGCAACCATAAAAAAAGAATGAAATATTGCCATTTGCAACAACATGGATGGACCTAGAGATTATCATTCTAAGAGAAGTAAGTCAGACAGAGAAAGGCAAATACTATATTACTCATATTTGGAATCTAAAAAAATAATACAAATGCACTTATTTACAAAATACAAACAGATTCACAAAGAAAACAAAGTTATGATTACCAAAGGGGAAAGAGAAGAGAAAGATAAATTAGGAGTGTAGGTTTAACAGACACACACTATGCACATAAAATAAGCAACAAGGATTTACTGTATAGCTTAAGGAACTATATTCAACATCTTATAATAACTTGTAATGGGAAAGAATCTGAAAAAGAGCATATATATATATATATATATATATATATATATGTGGGTGTGTGTGTATATATATATATATTCACTTTGTTGTACCTCTGAAACTAACATAATTTATAAATCAACTATACTTCAATTAAAAAATAAATACAAATATTTAAAAGCAGAAGTCCAGAAAAAAAAATGAAAATTAATTTCTTTGGGTATCTTGGAGATAGTGGTCTTTGAGCCCCATCTCAAAGGAGATAAATGCAGACTCTCATCCCAGAGACACACAGGTGGTAACCGAGGACACACACTCAGATGCAGGCAGCCCTGGTGGGCCCCAGCTCTGGCTCCGTCTGGAGTTCACTGTCTGCTCCTGGGCTGGCACTGGCCTCCCTGAGTCCTGATTTCCTCAGGGCATTATAAGAATCTCCATCCCCAGGTGAATCGGGTCACCTACCCCAAGAATCGCTCCGTAATCAATCATACTTCCGTCCAAGTCTCTTCCTATATGAATGCAAAACAGCCAAGCACGCAGGATGTGGGAAGCCAAATCAAGCAGGCATGGGGAGACAGTGGGCTGAATAATGGCCCCCAAAATGTCCACCTCTTATCCCCAGAAACTGTGACTACATTTCCCTACTAGGTAAAAGAAACTTTGCTGATGTGATTAAGTTAAGGACTTTGAGATGGAAAGATTATCTGGTGGGTCAGGTGTAATCACAAGGGTTCTTCTAAGACAGAGGCAGGACAGTCAGCAGCGTGAGAGAAAGAAGGAGGAAGAGCCTGGAGCCCCTGCAAAAACTCACTCAAAATAGTTCCCTCAAGATGATGCTAGCTTTTTTTTTAATAATTGCCTTTGCCACTTCTCACTGACTAATACTGTAGTGATGTCTCAACTGCATGAGCAGGAAAACCTGGTTAGGAGACGAGAGTAGATGCCTCCCAAATGGCAGATTCTGGAAAAGTACGTCTGAGAATCATAAGAACAAGTACGGGAATGGACTGTAGGTTATGCTACAAGGAAAATTTAAAGATATAGAAGTCATTCTTTACCCCAGAGTCACTGTTCTAATAGTAAATAAATATTAAAGTGCTGGAAGTCATTTTAATTTTTTTTTTTTTTTTTTAAAGATGGGGATTAGGCCATGAGACAGGGCATGCAAGGAGCCTCCAGAAGCTGGAAAAGGGAAGGAAACAGATTCTTCGCTAGAGCCTCAGAGGGACGGGGCCCTGCTAATATCTTGATTAAGGCCCAGAGAAACCAGTTTTAGACTTCTGACCTTCGGAAGTGCTAGCGAATACAATAATAGGAAACTAATATGGATGTCTTCTCAGAACAGTCGAGTTTCCTGAATGAGGAGACATGAATCAGCGGTGAAGAAATCGTAAGAACGCCGGTATATGTGTGTTTACTTTGCTCCAAACAGTGTTCAAAACGCTGTTTCAAAATATCTCATTTAACCTCTGCATCAACCAGTGAATAGAAACTGTCATCCCGTTTGCCAGCTGAGAGGACAGGGACCCTGGAAAGACAAGCACAGAGACCCAGCAAGTACAGGTAGTTTAGCCACATTAAGTCAGTAGAGAAGCTGGAATTCAAACCCAAGCCACACTCATCACTGCTTTTCCTGAAGTGGACCCGTGGGTTGGCTATGGTTTGGGCATGGAGCAGAGGAAGTCTGAGAGTTTCAGAGCTGGCAGGTGTCTGCCAAGTCCATTCAACGTGCATTTATTTGCATATCTTGCAAAAGTGCAGGGAAGACCAGTCTCCCTGGGAAGCTGAGACCCTGTGAAACACCAGAGACCCAGTCAAAGGATTCTAAAAAACACAACCAACTTGTGAAAGCCTGATTGTGCTTGTTTGAACAAAGTAGAAAGGAAAAACTAGAGAGTGGGGCTAGCAGAGTGGGCTTCGGAGAGAAAGAGGAGCCTTAATAGGGCCTTGAAGAAGGTGCAGGAGTTGGAAGAGGGCCACCCCAAGTCTGAAGAGAAGATGGAACACATATCACTCCACGGAGGTTATGTGATCTATCAAAAGCTCAGTCCTGGGAAGATGGTCTTATGCAACTCCATCCAAAACACTCTGAAGATGCCAGATGCTAAAGGGATGAAAGAAAGGGATGGTTAGAAGATAGGAATGAACAATTCACAAAAGGTGTTCTCTCTCATTAGTTATGAAAGGAATGAAAATTAAGACAAGATGCAAATGTTTGCCTACCAAATCAGCCCAGATTTGAGCGAATGATAACACCCAGTATTGCCAAAGGCATGGTGAAACACTCTCTTCAACTGCTAGTCAGAGTGGAAATTAGTACAGCCCTTTTGGAAAACAATGTGGCAATGGGTATCAAAAGCCATGGTATGTTTACATCCTTCGATCCTGCACCTTCTCTCTAGAGAGACTAACTAGGGGAATCTTAAATTAAAAAAATCTTTAGAGAAGATACACTCACTACATCTGTGCTTATTCAATAAAGTCACAATCTAAATATTCAAAAGGAGAATGTTAATTATGAAACTGCTACCTAGTAAATATTATGTAGCTGCTAAAAATAGTGCTAGTAAAGAATGTGGATTTACTTGCATATTTTACATTGAATGAATAAGGCAGGATAAAAAGCTGCATGTATACCAGAACAGTCATGTAAGACCAAAAACTCTTTTTGTTATGGCAGGAAACGCAAAGCATAAATTTACCCTCTTGACAATTTTTAAAGGTATAGTACAGTATTGCTAACTAGAAGTGTCTTGTTGTGCAACAGAGGTCTAGAATTTTTTCATCTTGCATGACTGCAATCTATAACCCATTAAACAACAACACCCCATGTCTCCCACCCTCAAGGCCCTGGCAACACCTACTTGCTATTTCTTTGATTTGATTACTCTAGATACCTCAGAAAAGTGCAATCATGCAGTATTTGTCTTTTTGTAATTGGCTTATTTCATTAAGCCTAGCATCAATGTTTTTATTAAATGATACTATAAAAAGGATTCAAATAAAATATACCAAAATTTGTAGTGACTGACTTTGGGTGGTGGGTCTAAATATGGTTTTTAAAAATTCTTTTTTTTTTTTCCCTTTTTTCAAATTGTGTAGATGCGTATTTCTTGTCTAATACTCAAGTGACTATCTTGTGTGACTCATTTCTTTCTTTTAATTGGAGTATAATTGCTTTACGATGCCGTTAGTTTCTGCTTTACAACAAAGTGAATCAGCTACATGCATATATGTATACATACATCCCCTTCCTCTTGAGCCCCCCTCCCACCCGCCTAGGTCATCACAGAGCCCCGAGCTGAGCTCCCTGTGCTATATAGCAACTTCCCACTAGCTGTCTATTTCACACGTGGTAGGGTATTTATGTCAATGCTACGCCCTCAACTTGTCCCATCCGTGCTTTCTCCGTCTGTGTCCACATGTCCATTATCTATGTCTGCGTCTCTATTCCCGCCCTGCAGACAGGTTCATCTGTGCCATTTTTCTAGATTTCATATATATGCGTTAATATAATTTGTTATTCTCTTCCTGACTTAGTTCATTCTGTATGATGGCCATCCATCCATCCGCATCACTCCAAAAGACCCAATTTTGTCCCTTTTTATGGCTGAGTAATATTCCATTGTGTATATGTACCACATCTTCCTTATCCATTCCTCTGTTGATGGACATTTAGGTTGCTTCCATGTCCTGGCTAATGCAAATAGTGCTGCTATGAACATTGGGACACATGTAACTTTTTGCCTTGTGGTTTTCTCAGGGTATATGTCCAGCAGTGAGATTGCTGGGTCATATGATAGCTCAATTTTTAGTTTTTAAAGGAACCTCCACACTGATCTCCACGGTGGCTGTATCAACTTACATTCCCACCAACAGTGCAAGAGGGTTCCCTTTTCTCCGCATCTCATTTCTTTCTAAGGGGGAGAGAGGAAACGAAAGTGGGCCCAACTGGCCTTGAAAGCAACATATTCTCAAGTTTGTCACATCCCGTTGAGGTGAAAACCTAGGACAAAGGAGACCACAGGCTTAAGAAGATGCCGATACGAGGCTAAGAGCATCCGAACTTCTGCCCGACATCTTTTCTTCCCAGAAACGTCAGCTGC
This sequence comes from Dama dama, assembly GCF_033118175.1. Taxonomy (NCBI): domain Eukaryota; kingdom Metazoa; phylum Chordata; class Mammalia; order Artiodactyla; family Cervidae; genus Dama; species Dama dama. The sequence continues at coordinate 7,343,299 of NC_083688.1, read as the reverse complement.
CTTCAGGGTAGGGCCTGAGAACCAGGGGCATGGAGTCTACCACTCCTGGGTATTGATATGACACCAGGCCAGTTGGCACTCACCGCCCAAGACAACCTGTGAGTCATTCGGCCCTCTCCCAGGGAATGTTAAATAGCTGTCTGCTCTTGGCTCCCTCCAAACCCACCCAGCCAGACAGCCCCTGGGGACTAAAAGAAGCCAAACTCCACCCACGGCATGCCAGTTAAACTGAAGGACTGACACTGATTTTAAAAGAACCTGAGTGCGTGTGAACCAGGAATGAGGTGGACGGGACAGAAATACATTCCACCCAGAACTGCTTCCTGGGTCCACCTCTATATCGGAAGATCCTTGCGGGCCCAGATCTTTTTCGGTCCTGCACCTCCACCCTCCAGCCCTGATTATAGGGTTGTCTGCCTTTGTAGAGATTTCATAAATATTCATTCATTGAGTGAGCCAAGAACATCCTATGATTTAGGCAAATAACTTCTTTGAGGTGTGGTGCATTCTTCTTGGGAAATCACTAAGAGACTGGAAAGTTTCAGCACCAGGCAGAAGACTGGCAGGAAGGAGGCCTTAGGCAGTGGGGGTTTAGGGGGTCATGGAAAGGAAAGGAGGCAAGCACATCATAGGGGGTCCCTCCTTCCTTCCACCATTCCCTGCTCCCACATTGCTGCCTCTGAGCGCCAGACTGCTTCCCAGCTTCCTGCCCTTTCCTGTCCTTGAGAACCTTGATAAAAGCTGAAGGGCAGCCTGAAACCTTTCTCCAGTCCTCTTCAGCTTGGCTGGATTATATAAAAAGCACCTATTGGTACTGTCCCTGCAGCAGGATCAGCAGAACTGAGTGTGATCCCCAGATCTACCACTTACGAGCTGGGTGACCTTGGGTAAGTCACATATCCAATGGGCCGCAGACTCTGTCATAATTATGTAAGGCATACCTAATTTTTTAATGCTCTTTTTTTTTTTTTTTTAGTTCTTCCAAGTGTGACAACTATCGTTGAATTCCTACTGGACCCTATGATGAAGGGGCTAGTCTTATCCCCATTTTACAGACAAAAGATGCCCAGGTTCAGAGAGGTTTAGTAAATTTCCCAAAGACTTCAGGTTAGTAAATGGCAGAGCCAGGGTCTAACCAGGTCTGAGGACTTTACAACCTGGATTCTGTCACCAGGTCAAGCTGCCTCCCATCCACGCCTTCCTGGAGACGGGCTCATGGATGTGAAAGCGTGTTGTGAACTCCAGTGCATGGGATGACTGGCAGTGCATGTGGAGATGGTGACAGGACTAGGAGAGGGGAAGGGACTGGCAAATTTTGTGATCATCTACCACACCTGCAGCTGTCCCTATGACTGCCTCAAGCTCCGGGTGTTTGGCCCTCTGGCAACATATCCCTCCCAAGGTGGGCAGGAAGGAATTTTCCCTGCTCTAGAACCCAGAGCCATTTCACAACAAGGGCCGTGACCCATGGGCTCTATGCGTCACCCAATTGTTCTATGCATCAGCTGACAAGGTGACTAGAGTGCCTACCCTATGCTCAGCACCGTGCCAAGCCCTCTGCCCCCTCTGGTGGGACTAGAGGAGGTGGGTCTTGGCCCCATGAAAGCAGCCTGATTCCAGGGCCCTGGAGAAAAAGAGTCTGACTAGAGAAAGGCCTCTTTCAGGTGCCACTAGAGTTAAGGAAGTGCAGGTGACAAGCCTCATGCCACACTGGCTGCTGACTGACTCAACCGCACAACTTCTCAGCGAGGCTGGGTGCTCAGTCGTCAGCCTCGTAGGCTTCAGATTCAGACAGACCTGCCTTGGAACCTGATGCTGCTTCTTCCTCACTGGGTGACCTTACTTGAATCACTTCCACTTTCTAATTCTCAGTTGCCACATCTGTAAAATGTGGTTAACATGACCCACTCTCGTGATTTCTGTGAGAGGTGGCGAGGTGATGCACTCAGGGGCTTCAGCATGGTGCCTGGCACCATATTTGTGTGTGTGTGTGTTGACTCACTAGAAAAAACCCTGATGCTGGGAAAGATTGAAGGCAAGAGGAGAAGTGGGCAGCAGAGGATGAGATGGTTGGATGGCATCACCAACTCGGCGGACATGAGTTTGAGTAAGCTCCAGGAGTTGGTGATGGACAGGGAGGCCTGGCGTGCTGCAGTCCATGGGGTTGCAAAGAGTTGGACACAACTGAGTGACTGAACTGACTGACTGACTGATGTGTGTGTGTGTGTGTGTGTGTGTGTGTGTACTCAGTCACTCAGCTGTATCTGACTCTTTGCAACCCCATGAACTATAACTCGCCAGGCTCCTCTGTCAGTGAAATTTTCCAGGCAAGAATACTGTAGTGGGTTGCCACTTCCTATTCCAGGGGATCTTCCCAACCCAGGGATTGAACCCGTGGCTCTTGTGTCTCCAGAGTTGCAGGTAGATTCTTTACTATTGAGCCACTCACTAAATGTACCTGTGTGTGGCCAGAACTATAGCAGGAGAAACTAGTGGGAGGTCAATAAGATGAATAACAGAAAGCCTTGCCTTTGAGGATTATACATTCAACAGCAGAGGAAGAAAAATACAGAGCTACACTATAATGTGGCAAGATGGTGGAGTAGAAGGACGTGTATTCTTCTCCCGTGAGAACTCCAAAATTACAACTTGCTGCTGAACAACTGTTGACAGGAGAATGCAGGATCCCACCAAGGAAAGATACCCCATGTCCAAGGGCAAAGGAGAAGCCCCAAAAAGACTGTAGGAGGGGCAAAATCACATTTAGAATCAAACCCCATACCCGCCAGAGATGCTCAGAGGGCTCAAACGAACCTTGTACACTAAGACCCAGAGACCCCACAGAGACTGAGCCAAAACTGTGTTTGAGTGTCTCCTGCAGAGGTACGACTCAGCAGTGGACTGCTGCTGGGGCAGGGGCTCTGGTTGCAGTAGAACTGGATATGGCATAAGCCCTCTTGGAGGAGGTGGCCATTAACTCCACCATAGAGCCACCAGAACTTAAAGAAGGACTGGGGAAGCAGACTCTTAGAGGGCACAAACAAAAGCTTGTGTGCACCAGGACCCAAGGGACCTGTAGTGGCAACCCCACAAGAGACTGACCCAGACTTGCCCGTGTGTGTCCAGGAGTGTCTGGTGGAGACGTGGATCGGACGTGGCCTGCTGCAGGCTGGGGGCACTGAGGGCAGAAGTGCCTGCATGGGGCCTTTTGAAGGAGGTTGCTATTATCTTCGTTACCTCCACCATATTTTGGGCTCAGGTCTAACAACAGGGAGGGAGCATAGTCCCGCCCATCAACAGAAAATTGGATTAAAGATTTACTGAGCATGGCCCCGCCCATCAGAACAAGACCCAGTTTCCCCCTCAGTCAGCCTCTCCCATCAGGAAGCTTCCATAAGCCTCTTATCCTTCTCCATCAGAGGGCAGACAGACTGAAAACCACAATCACAGAAAACAAACCAATCTGATCACATGGACCACAGCCTTGTCTAAATTAATGAAACAATGAGTCATGCTGTGTAGGGCCACCCAAGGCGGACGGGTCATGGTGGAGAGTTCTGACAAAACGTGGTCCACTGGAGAAAGGAATGGCAAACCACTTAAGTATTCTTGCCTCGAGAACCCCATGAACAATATGAAAAGGCAAAAAGATAGGACACTAAAAGATGAACTCCCCAGGTCAGTAGGTGCCCACTATACTACTGGAGATTACTGGGGAAACAACTCCAGAAAGAATGAAGAGACGGAGCCAAAGCAAAAACAACACCCAGTTGTGGGTGTGATTGGTGATGGAAGTAAAGTCCAATGCTGTAAAGAACAATATTGCGTAGGAACCTGGAATGTTAGGTCCATGAATCAAGGTAAATTGGAAGTGGTCAAACAGGAGATGGTAAGAGTGAACATCGACATTTTAGAAATCAGTGAAATAAAATGGACCGAAATGGATGAATTTAACTCAGATGACCACTATATCTACTACTGTGGGCAAGAATCCCTTAGAAGAAATGGAATAGCCATCGTAATCAACAAAAGAGTTAGAAATGCAGTACTTGGATGCAATCTCAAAAGTGACAGAAAGATTTCTGTTCATTTCCTAGGCAAACCATTCAACATCACAGTAATCCAAGTCTATGCTCTGACCAGTAATGCTGAAGAAGCTGAAGTTGAACAGTTCTATGAAGACCTACAAGACTTTCTAGAACTAGCACCCAAAAAAGATGTCCTTTTCATTATAGGGGACTGGAATGCAAAAGTAGGAAGTCAAGAGATACCTGGAGTAGCAGGCAAATTTAGCCTTGGAGTACAAAGTGAAGCAGGTCAAAGGCTAACAGAGTTTTGTCAAGAGAATGCACTGGTCATAGCAAACACCCTTTTCCAACAACACAAGACTCTACACATGGACATCACCACATGGTCAATGCCAAAATCAGATTGATTATATTCTTTGCAGCCAAAGGTGGAGAAGCTCTATACAGTCAGCAAAAATAAGACCGGGAGTTGACTGTGGCTCAGATCATGAACTCTTTATTGCCAAATTCAGACTTAAATTGAAGAAAGTAGGGAAAACCACTAGACCATTCAGGTATGACCTAAATCAAATCCCTTACGATTATACAGTGGAAGTGACAAATAGATCCAGGGGATTAGATCTGATAGACAGAGTGCCTGAAGAACTGTGGATGGAAGTTCATGACATTGTACTGGAGGCAGTGATCAAGACCATCCCCAAGAAAAAGAAATGCAAAGAGGCAAAATGGCTGTCTGAGGAGGCCTTACAAATAGCTGTGAAAAGAAGAGAAGCAAAAAGGAAAGATATTCCCATTTGAAGGCAGAGTTCCAAAGAATGGCAAGGAGAATAAGAAAGCCCTCCTCAGTGATCAGTGCAAAGAAATAGAGGAAAAAATAGAATGGGAAAGACTAGAGATTTCTTCAAGAAAATGAGAGATACCAAGGAACATTTCATACAAAGATGGGCACAATAAAGGACAGAAATGGTATGCACCTAACAGAAGCAGAAGATATTAAGAAGAGGTAGCAAGAATACACAGAAGAACTACATAAAAAAGATCTTCACTACCCAGATAACCATGATGGTGTGATCACTCACCTAGAGCCAGACATCCTGGAATGTGAAGTCAAGAGGGCCATCACTACAAACAAAGCTAGTGGAGGTGATGGAATTCCAGTTGAGCTATTTCAAATCCTAAAAGATGATTCTGTGAAAGTTCTGCACCCAATATGCCAGCCAATTTGGAAAACTCAGCATCGGCCACAGGAGTGGAAAAGGTCAGTTTTCATTGCAATCCCAAAGAAAGACAATGCCAAAGAATGTTCAAGCTAATAAGTGGTATGCTGGATGAAACCAACATCTTTGCAAAGTCTTACTCAGGGGAAATGGGGTGAGCAGTGGTTGGAGAAAGCTCCTCGGAGGAAATGATGTCTACGCTGAGTCTCAAGAAAGGAGTGGGTACTGGTCTGATAAAAGTTTGAGGGAGACAGCTCAGACAGATCAACCTGTGCCAAGGCCCAGGGGTAAGCGAGAGAAAGAGAGCATGATTTATCTGAAAAACTGCAGGAATAGGCCAGATTACAACCCAGGTTTGTGGTCTCAGAAACCTGAGTTTACCTATAGTCTTATTCTGTTTTCCTCAAAAGGAGGAGAAGGAGTGAGAAAGAGTGGGTAACAACCAGTGAGGTCCCTCCTAAACCTGAGGCTATGGTTTCATGATGGTGTGAACCAACCTCTGTCCAAATATTGAAGTAACATACTTCTCCATCATTCTTAAAAAAAAAACACAAGTGGAGATCCTCACAGTCCACACTCCAGTCTTTACATCATGAGTGTTGTGTGATGCCTGGGGACACATGTGCTCATACATCAAATTCAGATCCCCCTCCACAGTGCTGGGGGTTCCAGCCCCACACCCTCAGCAACCTGGCCCATCAATTTTCAACAGAGGAATCTCTGGGGCCAAGACTCAAGTCCAACAGATGTGTCTGAGTATGTCATTTTTCCTCACCTATTGAGGATCCGGGGGAGGGGACTAGTGATCCAGCCTTCCTGTGGAGTCTCGGGGAGAAAGTGGCCTCCTGGCCTCTCGACATGGTTGCCTTTCCTGTTTGGCCCATTCTCACTGTTGTTCAGCCTCCGCTCAGCACAGGGCAAGGGCTCCGTGACCCTTCTGCAGGCAGGTCTGGCCCCGCCTGGGGACGACCGCCGAGATTCCCCGAGGGTCAGCTACTGCTCTGGTCCACATACTGGCTCTTTCATTATTACAACTCTATTGTCTTTCCATTTTAGAGTTGAAGACTGACACTGTTATAGTTAAAAAGCACCTTATAGGGACCTCCCGGGTCATCCAGGGGTTAAAAATCCACCTGCCAATGCAGGAGATACAGGTCTGATCCCTGATCCGGAAAGATCCCACATGCCTCGGAGCAACTAAGTCTGAGCACCATAACTATTGAGACTTGCTCTAGAGCCTGGGAGCTGCAACAATTAAGCCCATGTGCCACAACTACTGAAGCCCACGCACTCTCGAGCCCGTCCTCTGCAGTAAGAGAGGCCCACACACCACAACAAAGACACAGCGCAGCCACCAATAAATAAACGAACACAAATTTTAACAAATGCAGATGAAAAAGAGGAGAGTTAAGGGCAGCAGAGGTTTTGGGTGTAACTTTCCTTTCAACTTGAGGGAAGCGAAAAGCCCTTCTTCACTTGATAATAATTCATGAATAACTGGGGAAATTTCACCCTGGGGCTCAGTTACCTATGCAGGGGTTCTGGAGAGTTTTCAGATCCCCTGACAGTTTAGGGAGACTTTATATGTGCAGTTAGTGTGTCCATCGTGCTTAAATTCTCAAGAGCCTCTGTGACCTAAAAGAGGCTAAAATCCACAACTTTGTTTTTCTTCAAATTGTTGGCTTGGAGAAATGATTTCAATAAACCTGCCTACATGCTGATAACTTTTTAAAATTAGTAATAGCATTATAACACAATCAAGAGAAAAAAGAGAAAAACCTAGAAAGTCATGCTAGCTAAGAGTAACATTTTTACTGTCTTCATTTGTGCATTTCTACTCTCTAACTGTTCTACAGTGAATGTGTATTATTTTGACAGTAATAAAATGTTATTATGAATACATTTTTATTATAACTATAAATAGGTCTATAGATAGGTTTGTAGAAGAAGACTGGAAGGAATCACACCCAAAATACTAACAGCATTTCTGCACGAGTGCTAGGATTGTGGATTTTTACACTTTCTTCTTCGGGCTTCTCAGGAGTTTCTGAGTTTTCTTTATTATTTTTGGAAGAGAGAGAAGTTATTATGAAACAATAGGAAATGACTTCACTCCTGTTGATCAGCTTTAAGATCTTTTTATTCTACCCCCACAACTGGCACCCCCTCTTACAGCCTCTCTCACCCCATCTGGCCCCACACTCATTCCCTTGTTTGAGGGAAGGGTGGACAGAGACAGGGTGGCTTGCCCAGGCATTCTGGGGCTGACTTTCTCTGAGGGCCCAGCCCCAGAGTCACCAGTTGTTCAGTCTCTCAGCTGTGACCGACTCTTTGCGACCCCATGGACTGCAGCACACCAGGCTTCCCTGTCCTTCGCTACCTCTCAGAGTTATGTCTGCTATCTCTCGACCCATGCCCATTGAATCAGTGATGCCATCCAACCGTCTCGTTCTCTTTTGCCCCCTTCTCCTCCCACCCTCAACCTTTCCCAGCATCAGGGTCTTTTTCAATGAGTTGGCGCTTCGCATCCAGTGGCCAAAGTATTGGAGCTTCAGCTTCAGCATTCATTCTTCCAGTGAACATTCAGCGTTGATTTCTTTTAGGATTGACTGGCTTGATCTCCTTGCTGTCCAAAGGACTCTCAAGAGTCTTCTCCAGTCACTTGGGAAAGTCTTAAACACACGCTTCAGACAGTTTCCTCCCTCTTCCACTGCTGCTCTCTCTCTCGGAGGAAAGGTTTGCAAAGTGATCTAAGAGTTAGGCCAGGCGAGGCTCAGGAAAGGTGGAGGAAGGAGGTCTTCCCAGATTCAGGGATGTTTCTAGAACAAGTGAAGCAAGGCAAAGATTGGGAGGTTGGGGGTCAGTCTGCCTGACCCAATTCCAGCTCCACTATGTACCCCAGGCTGGTCCTTAACCTCTCAAAACCTTATCTGCAAAGTAGTGTTAGTGATGGTGCCAAGAAGGAGGTTGTGCAGTACAAGGACATGTTAACAAAACATCACCCAAACTATGAAAGAGTATACGCGGCTCCTCCCCACAAGAAAAGCATCAAGACCCACATGATTTCATAGCAGGCTGAGCAAGTAGCCTCTGCACACCACAGCCTCATGGTTGTACGTTTTGGATGGTAAAAATAAACACGAGACACCTTTGCCAGGACTGATCTTATAGCACGAAAGTTTGGAAATATGTAAGGTTTTAGTGAAAATGTTCCCACCTAAAACAAATTCATCCTGAATCTCAAGCGGATTGTCAAATTCCAATGAGATACTTTATGTTCAGCACCTAGGTCAATGAAAGCGAAAGTGAAAGTTGCTCAGTCGTGTCTGACTCTTTGTGACCCCATGGACTATACAGGAGTTCTCCAGGCCAGAATCCTGGAGTGGGTAGCCTTTCCCTTCTCCAGGGGATCTTCCCAACCCAGGGAGCGAACCTAGGTCTCCCGCATTGTGAGTGGATTCTTAACCAGCTGAGCCACAAGGAAAGCCCAGGTCAATGCCTGACATGAAAAGAGGCTCCATGTACAAATTTCAGTTTCTAAAAGTGGCTTGATCTCCCACGCCCTGGGCCCTGGAAGACACCCTGAGACCCCCATCCCCACTGCTGGCCCCAGCTTCCAGGAAGGGGAAGAGGCTGCAGTTACTCTCCCAGCTGATACCACCATCTGATTCTCATTCCAGAAATAAGATGTAAATGGGGGTCAAGACTCATGGTAAAAATCCTGGGACTCCTCTTGGGCTGGGAAAGAGTGTCCCAGGAATGAGTGGAAAGGGGAACAAGGTCACTTGCTATGTGCCTCTAAGTTGCTATTTCTCCTTGGGACACTTCTCCTCCTCCTCCTTGTTTGGAGGGCCCAACCTGTCTCTCACTTACACACCACCTCCTCCAGGAAGCCATCCTTGCCCACCCCCTCCACAGTCTGAGTTAGGATCTCCTCTGGCTCCCTTGCCTGCTCGCCCCATCACAGTACTTGGCACAACCAGTTGCCATCACCTGTTTGCTTGCTCAGCCCTCACTCACCCCACATCTCCCAGCCAAGTAGACCACAAGCTGGGAGGAGAGCAGGGGGTTTGTTTCATTCTATGTGGGGCCAGCTAGCCCAGGGTTCAGTAATATGGTACGTTAGTAAATGCCTGATTCTTCTGGTTCATTGTGGTTTAGTAGCTAAGTCGTGTCCAACTCCTGAACCCCACGGACTATAGCTTACCCAGCTCCTCTGTCCATGGGGTTAACCAGGTAAGAATATTGGAGAGGGATGCCATTTCCTTCTCAACCCAGGGGATCTTCTCAACCCAGGGATGGAACCTGCGTCTTTTGCATTGCAGGCAGATTCTTCACCAACTGAGCCACAGAGCCTGATTCTTAGCACAACAATCTATAGAGGAGAGGTTACTAGTCTGGGCTACGGGTCTAGAGAAACCTAGTCCAAGCCCAGCTTCAGTCCCTGGCTTGGCACATGGACAAGCCATTTCCTCCTTGGGATTTGTATCCTCACAGATAAAAGGGGAACAGTTTGGGGTTAACAACAGAAAATCGACCACACTGTTGGAAACAGCATTTTCACTTAAGTACATTTTTAGAAGACAGAAATATTTTCTGAACATCAAGTGGCTAGGTTGTGAAAACTTTGTAATAATTTGCAGCTGAAATTCATGACACATTTTCACCCATTGAAGATTCATGGGAATGTATCAACCAGTGTAGTAAGTAATTTTTGTTCTGTAACCTGGAGTCTGTCATCTTGCAGTATTACCAATGCTGTTGTAAATTGAATTTAAAGTGGTATTTAAAAAAAAAACACCTACCAGTAAACAATGTTTATCTGTTTATCTATCTTACTATAGATGATGTACAAGTAACATCTAAATAAGATTGCACTTTTAACCCTTAAAAAAATAAAAATAAAAGGAGGAGAATAATAACGACTCCCACAGCACAGGTTAGGGTTAAATGCAGCAGGCGCTGGAAGGGATTAGCTCAGAGCCCACTGTATACAGCACGCGCTCAGTAAATCCCCCACACTCCTGTTTCCTCAGCCCCCCAGAATGGCAGCTGGAAGCCCCCACCACCTGGGGAGGGGGCGTGGGGACCAGGAAGGATGTGCCCCAGAGGAGGACGGAGGGAACCACGCTTCCCGACTTGGATTCATGGCCTCTTCGGAGACGAGGGGTGAGGCTCACCCCACCCAGACCGCAGAGACTGGGGCTCCCTCTCTCCTTCCAAAAATTAGCCAACTGCATCCGGTGAAACTTGAGTGGGTGAGTCACAGACCAGGCGGGCCACCCCAAGTTCTGCTCCCGGGGCCCAGCTCAAGGCCTGGGCCCTCTGCACACACGCACACCCAAAGCCAGAGCACCCCTTTCTGCCCCTCGGAACAGCCAGCAAAGCCCACCTCCCCCACCCTCTCTCCTCTGGCCTTTTATTCCCCCTTGTCTGGCCTGTTGTTTTCTCAGCAGAGGTGAAACGTGAGAGCTGTCATTAGAAATTACCACGGATTGTCTAGCAGCTGACACAGTAATGCCGTGAGAGAAAGGGGCTGTGCTTGCTCGGGGCACAGACACACATTTGGCTTTTCATCAATCCCTTCCCCCCACTGCCCTCCCCCGGGACAGTGGGCCAGATGTGTTCACACCGAAATCACAATGGTTGTTTCTGGAAACAGTCTGGGAGAGTCTGCCTAGAGCAACAGTTCTCCAAATGTTGACTGTGGACCCCTTGGGGGTCCCTGAGACCCTCGGAAGGGGTCTACAAGGTCAAAACTATTTTCATAGTAGATCTGAGATGTTATTTGTCTTTTTCGCTGTCATTCTCTGACTAAACTCATTCTCTGGAATTTTCCAGAAGCTACATGACATGTGATATCACAACAGATTGAATGCAACTGTGGAATCAAGAATCCATCCATCGTCTATTAAATCAGACATAGAAGAGATCTGCAAAAATCTAAAAATAAGCCACTCTTCTCACTAATGTTTTTAATTTGGAAAAATTTGCTACTTTTTATGAAATTTTTTTTATGTTAGCATATAGTGAGTTTATTATCCTTGCTTTAAATTAGGTTTAGCAACCTCCTTGAATCTGAGTAAACTCCAGGAGATAGTGATGGACAGGGGAGCCTGGCGTGCTGCAGTCCATGGGGTTGCAAAGAATCCGACATGACTTAGCAACTGAACAACGACAACAAAGCTTGGCAATATCGACATTTGGAGCCAGGTAAATTAGGTTTTGATGGAACTGCTGCCACAGAGGAAGTCAGGGTGGGGTGGGGGTAGGGGGTGGTCACAGCCCTTCTTGACGGGCTGCTGCGGGAGATGTGAATCAGCTTTCCCACGCAGGGGCTATTTTTCTCTTTTTATTTAATTAATTTATTATTTGTTTATTTTTGGCCGAGCTGGGTTTTCATTGCTGTGGGCAGGCTTTTCTCTGGTTGTGGCGAGCGGTGGCTACTCTCTAGTTGCAGTGCTCAGCTCCTCATTGCAGTGGCTTCTCTTGTTGCTCAGTTGGTAAAGAATCTGCCTGCAATGCGGGAGACATCGGTTTGGTTCCTGGGTTTGGATCTTCCTGGGAAGATCCCCTGGAGAAGGGACAGCCTGCCCACTCCAGTATTCTTGGGCTTCCCTTGTGGCTCAGCTGGTAAAGAATCCGCCTGCAATACGGAAGACCTGGGTTCCATCCCTGGGTTGGGAAGATCCCCTGGAGAAGGGGAAGGCTACCCACTCCAGTATTCTGGCCTGGAGAATTCCATGGACGAGTCCACAGGGTCACAGAGTCGGACATGATTGAGCGACTTTCACTTTCTCTTTTTGTGGAGCATGGGTGCTAGGCATGTGGGCTTAGTAATATCAGCTTATGGGCTCTAGAGCACAAGCTCAATAGTTGTGGCACACAGCCTTAGTTGCTCCAAGGCTTGTGGCATCTTTCTAGACCAGGGATTGAACCCACGTCCCCTGCATTGACAGGCAGATTCTTAACCACTGGACCACCAGGGAAGTCCCTATTTTTTCCTTTTTAAATAACATTTACTTTGCTATTTCAAAAAACAGAAATCAGTACATACTCAGGGTAGAAGACATGCAAAAACATAAAAGGGACCCCCAGTGATTCCACCACCATGGAATATGCATATGTGACAGTTTGGTATTTGTTCTAATATCTGGGGAACTGAGTCTTTACAGGATTGTGACCCCCACATTAGAGCAGTGGGCACCGTGAGATGGCCTTCTCCTTCAGCCCAGCCCAGGAAGCCCCTCCTGAGATTTTTCCAAAGTAATATCCAACGCTCTCTGATGGACTGGGCAGTGGGTAACTGACCACTTGGTGAGACTTCCAGAACACTCACAGAGTCAACTGGCTCCATGATCACACCTGCCCCCAAAGCCTCCTGGGCCCCCAGTTCGTGCCTGAAAGCTCACCATTTGAGTGGCATTCCTTGAACTCACAGCTTCGCTCCCTCATGGACCTTCTAGAAATATTTATGATCTTCCAGCTTGAAACTCTCTAGGTTCCCCAGCTTCTACAAGTTGAAGTCCCAACACATTTCAATGAATTAATAATAATAGCTGTCAATCACCATGTTCTTATTAAGAACCAGGCATTGTGCTCAGTCATTTCAGTCGCTCAGTCATGTCCAACTCTTTTCGACCCCATGGACTTCAGCACGCCAGGCTTCCCTGTCCATTACCAACTCCCAGAGCTTGCTCAAGCTCATATCCATTGAGTCAGTGATGCCATCCAACCATCTCATCCTCTATCATCCCCTTCTCCTCCTGCCTTCAATCATTCCCAGCATCAGGGTCTTTTCAAATGAGTCAGTTCTTCATATCAGGTGGCCAAAGTATTGGAGCTTCAGCTTCGGCATCAGTCTTTCCAATGAATAACAAAACATGGTCCACTGGAGAAGGGAATGGCAAACCACTTCAGTATTCTTGCCTTGAGAACCCCATGAACAGTATGAAAAGGGCATTGTGCTAGGTGTGTTACATAACTCACTCCATCTCATGACCTACCCTAAGTGAGGTTGCTCAGTCATGTCCGACTCTTTGCAACCCTGTGGACTGTAGCCCGCCAGGCTCCTCTGTCCATGGGATTCTCCAGGCAAGAATACTGGAGTGGGTTGCCATTTCCTTCTCCAGGGGATCTTCCCAACCCAGGGATCGAACCCAGGTCTCCCACATTGCAGGCAGACGCTTTAACCTCTGGGCCACCAGGGAAGACCTACCCTAAGATGGGCATTATTACCTCATTTTACACATGAGGAAAACAAGGCTTGGAGACCCTAACTAACTTGCCCAAAGCACCAGAGCCCATAGAGGCAGTTTGAACCCACTTCTGAGGACGCAAAAGCCTGTCTTCCTATTAATAGATGCCACATTCCACCTGCACAGATGACTACCTGTTTTTTTAGCCTCTTCTCCCAGGAATGTCAACAGCACAGCCTTTGGACACAAATAAATTCCAACCCTGACTTCATCTTAAAATAGCTGTGTGATTTAGGGGGCGTCACTCAACCTCTCTGAGCCTTAGTTACTTCATCGGCAAAATGGGAGGAATAATAATACTAACCTCATAGAATTGTTGTAAGAACTTAGTAAAATAAAGCATGTTAAACCCTTAGCACTGAACCTGGCCATCGGTAAATTTTCAATTAAAAAAAAAAAATCATTGACCTAATCACACCAAACCTTGTGGGTTCCTAAACACCCTGAGCTCTTTAAAGCCACTCTGCCGTCACGTACACTGTTCCCTTCACCTGCACTGTCCTCTGCTCCTTCACTTTCAACTCCTATTCATCCTTCAAGACCCTATTCAGGCTCCATCCCTTCTTCAAAGTCTTTCCTACCTTCCTTTCCTTACCTGCTACCTCACTAAACACTCCTTCCTCTGATATCTACAATTGGGATCCCAAACCAGCTGGTCTCAGAACCCCAGGCCTCATGAGCAAACTGTGCATGTTCAGGCCCCACCTCCCACCAGCTGAATCAGCACTTCCAGGGCGGAACCTGGAGACCATCCTGTGATAAGCTTCCCTATTGTTAAGAACAGGCAGCCATGTACACCCTCCCTGCCTGCAGCACATCGTCTTCTCATTTGTTTCTAGGACATTCAGCATGGTCTCCCACAGAAGGTGGAAGGCCTGGAGGGCCAGAAAGAGCCTCCGTGATCTCCAACCTTCCCCAAACATATGCTGGACACTTATTCTCTGGCATGTACTATTCTAAGCACTTTATTTCTATTATCTCATTTAACCCTTACGTTACCCTAGGTAAAGAACCCGCCTGCCAATGCAGGAGACGCAAATTCAAACTCTGGGTCAGGAAGATCCCCTGGAGGAGAAAATGGCAATGCACTCCAGTATTCTTGCCTGGAAAATTCCATGGACAAAGAAGCCTGGCGGGCTATGGTCCATGGGGTCACAAAGAGTCAGACACGACTGAGCATGCACGGAGAAACAGAACAGGAATCCCAGGAAATGGGTATTGTTATCAGGGTAGGCTCTGTGGATTGATTTGCCTGACCTCCCATCCTTATGGGGGAGGCATGAAAACAGGCCCAGAAGGCGTCCAACTACAGGGAGCATATTGCCTAAGGACCCCAGCAGTGGTGCTTTGTAACCCATCCCCATGGAATGACGCCACTAATGACTGACTGTAATGGAGATGCTAAGACAGACTCCTTCCTTGGAGACGTGGACTACTTTGTAGACCAAGGTTGGTTCAAGGATTCTCAGACTGCGTTGCTGAAACCTCCTCAAATGCTTCCACCCAAACTTCTTTCCATCTCCCCTTCACTGAGTCAACTTTCTTTGCAACCTGACAATTCTTCCAGCCTCACTCGGCCCTTTACCTACTACTTTATTTTCTCTACTCTACTCAGACATTTCTCCTAATATTCTGTCTTGGCCTCTGCTTCTCAGAAGACCCAGATGATCTCACCTTTTGTGAAAAGGTTGGAAAGTTAAAAACTACATTTCCCAGACTCCCTTGCACCTAGGGTTCTAGCTATGAATTAGATTCTGCCAGTTAGTGGCTCTAGTGAGAGATTTGAAGAGAGGCAGGGCCCCCTTTTCCTCTGCTTTTAATTATTTCTTCTGGCCAATGAAGTTTGGGAAAATATGAGGCTTTTCTGCAATAAATTCCTGTGCCCCTTAAACACAGGTGCCAGGAGGCAACTGTAATGGTGGCTTCAAATTCTGCCTTCCTGTTCTGTGATTGGCAGTGAGGGGGGTTATGTCCTGAACACAGTCTCAGATGCTACAGCTCCCCTGATGGGTCACTTCTGGACACAGTTCCCAGAGGCCCATACTAGAGCTTTCTCCTTCAGCCCTTTCACCAATTCTATAAGCCCCTGCTCCCCTGTGTTAAATCCCTCTTGTTTAATGTACCTTGAGTGGCTTCTGTTTCCTACACTGTCACTGGCATAATTATTATTCTCTTTTTATAGATGAGAAAACTGAGCCTCGGGTGATCAGGAAGCCTACCGGGGTGGCAGAGTGGGAATGGGCATGAGAACACGGCGGTCAGCTTCCCAGCCGGTGCCCTCAGCCGCTGCCCCAGGCCCTCTGCAGGTGTCTGCACCCTTCTCAGCATTCCTTGGGAGCACCCTCAATAAATGGATTGGAGGAAAACATATTTCCTACCTTATAAACATATTATACATTGTGTTTTTCAAAAATTTATTTGGCTGTGCTGGGTCTTAGTTGGGGCATGCAAGATCTAACTCCCCAAACAGAGATCGAACCTAGAGCCCCTTGCACGGAGTGTGGAGTCTTAAACACTGGGCCACCAGGAAAGTGCCTTTACTTTGTATTTTTGATACAATTAATTTTTTACCCAATTCGTTCCATTAAAGACTTCAGGTGGTTTTTACCTCTGTGGACAATCTTTCATAATGCAAATTGAATGTTGTGATATTCTTAAGAACTGTCTTCAAATATAGGGTGAAAACAGAAAACTCAGCAAAATATTTTCAAGTATTTCAAAAATACTCAAAAACATTTGAAACTCAGCAAAACTTTTCAAACTAGAAAGCTGTTTGGCTTTTTTTTTCCCCCCGTACTCTAAAAGCAATGGATATTCATTGTATTAACAAGCAAACACACAAATAACAAAGACAAATTATCCAAAATTCTACTTCCTGGGAAAAAAAACAAACCAAAACACTATTAACATTGTGCGACATGGCCTCTGTACTGAGAGAAAAATTCAGATTCCTTACCACACCCTGTGGACCCAGCATGGCCTGGGCCTCTCACGTCTCTGCCCCCTGCCCCCCTCCCCTCCCCCGCCAACTCTGCTCAGACTCTCAGCTATTCCTCCTATGAGGCGGGCACAGGCCTACCGCAGGGCCTTTGCATTTGCTGTCTCCTTTGCCTGGAATGCTCTTCTCCTCTTATCCTCGTGTCCTCCAGGATTTTGCTTGACAACCACTTTCTCACTGTCATCTCCTTCCTTTAACAGGTTACTTCCCACCTCACCTACTCTTTCTTGCTTTGTCTTTTTCCCTTAACACCACCACTGCGTAACACGTTCTGTTTTACTTTCTTGCTTGGCATTGTCTGTCTCTCTCCCTAGAGTGAGAGGGCAGGGATCTTTGTCCATTCTGTTCAGCACTGTGCCTAATAGTATCCTGGGCACACAGAGGCGCTCAGTAAACATTTACTGAATGAATTAATTCATCCCAAGAAGAGGTTCATGCTTACCATTATTTTAAAGCTTTTTATCATTTAACGGTTTGGAATAAGACATCTGACTATTTGAAAGCAGCTGCCCTGAATAGCCAGGGTCTGTGGCCTCCATACACTGTGGGCTCTTTCAAGTGTTCACCCGGGGCTGTGACATGCATATGGAGCCATACGGGTGTGATTGTGTTCAGATGTTTCCCAGATTCCTCCCACTCAAGATCTGAATCAGCCCCTAATCTTGGGGAGCGCGGTGTTTTACAAGGAATCTGCCTGCCAAAGCCCCAGCCTCCAAGGTGGGCCACAGAGCCGGGCAACTCCAGGTCCTGTGGTTCTAGACTCGCCTTCTCCTGGGTCCCTGCTGTCTTAGAGAAGGAAGCACGGTGCTCCCTTTGATGGTCTGCTTAATGTGCACCCTTAGAGTTCTCTGCTTCATTCCCTACGGCATAGCTGAGACCCTTTAAATAAGACACTACTAAGGATGGGGAAGCTGAAACTCCAATACTTTGGCCACCTGATGCGAAGAACCAACTCATTGGAAAAGACCCTGATGCTGGGAAAGATTGAGGGCAGGAGGAGAAGGGGACGACAGAGGATTAGATAGTTGGATGGCATCACTGACTCAATGGACATGAGTTTGAGTAAGCTCTGGGAGTTGGTGATGGACGGGGAGGCCTGGCTTGCTTCAGTCCATGGGGTCGCAAAGAGTCGGACACAACTGAGCGACTGAACTGAACTAAACTGAAGGGTGGGGGTGGATCAGAGGGAAATAAACACAGACTACATCAGGCTGCTGAATTCTCTTTGTCACAAGCCAGGCTCCCGCAGCTTTGCGTTCAGCGGCCTCAACAATACCCAGCTCCCTGTCTACCTCTGTGTGCAAGAGGCCCCCACTCCACACACACCCCCAAGAGGGCCCTCCACCTAGACTCCTCTGGGTTCAGATCACAGAGGGTGAGGCCCAGAGGGATGCAGATGCTGTCAAGGTTGACGAGGAGAGGGTAAGGGAGAACAAGGATGCAGTTCAGGGAAATTCATCCCCAAGGACAAAGGTCATCCCCCAGGACCCAGGGCAGTCACTGATGGCTCAAGAATGGCTATTTGTGAACTTTATTCCAGGATATGAGCCTCGCAACAGTCTCTACAGCATTGTTGTTACTTGTTCAATCACTAAGTCATGTCTGACTCTTTGCAACCCCATGGACTGCCCAATGCCAGTCTTCCCTGTCCTTCACTATCTCCCGCAGTTTACTCAAACTCATGTCCATTGAGTCAAGGTTGCCGTCCAACCATCTCATCCTCTGTCACCCCCTTTTCCTGCCCTCAGTCTTTCCCAGCATCAGGGTCTTTTCCAATGAGTAGGCTCTTTGCATCAGGTGGCCAAAATATTGGAGCTTCAGCTTCAGCATCCGTCCTTCCAATGAATATTCAGAGTTGATTTCCTTTAGGATGGACTAGTTTGATCTCCTTGCTGTCCAAAGGGCTCTCAAGAGTCTTCCCTAGCACCACAGTTCGAAAGCATCAATTCTTTGGTGCTCAGCCTTCTTTATGGTCTAGCTCTCACATCTTTACAGGACTACTGGAAAAACTATAGCTTTGACTACACAGTCAAGTGTAACTTGGCATAATTTTTAAGGGCTCAGAGCTTAGGTTACTCCATGGACTTGTATGATCTTGGACAACCCTCACTCTCTCTGAACCTCAGTCCCTAAATCTTTAACAGTTCTCATGGGGGCAATTCTGCCCCAAGGGCATTTGATAATGCCTGGAGACAATTTTGGTTGTCACAAGTCAGGAGGGGTGAGATGCTTCTGGTATCTAGTGGGCTGAGGCCAGAGATGCTGCTAAACATTCTGCGATGCGCAGGACAGCTCCCCACAAGGAATTATCCATCCCTAAATATCAACTGATATCAAATATCAATATCATCCATAAATTCAATGAGAAACTCTGCCCTGTAATAAGAGGATAATAACCCATCTCATAGGATGGCGGTAGGGGTTAGATTCAATCATATGACAAGCAAGATTGTGTACTGCAAATTTGAAGTCACCTGTGTAGCTAGTTGGTGAAGGAAATGGCAACCCACTCCAGTACTCGTGCCTGGAAAATCCCATGGACGGAGGAGCCTGGTAGGCTACCGTCCATGGGGTCGAAAGTAGCTAGTTGGTCATAACTTACAGGCGACCAGGAGCCAATTGCCAGTTGCAGTTTATCAGAATTTGTATCATTGTGGGGTTTTGTTGAATTTTGTTATCATTCCTATCTTAGGGATGCAAAGCCCAATTTCCCATGGGATACATCTCCTCCTGAGTGCCTCTTCATTCTTTATTTCCAGCTTGTGCCTTCTCATCTGAGAAGGGTGGGTTTCAAAACCGTCATATGATGCTTGTTGGATTTGCTTGTAAACCAAGAGTTACTAGGTTAAAAATGAGGACCAGAGGTTACTTTCAGAAGAAAAGCCACAGGTATCGGTGCATGAACTTTATGCTGTCTGTTTTGTGTGTTCAGAGGTCTTTTTTTTTTTTTTTTTTTGCTTATTTCCTGATTCACAGATGAGGCTGCCTGATATGGAGTCTGAAGAGCATAGGTGCTATCATTACCTGAATAAATTCTGTCTGCTTTGGAATCTACAGTATGGAATGATTTTGCGTGTGTGTGTGTGTGCCTGGAAACGACTTCCTTAGCCTAGACTTAGAAGAATTATTTTGACAAATATATATTAGGTGCCCTCGCTGTGCCAGCTGGGATCCAGAACTAAGTATGCCTCAGCGTGGTAAAGTGATATCCAGCTGTTCATTCATTCATTCACTCATTCATCAAGAAATATTTAATAAGCACCCATGTGTGCCAAGCGTGACTCTAGGAATTTACTCACATTAAATCCCTTTATCTTTAAAATGACTATGCAGGGTAGGTCTAATAATCCCCACTTGACAGATGAAAAAACTGAGAGTCAGAATGGTGAAGTCACCTGTGCGGGATCACACCTCCAGGAAGGGGTGGAGCGGGGCTTGAGCTCTCAACCCCTCCCCCACCCTCCCCCATCCTGGGTTCTGACTCCCCCAAGAAAGCTTTGCGTAACTGCTCTCTAAGAACCTTGAACGGGGAGCGCTTGGCTTTGCCCGGCTCCGGGAGCTGGGAGACGTGAACCCGGTATTACCTTAAGCTCTTTACAAACTTAGATGGTTCCACCCTTGAGAGATACCTAAGCGCCAGCCTCCCATGACAAGCGCTGGTGGGGGCGGGGGAAGTCAGTAGTCCTGAGGCCCTGGTGACGCTGGCTGAGTGCCAGCTCTCTTCGGTCCCAGAGTAAAGCCTGACCGAGCGCTAGCAAACAGAAGAGTGGGTGAGGGGTCAGCCATCAATCAGGAAGGAGGGGAGGTTTGCCTCCGGGGAAACGCCTGCGTTCTGCCTTTGTTTAGGGGACTCTGTGCCCCAGAATCTCCTCTGCCCCATGAGCTGAGTAAACGACTAGGCAAGCTATGTAGCTTTTCTGTTCCTCGCTTTCCGTATTTATAAGGAAATACAGATTTTAAAAAAAAAACACAGAAAATAAAATACAGATGATGAGCCCCACCTATGAGGATTAAACGAAATCATGTGTTAACTGTATTCAACATGAATCGGTCAGACATATGGAAAGGGCAGCCCAGGTAATAACTCTAGTACTCCGCTCCGTACCCGTGGCAGACGTCGCTAATAGATCACAGACCCCTTGCAGCATCTTAGTTCCCCGACCCGGGACTGAACCTAGGGTCCCGGCAGTGAGAGCTCTAAGCCCTAACCACTGGACCACCAGGAAATTCCCCAAAGCTAGTGGTTTTAAACAAGCATTTTATGACATCGCGTGATTTTGTGGGTTAGGAATTCAGACAGGGGTCGGTGGAGCAATACTTTGGCTCCACATGGCTACTGAGGTTGCTTGATTCAGCTGGCAGCTGGGCTCATCTGAAGGGTCCATCAGGTTTGCTCACATTCCTGGTGACTTGATGGGCACCGGCTGGGCCCAGGTGGGTCGCTCTCCCTTTCCACTGTCTTGGGACCTCCGTGTGTAACTTCACCAGCCAGGGTGGTAAGACCTGTCCATGGGGCAGCTCAAAACTCCACCTGACAGCAAGTAGAAGTTGCAGCCTCTCAAGGTCTGAGCCAGGGTCTCGAAGGGCACCGCTTTTCCTGTTGGTCAGAGCAGTCACAGGCCCATCTAGGTTCAAGAGAAGGGGACCTTGACCCCACCTCTCCATGGGAGGAACGTCAAAGAATTTGCAGCCATCTTTAATCTGCTACAGCAAGGGAGGTGAAGTTTGTCTGCCAAGCTCCAGAAATGACCAGCAAATCACAGGGCCCTTCTTACCCCTCCCTAGGTACCCACTGTCCTTATCCGTATTTATTGTGCCAAGCTCACGGGGGATACAGAAATAAGCCTGTCCCGGTCCCTGCCCTCCAGCTCGCAGTAAATCTGGAGAAATGGGCCATTTTCCATAAAGAAGTAACAGGGCCATGACTTCCTTAGAGGCCCAATGGCTAAGACTCTGTGCTCCCAACACAGGGGGCCCCAGTTTGATCCCTGGTCAAGGAACTAGATCCCACATAATGCAAGTAAGACCCATCACAGTCAAATAAATAAATAATAATTTTTTTTAATAAAAAGAAAGTAATAGGGCCAAGTGATTCAGCCAAGGGAGAGATACAGATCCTTCAGAGGCTCAGAGGAGGGGAATAAGGCTTCCACTGAGGGATGGGCTACAGGCAGGTGGCCTCTGGGCTGCATTTGAAAGATGATGAAATTTTACAACTGGATTCACGTATCCATCGAGCATTTCTTGGATGCCTGCTGTGTGCCAGGTGCTGTCTTTGGCCCTGAGGATGCAACAGTGGACAGGACTCCTCTCCCAAGAAGCTGACCATTCTGGTTGGGGAAGACTATTAACAGGCAAGGTTGTAAATAAATAAAGAGCATAGTTTCTGATCATGATAAAGACTGTGAAGAGAATAAAGTGGGATAAAGGGACCAAGTGTAACTGGGGGTGGGGGAGGTTGCTGTATGTGGGGACTCAAGCAAGGTCCCCAGACTGCACTGGAGCAGGGATAAGGTGGGTGTGAAGGTGTCAGCCATGTAAGCACTGAGGCCCACGTGCCAAGCAGAGAGTCCACCACTGTGAGGGCCTTGGTGAGACAGCCGTGGTCACAATGCTGTCTGAGAAACAGGAAAAGGCCAGGGAGGATGCTGTCCGCTGGGCAAGGGGCGGGGTAGGCAGGGCCAGGCAGGAGGCTCTAGGGGTCCTGGTATGGAGTTTGAGGTTAACTAGGGTTTGACTCGAGTTTGTTGTAAGAAGAACCCTCTGGCTGCTGTGTGGACTGTGGACTAGACAGCATAGAATCTGGAGGCTGGTAGGGAGGCTGCCGTGATGCCCACAGTGGAGACTTGGGGTGAGTGAAGTGGAAGTTGGTAGAAAGGCTGGATTGGGACTGGTTTGGGAGGTGCTCAAAGCTTTCACAAATGAACAGATGTAGAAATCAAAGGTAGAAATCAAAGAAGACTCCAGAGTTTGGGGCCTGACAGTACTCAGGTAGAAGGCCAGGGGTGCATTTCCTGAAAAAAGGAGACAGGGGATGAATTTAGTCTGAGCAGAAGGCATGGTTGCCATTTGAATCTTTGCTTCCTTTTTCAAGCATCTATCAACATAATCTTGCAACAGTTATCATTTTAAAATGTTGTCTGGAGACTTCCCTGGCAGTCCAGTGGTTGAGAATCCATGCATGGGGCATGCATGCTTCCACTGCAGGAGGCATGAGTTTGATCCCTGGTTGGGGAATTAGGGTCCCGCATGTCACATGGCATGGCTTAAATAAATGAATAAAAATAGATTTAAAACACTGTCTATGAGACAGGATTTCTGGTGTCTGTTTTGCAGCTGAGCAAACCAAGACAAACCACCCATCCCCCAGCTAGCAGGAGCAGAGCAGGCTGTGAACCCAAGGTCTAGCCAACTCCAAACCCCTTGTCATACATTATATACCAGTGATTCTCAACCCCACCCCACCCCACCCCAGGGGACACTGGGCAATGTCTGGAGACATTTGGGGCTGTGACACCTGGAAAGGTGCAAGAGTGGGTAGGAGTGAGCAGTGACGCTAAACGCCCTGTGCACCGTGGGGCAGTCTCCGCAACAAAGAGTTATCTTGTCCCAAAGGTCAGGTGTGCTGAGGCTCAGAAACCATGATGCAGACCCTCCAAGAGAGGCGAAGAACAGTGCGAGTGGGCTGGGAGGATGGGGGTATGGTTTAGGTGCTGGGACTCGAATGAGCAAAGACACTGGGGCCAGAAAGCCCAAACGATGGGTGGGAAGACATCCAGGCTGGCCAAGGGATCACGGGGGGCATGCACACTGAGAGGTGGGCTTGGACCAGATCCTGACGGGGTTTGCGGGGGGCCAGGGCAAGGAAAGTGGACTCCCCTCAAGGGCAACAGGAGAGCCTGGGGTCAAGCCCAGGGCAGGGGGCATAATGGGAGAGCATGCTTTTCCTTCCCGTATCCCTCTCAGGAAAATCACTGATGAATGTCCTCACACTGAGGAATAAAAGACAGAATATAGAACTGGTGACCCTTTCCCTGGCTATCTGTCTTTTAATGATGGCAAAGCGTTCAGCCAAAGAAGTGAGGCAATAATGGTGGAATTTCAGGCATCAGCAAGATAAGTCTGGGCAGAGAAGTCTGCCAGGGAGTGATCTCAGCCTGGGCTGAGGAGGTCAGAGGCCTGGGCCAGATTTAGAAAGCCCAGATAAGAAAGCGCATTGATTTTCCATTAGGTCAACATCCACAGAGCACTCAGGATGCGTGTCAGGCACTGGTAAGGGCTCCGCCTGCAGCACTTGCACAGGCCCCCACCCCTGTGAGGACAGCTCTGCCCTAGACAAGACCCACAGCACTCAGGGATTAAGTGGTAAGTTGTGGAGCTGGACCTGGAACTCAGGCAGTACCCCTCTGGGGCCTGTGTTCTTTGTCTTGACCTAATCCAGGGAGATCATAATTATCACCATTCTAGGCTTTACCTATACTAACTCATGCACACCTCACAACAAGCCTGACAAGTAGTACTATTATTGTCCCCATTTCACAGATTAGGAGACGGAGGCACAGAGAGGGAAGTAACTTGCCGAAGGTCACACAGCCGCCATGCTAGGACTGAAATCCAAGCAGTCCCACTCCAGGGCCCACACTCCTTCCCGGCACTCCACTGGAAGCCCGGGCTTTGTGGGAGGGCAGAGGAGGGACCCAGGCCAGCTGTGCAGCTCCAGGCCATTTCTGAGATTTCCCAGTCTCGTGATGGGAGATTAACACTCTGGGAATTGCAGACACCAGGGATGGGGTGGGCGGTGGGGAGGGACCAAAGAAGAAAATACAGGACACATTCCTGGCTTGAGGCCAGATGAGAAAGTTAAAGAAAAGACCAAGAAAACTCTCCTTTGAGGGCCTGGTGCAATTTTGCAAGGTGTTGCCTTTCTCCTCGGCTGTATTTGCTCTGCCAAACTGGAACGCTTTTCTGAAATACAGCAGCCCAGGAGGCCCAGGGCTGTTTGCCAAGGGAACGCGGCCAGAGCAGGTGGGGGAAATGGTGGGCAGGGCTCTGTGTCACCCCAGAGACCCACCCCCACTGCCTGCTCCCGGGAGGATCTGCCAGGGAGCTGAGAGAGCAAGAAAGGGCCAGACGGAAAGAGAAACAGTGGAAAGAGCACTGGGCCAGGAGTCTAGACGCCAGCCTGGTCCCATTTGTAAGCTGATGATTCCCAAGTGTGTACCTCTTCAGACCCCTGCCCTAGGCTGGGTTCATACTCTGTCTGCTCACTGTCTTGGATGTCTTGAGTTTAGCATCTCAAACTTAACATGCCCCCAGACTCTGATCATCACCCCACCCCTGTTCATTTCCCAGATTCTGCAACCCAGTAAAAGGCGCTCAGGGCAAAAGTCCAGGAGTCATTCTGGATTCCCCTTTTTTCCCTCACCCCCCCCCCAACCCCCGCTGCCCCCAGCCTATTTGTCAGCACCTCCTGTAGGTCTGCTGTCAAAATATACCCCACGTCCGACCCCTTCTTCCCCCCACCACTACCCTGGTCCGAATCACCCATCTTTTCTAACCTATGTCCCATCTACTCTTGCCCTTTCACAGTCCATCTGCACATGGTGGCCAGAACGGTATTTTAAGACTATAAATCAGATTGTATGACTCTGCTGCCCAGAACTTCCCACTGGCTTCCCATTACAGAAGGCCAGATGGAAGATCAGCAATAGATGCAAAATGAAAATGATAAAGGTGTAATTTTCTGCAGAGAGTAAAGGAAAGATTGAGAGTCCAGGTGTGAGAAGTATCAGAGCGGGAGGCGGGGTTTGAGTCCTGCACCCGGCCCATTTACTTGCTGAGGGATCTTAGTCAAAGCAGGTTCCTCTTCCAAACCTCAGTTTCTTCCTCTGTAAAATGGCTGCAATACCCTTGCAAAGTCATAGGGAGAGTCAAACAAGAACATATCTTGGGACTTCCCTGGTGGTCCACTGGTTAAGAATCTGCCTGTCAATGCAGGGGATACGGGTTCAATCCTTGGTCTAGGAAGATCCCACATGCCGTGGAACAACTAAGCGCATGTGCCACAACTACTGAGCCAGCAAGCCTAGAGTCTGTGCTCCACAACAAGAGACGCCACTGCAGTGAGAAGCCCAGGCACCGCAACGAAGAACAGCCCTCACTTGCCGCAACTGGAGAAAGCCCGCACACAACAGTGGAGACCCAGTGCAGCCAAATAAATAAATAAATAAATAATACATTGTATGGGTTAGGGTTTTATGAACAAGCATGTGGTTTAGTCCATGGGGTCACAAAGAGTTGGACTCGACTGAGCGACTCAACTGAACTGATGTGGTTAAAGAAAAAAATCCAATGAATCTTTACTGAATGTCTGGAAGCCAGACATTGTGCTGGAACCTGAGTTCCATGGGGAGGGGCCTTGGTCTTCAAAGAGGAGGATAATCACATAGACAGCTGTGTGCTCAGCAATAGTGAGGAGTGTGCTGAAGTGGGGGTGGGGAGTCCTCTGAGACCCTAGTCTGGGGGTGCATCAGGGAGGGATTCCTTGAGAAAGTGCCATTGGGCTGGGAGATGAAGGATAAGCAGGAGTTAAATAGGTGAAAGGGTAAATTAAGGGCTGGAAAGGGTGTTCCAGGCAGAGGGTACAGCTCGTGCAAAGGCCCTGAGGTGGGAAAAAAACAGAGAATGCAGGGCACTCACAGGGAACCAGTGTGGCTGTAGAGACTGAAGGGGAACATGCATCAGAAGCAGCTGGTGGGGTGGGCGGAGGCCAGATCCTACAGGCCTTCCAGGGCGTGGGAAGGACTCTGTCTTTAACCCAAGGGCAGTCTGACCTCAAAGGGGCTTTTTTGGAGGAGGCGACAAGTAATGACATGATCAGATCTGTGTTTTGAAAAGGCAACTCTGGCTATTGTGAGGAGAAAAACTGGAGGGTGGCAGGTGAATGTGGGCAGGGAGTTGAGAGGCTCATGCTCACGTCATAGCAGCAACTGATGATGCCGAGATGGGGCAGGGGCCTACATGTGCCCTGGAGGGTAGTTTCTGAGGGCCATTGGCGACCTGAGCAAAATAGTAAATGAAGCAGCTCTGCTCTGGCCCATCAGTCCTACAGAGATGTTGTCTCAAAAGTTTGAAGATACACCAGGTATATGAGATAGCCATTTTATCTCTGCTTAAATAGTAAAAATTTGAAGCCACTCAAATGAACACTAATACAGGGCTTGTTAAATAACTTGGACAGAACCATGCGAGATACTTATAAGATGGTAAAAAGAATGAATTAAGTTCATTTGTATTGATGGAGAAAAATAGGCCCAATTCATTGCTAGGTAAAGAAAAAACAACAACAACAAAAAAAAAAAAACAGGTTACAGGACAGCATATATTATCAAACCATCTATTTTTTTAAGTTTACATCCTCTTGCTGTTTCTGTTTGCAGAAAGGCTAGAAGATTGCACCCATTAAACTACTGGTAATCTCTGAAGTAAAAGAATAGAGGGATACTTTCACTTTCTATTGTTAAAATTATTTTTTATAATGGATATGTATTTTACATTAGTCACTCAGTTGTGTCCAACTCTTTGGGACTCCATGGACTGTAGCCCACCAGTTCCTCTGTCCATGGATTTCTCCAGGCAAGAATACTGGAGTGGATTGCCATTCCCTTCTCTAGGGGATTATCCCCACCCAGGGATCCAACCTGGGTTTCCTGCATTGCAGGCAGATTCTTTATCAGCTGAGCCACATGAAAGCACTTTTATAATGGAAATGTATTAAAAAAAAAAAAAAAACAGATGTTTCTTTTAAAATATTAGATGCTATAAATGAGATGGCTTCATCCATCACCACCCCACTAATGTGTCCTCCCTACTGTCATTACCTCCTTCACCATCATCACCACCACCACCACCACTGTCACCACCACCACCAACACCATCACCATCACCACCATCACCACCATCACCACCACCACCACCACCACCATCACCACCACCATCACCATCACCATCACCATCATCACCATCACCACCACAACCATCACCACTACCACCATCACCACCACCATCACCCACCATCACCACCATCACTGTCACCACCACCACCACCATCACCACCATCACCACCACCATCACCGTCACCACCACCACCACCATCACCACCACCACTATCACCACCACCATCACCACCATCACCATCACCACCACCACCACCATCACCACCATCACCACCACCACCACCACCATCACCACCATCACCACCACCACCATCACCACCACCACCATCACCTCCACCACCATCACCACCACCACCACCATCACCACCACCACCACCATCACCACCACGACCACCACCACCATCACCACCACCACGATCACCACCATCACCATCACCACCACCACAACCATCACCACCACAACTATTACCACCACAACCATCACCACCACCACCACCATCACCACCACCACAACCATCACCACCATCACCACCATCACCATCACCATCATCACCATCACCACCACAACCATCACCACTACCACCATCACCACCACCATCACCCACCATCACCACCATCACCGTCACCATCACCACCACCATCACCACCACCACCATCACCACCACCATCACCACCATCACCATCACCACCACCACCACCATCACCACCATCACCACCACCACCATCACCACCAACACCACCACCATCACCATCACCACTACCATCACCACCATCACCATCATCACCACCATCACCATCACCATCATCACTACCACCACCACAACCATCACCATCACCATCACCACCACCACCCCCACCATCATCACCACCACCACCACAACCATCATCACCATCACCATCACCACCACCACCACCACCATCACCATCACCACCACCACCACCATCACCACCACCACAACCATCACCACCACAACTATTACCACCACAACCATCACCACTACCACCATCACGACCACCATCACCCACCATCACCACCATCACCGTCACCACCACCACCACCATCACCACCACCACAACCATCACCACCATCACCACCACCATCACCACCATCACCATCACCACCACCACCACCATCACCACCATCACCACCACCACCACCACCATCACCATCACCACTACCACCCCCACCATCACCATCATCACCACCATCACCATCACCATCATCACTACCACCACCACAACCATCACGACCATCACCATCACCACCACGACCCCCACCATCATCACCACCACCACCACAACCATCACCACCATCACCATCACCACCACCACCCCCACCATCATCACCACCACCACCACAACCATCACCACCACCACCATCACCACCACCACCACCACGATCACCACCACCACCATCACCATCACCACCACCACCACCATCACCACCACCACCATCACCATCACCACAACCATCACCACCACAACTATTACCACCACAACCACCACCACCACCACCACCATCACCACCACCACAACCATCACCACCATCACCACCATCACCATCACCATCATCACCATCACCACCACAACCATCACCACTACCACCATCACCACCACCATCACCCACCATCACCACCATCACCGTCACCACCACCACCACCATCACCACCACCACAACCATCACCACCATCACCACCATCACCATCACCATCATCACCATCACCACCACAACCATCACCACTACCACCATCACCACCACCATCACCCACCATCACCACCATCACCGTCACCACCACCATCACCGTCATCACCATCACCACCACAACCATCACCACTACCACCATCACGACCACCATCACCCATCATCACCACCATCACCGTCACCACCACCACCACCATCACCACCACCACCATCACCACCACCATCACCACCATCACCATCACCATCATCACCATCACCACCACAACCATCACCACCATCACCATCACCACCACCACCCCCACCATCATCACCACCACCACCACAACCATCACCACCCCCACCATCACCACCACCACCACCATCACCATCACCACCACCACCATCACCACCACCACCACCACCATCACCACCATCATCATCACCACCACCACCACCACCACCATCACCACAACCATCACCACCACCACCATCACCACCACCACCACCACCATCACCACAACCATCACCACCACCACCACCACCATCACCACCACCACCACCATCACCACCATCACCACAACCACCACCACCACCACCATCACCACCACCACAACCATCACCACCACCACCATCACCACCACCACCACCACCATCACCACCATCACCATCACCACCATCACCACCACCACCACCATCACCACCACCACCACCACCATCACCACCATCACCATCACCACCATCACCACCACCACCACCATCACCACCACCACCACCACCACCACCATCACCACCACCATCACCACCACCACCACCACCATCACCACCACCACCATCACCACCACCACCATCACCACCACCACCACCACCATCACCACCATCACCATCACCACCACCATCACCACCGCCACCACCACCACCATCACCACCATCACCACCACCACCACCATCACCACCACCATCACCACCATCACCACCACCACCATCACCACCATCACCACCACCACCATCACCACCACCACCACCATCACCATCACCACCATCACCACCACCACCACCATCACCACCACCACAACCATCACCCCAACACCACCATCACCACCACCACCATCACCACCATCACCATCACCACCACCATCACCATCACCACCACCATCACCACCACCACCATCACCACCACCACCACCACGATCACCATCACCATCATCACCACCACCATCATCACCACCACCATCATCACCATCACCACCACCATCATCACCACCACACCACCAACAAATCACCACTATCACTGTGACTACCATTACTACTCTCATCACCTGCCCCACCTCCCTTCTCCCAAGAAGCAGACAATTTAACAGAGCGCCCATGAGCACAGAGTTTAGAACAGCACTGTCCAATAGAAATGTAAAAGAGCCACATGTATAACTCTAAATTTTCAAGCAGTCACATCAAGAAGTAATAAGGGAAAAGTGAAATTAATGTTAATGATCTATTTTATTTAATTCAATAAGTCTAAAATACCATTTCACTATACAAACAATGCAAAAAATATTAATGTGATATTTGACATCCTTTGTGTCATACCACACCTTAAAACCTGTTGTGCATTGAATGCTTACAGTGCATCTCAGTTCACACTAACCATATGACCAAGGCTCAATAGCTACATGTGGCTGGAGGAGGCTCCCTCATTGGACAACAAAGCCCTAACAGCCACACCATCTGGGTTTGTATCCCAGCTTCAGCACATTCTGGCTGTGTGTCTGTGAGCAGGTTACTGAATCACTCTGGTTCACTTTTCCCATCTGTAAATTGGGAATAAGAGCAGAGGAGCTGCTGTGAAGACTAGATGAGTCAACATCCAACGTTTAGTACAGTACCCAGCACATAAGCATGCTATATTGTATGAGCTGTTGTTAATCTTCCCGAAGCCTGGAGAAAGTTCAGAGGCTCTGGCTCCACAAGTGGAAACCATTGGAGAGAGTGAGGCTGGTATAGCCAGAAGGACTTTAGACTTCTAGGAGGAGAAGCGAGTTCAGATCTTGCAGCTCTGAGAGAAGGGAAGTGCAGAGGAGAGAAAGAATGATGTCAGGGTAGACACAGCCCAATATCTGGTTGAAAGAGA
Organism: Dama dama; assembly: GCF_033118175.1. Classification (NCBI taxonomy): domain Eukaryota; kingdom Metazoa; phylum Chordata; class Mammalia; order Artiodactyla; family Cervidae; genus Dama; species Dama dama. The sequence continues at coordinate 7,312,037 of NC_083688.1, read as the reverse complement.
GGGTATCAGTTGAGAGGCAGTGGCAAGACTGGACCATGCTTGACTTTGGGGACAGGGCCAAAAAGCAATCACATCTCCAGAGCCCCCATCAGACAGAAGGGAAGGCTGAGGCCAGAGAGGAAAAGTGACTTATCCAGGGAGCCTTGCAGGTCCAGCACGGCATCAGCCGTACATACTGCCCGTGGTGCACTTCCGGGACCCCCAGGTCATCCACGCCTCCGCCTCTGAAGCCAGGTCACAGCTCAAGCCAACCGGGACGGGCGGTACCTCTTCTCTTCTCAACATACAGAAAAAGTCCTGTGGCTCCCAGGGCTCAACACCCAGAGAACTGAACCAGATCCCTCTTGCAGGGTTAACGTTGAATGCACCCTCCTCATCACCCCAGAGATCCTTGCTCCTACACTCAAATCTTCCAGGTCTCCTCACAATCCAAAGAGTAAAGGGCGAATGCTTACTACCCAGGAATCTGAGATGGTAAATTGATCAGTGCCATGTAGGTTGATAAGTATTTTGAATATCACTTCAGATAGTGCAGAATCCATAGCTTAGGAGATCGTCATGAATTAACCTACGAAATGACTTAGAAAATCCTCTTTACTTCCAAAATAATATTCATCTCACGAATTGTTCTGAGAATTTGCTAAGATCTATCACTTCAAGGCTTAGTACTGAGCCTGACAGGGAGTTAAGCACTCAGTCGATGGAAGTATATTGTGTTGTTGATATAAGTTATTGCTCAGTTGTGTCGGCTCTTTCTAGAATATTCCATATCCCAATGTTCTCCAAAGGGTGCTCAGTAGCACACTAGACATAAGATGCTCCACTATACAAAATTTCTAAGGTCAAGTAAATTTGGGAAACTGTTGACACTCGGAGATTCACAATGTGCATTAACTGTTAAAGGATCTGAGAAGGCCTGCAGCACAGAAATCAGATTAGCATTGTTTAATCCCTAAATCTCAAGGCTCCAAGTCTCTCTGACCACAGGACTCTCTGTTCTGGTGGAAGAGTCAGGTGGGTGGATTAACATCAATGGACAGTGCAGAATTCACTTTGGAAACATCTGTTCCTTGCCAAAACCAAGATAGGACAATCAAGAAATGATAGAGGTACTTGTGTGCCTGTGTGTGTGTGTTATCTGCAAACTGGTTCAGAGGGTCATTTTCAAACATTTGTGCAAGAGATGGAAAGCAGACCAAGCCCTCTGAGATGTGTAAGCTCCCAGCTGTGAGTGTATGCAGTGCTGGGTCTTAGTCTCACCTCCTTCCCTCACAGAAGATGCAAAGCGATGCCAGGCAGTGGGAGGTGGAGTCAACCCGGGAAGGCTTCCTGGAGGAAAGCAATGTTGAGCCAGCTCTTTAGGAGGGGTGAGGCCCAGATGGGCAGGGAGGAGGGTGGAGGTGAAAATGGCACTCCCCTTGAACACTTGGCACTTCCACACCATGCGGAACCCTGTCAAAGCCCAGCTGTTGGCCCTCTGCCCTGGCTTCCAGCCCTCCTTCCTTCCCCCTCCTCCCCTCCCAGGTCTGGAAGGTGTCCTGAGTCAGCTCTGGGCTTCCTGCTAGGGGGGTGGGGTCAGACCCCTTCCTGCTCGGGGAAGGGAGGTTAGCTTTGGGACTGCAGGGGCCCCCCCTCCCCTCCTCTGGGGCAGGCACAATGCGTAGCATGAATGGAACAGAGAGTGCAAGGCTCCATGTCTGTTCCTCTCCACCGGGGAAGCTTGACCTCAGCACTGGAGTCAGACCTGAAGCTCAACTCTCTCCCTGGGATCTCTCCCCCAAGGGAAAGGGCAGACGGAGAGGGAGAGCCCCTACCCCGGCTGGAGGAAGGACCAGAGAGGGCCTGGGCCCCACAGGAGGCCCCAGAACCCAGCCTGGGAGTGAGAGGCGAGGCGGGGTGGGAGAGGCCCAGCAGCAGAGGCGCCAGCAGGGTTCCTCCGCCCCAAGCCCAGGGGAGCAGTCTCGATTCCTCCCTCCTTCCCTCCCAGCCGACAGGGCAGGGCCAGCGAGCGTGCAGGGACCTAGAACCGAAACTCAGCAGAGTGCGCACCCCAGGGACCCTCGCCCAAGCCGAGCGCCAGCAAGCCCCGAACTCTGGGGGAGCCGTCCACGCCCGCGGCCTTGCTTCCCAGAAAGGGGGGCTAAAGTGGAAATCACGGAGCCCCGGCAGCGGGCAGTGGGAGGGGGCTTGGGGCCGGCCAGAGGCACACGCCCGCTGAGCATCTGTTAGGTTTCAGGTCCCCAGCATGGTCCCGGGAGCTCGGTGGGGACCCAAGCCAGGCCTGGCTTCTTCCGGGCTGTAGGGCCTTGGCCAAGTCACTCAACCTTTCTGAACCTCGGCTGTGTCATCTATAACAAGGGGCCCCTAATCTCTCCCTCACCCTGGGTGGCTGAGAAGTTGAATGAGCTAAAGCTTGTGCTCTAAGGTATGTGACTCCCTACAAAGAGCAGCTGATCAGTAAAGGTGCTGTGTCAACTGGCCTGAATCTGCCCCCGACCTGGCCCTAGGTGGGAAGGCCGGGGCTCTCCGTGTGCCCCCGGCAGGACCTGCCCTACCCCTCTCTGGTCCTTAGCTCCTTCCTCTCTGAGATAGGTCACAGTGCCTCTACCAGCTACTCCTAGGATCAAAACGGAAAGACTGTGAACCCATTAAAAAGGCCTCCTCCCACGGGCAGAGAAGGGACTGCATAAGCAATGGTTCTCAAACTATGGGTCACGACCCCTTTTGAGCCCAAATGTAGCGGTTGCAGCCAGGATTTTTCTATTTTTTTTAATGGGATAGAAAAACAACATTGAGAGCATCTCACATGGTACAGATATGATTTTAGCTCATGAAATTTGTATCCCACTTAAATTTTGATATATGTGTGTTTACCCAGTCAAGAGGTAAAGTGTCTGTCTTCCTATGGGTAAGGAAGCATTCAAAAGCAACTGGGGGTGGTTAAGAACACAGGTGTGGGGCTGACTGGATCTGGGGTTGAATTTGGACACTGACCCTTACTCATGGAATGACATTGGGCAAGTTTCTCTAGCTCTCCATGCCTCAGTTTCCTCACCTGTCAAAGCGGGCGATGAAAATAACCCAGGTTTTCTTAGGACTGTTGGGAGGATAAAAAGAAGCGCTTAGAATGACTCAGTGAACATGAGTGATTGCCGTCAGCCTCAGAACAAGGGTGAAGTAAGGCCTCAGAGTAGGTGACCTCTGTAAGTGGGGAAGGGGTCTGCAACCCCCTCCACATAGGGAAGGTCATTCTGGCCCTGCTCCCCCGTTTCTCAGATGAGAAGACTGAGGCCCTGAACCCGGGAGAAGATGAGCTGGAGCCTGGTCTCCCGCTTCCCAGGCTAGCCTTCTGCCTGTCTCTTAACTGCCTTTTAGGGTCAAAAGAGCACTTGACTCTGACTTTCTGACTCTGTAAAATGGGGCCAGTAAATAATCTTACACAGTTGACTAAATGAAACTCCATATACAAAGCCCTTCCACTGCGCCTTACACAGAGTCAGTCTTCGCAAGTGTTAGCTATTTTCACTTATGATATATTGTTCCATTTTTCTTTGAAAAGGCAGCTTCTACAGTAAGAGTTCATTGTGTTAAGGAAAAAAAGAAGCATGTGCTTTGTATGAAATTCTCAGGAATTGGTCAATTCTATATGGCGTGTTTTGTGTTCGTTGCTCAGTCATGTCCATCTCTTTGCGACCCCATGAACTATAGCCTGCCAGGCTCCTCTGCCTACGGGATTCTCCAGGCAAGAATACTGGAGTGGGTTACCATTTCTTTCTCCAGGGGATTTTCCCAGCCCAAGGATCAGACCCGAGTCTCCTGCATTGTGGGCAGATTCTTTACCATCTGAGCCACCAGGGAAGCCCCTACTATATGGTTGGGGGGCCCATAAGCCTTTGCTTTTTGTTTGTTATATCAAAAATGTCTATTTCCTTAAAAAAAAAAAGGAAAAGAAAATGTCTAGTTCCTAGTTTCTCTAACATCTAATGTATATCTTTCTTTGTGAAGAAATAAAGAGATTATTTTGATTAACCTATAGAATAACTGCTACCCACTTCAACTCATGTGACACCCCAGCCAGCACCTCCGCCGATGCCATGCCTCCTTCCACTGAAAACTAGCAGGCATGTCACTGTGGTTTGGGGCACCAGAGTCCTGAGAAGCAGTCCACTTTTTGTTGTGTTTTTTTTTTTTTTTTTTCTCGTTTGTTCATGTTAACAACCAATGACCTACTGGGGGCATTCTGTGTAGCAAACACATGCCAAAGATTGCAGATTTCATATTTGGAGGGCGGGGGGTGGGCAGGGGCGGGTGGGCAGGGGCGGGCGGCAGAGGCATGCTGTAGTTCATCAGGCCATAAGTCCTGGCATCTTCTGTGTACAAACTGGGGTTACCAGCAGAGAGGGATAAAGGTTGGTGACAGATATCCTCTAGGCCTTGGATACCAAACCGTGGAGGGGGCCCACGGAAAGGGATGGTGGGCAGGGAAGCAGGAGGGGAGGGAGAGAAACGGGGCAGTTTCAGAGGCTACTTCCCAAGCGACTGGCCCTCTTCCAGGGCTTTCCCATGAGGTCATCTTACTCTAAGCATCAGTGTGTGTGTGGTCTATATGTGTCTAATTGTGTTGGGGGTGCGGAAGGCAGTGGGGAGGATGTGATATTTGGCCAAGAAAGGGATATGGAGGCTGAGGAAGGGTCCATTTTGGCCACTGAGTGTGAGAAAAGATGGATCCAGGAGGTACCCTTTAACACAGGCACACGCTCCACGGAATCTGCTGTTTAGACAGTCAGAGGTCACCCCCAGACCACGCACTGGGGGCCCATCCTTCCACTGTAGCACATTGGCCCTGCGCTGTCGTGCCCACTGGAGGGCTGTACCCATCTCCCCCACGCAGGACCGTGCCCCTTGAGGCCTGGCACACAGTCTTCCTCAGTCTCCATTTGACCCAGTGCTGGGCACGGGGCCTGGCAAATCACAGGTGCTCAACACAGGCCAAACGAGAGTCTGAGTCGGAAGATGAATGCGGTCTGGGTGGCAAGTGACTCACTCACGCCTGAGGCTGGGGAGACCCGGGTTCTGGTTTCCTCTTGAGCTCACCCACGACCGAGACTGGGCGGTTCAGGGAACACGTGTCTGGCTTCTGTCCCTACTAACCCACCTCTGTCTCTTTCCTGCCCCGAAGAGGAGGAATTGGGAAAAGGGTTCCTACAGAGCTGAGGGGAAGAGAGAGGGCCCGAGACACATACCAAGTGGACATGATGTGCAAAGGGAAGGCCACCGGCATGCACTTGGTCACCTTGGGAAATTGGACAGTGAGGCGAGGTCGGCAGGGGCCTGGGATGCCAGATTCAGTAGCTTGGATGGACCACAGCAGGAGGAGCCCAGGAAGTATACCGGGGAAGATAGAACAGACCCAGTGAAGAAAGCTGAGACATCGTGGTTTGGGAAGAACCAAGAGCTGAGGGAAAAAAAGGGTCTAGGCAGCGGCCAGGACAGTCCTTGGAGGATGGTCCCTCACAGAAAATTTTTCCCCACTTCCTGAATCTCTGCAGGCTTTAGAGCAGTAAATGTCAACAGTGCCTCCTGCCGGAAAGCCACAGCATTACAACGTCTCTGGCCTGGAGGTCAGAAATACCAAGGAAGAAATCTTCTAGACTGGTTCAGCTGGAACAATACAGGTCAATGACATTACTGCTGCTGCTGCTTACATGGATAAAGAACTGACTACGTCCCTAGTGCTATGCTAAGAGCGTGCGTGCACGCTTAGTCGCTCAGTTGTGTCTGATTCTTGGTAACACTATAAACTGTAGCCTGCCAGGCTGCTCTGTCCATGGGGATTCTCTAGGCAAGAAATACTGCAGTGGGTTTCCATTTCCTCCTCCAGAGGATCTTCCCAATCTAGGGATAAAACCCAGATCCCCCACATTGCAGATGGATTCTTTAGCATCTGAGGCACCAGGGAACCTGTGCTAAGTAGGCCTCTTGTATCATCTCATTTAATCTTCACAACAAACCCATGAGATAAGATCTATTATTAGTGCCATTTTTCAAGTGAATAAACTGAGGCAGAAAGGATAAATTGTTTTTGCTGAGGTCTCAAATTAGTCTGTGGCAAGATTAGCTTTCTGGTCCAGATCTTTCTGACTCAAAACCTATGGCTTTTGTGCTCACTTTGGCAGGACATATACTAAAACTGGAATGATACAGAGAAGATTGACATGGCCTTTGCACAAGGATAACACGTAAATTCATGAAGTGTTCCATGTTTTTAAAAAAGGGGATATATGTATATGGACAACTGATTCACTTTGTTGTACAGTAGAAGCTAACACTCAACTACCTAAACTAACACTAAATTAATTAACTAACTAAACTAACGCAAAGAGTCGGACACGACTGAGCAACTGAGCTGAACTGAACTGAGAAATTAACACAACACTGTAAAGCAACTATACTCCAAAAAAAAATTTTTTTTTAATCTATGCTTTTAACTACTTTCTCAGTTGTTGCTGTTTAGTCACTATGTCGTGTCCAACTCTTTGCGACCCCATGGACTGCAGCATGCCAAGCCTCCCTGTCCATCACCAACTCCCGGAGCCTACTCAAACTCATGTCCATTGAGTCGGTGATGCCATCCAACCATCTCATCCTCTGTCGTCCCCTTCTCCTCTTGCCCTCAATCTTTCCCAGCATCAGGGTCTCAAGCCCCCCATCAAGTCCAAGGATGATGAGAGCGTTCCTCCTTTGCATCACCTCCATTTGCTTGATAAAACCCTGGGTTGAGAAGGATTCTGGGTGTCATGATGAGTCAATGAGTCTGCCGGGGATGCTGGAAGGGATGTGACAGCGTGTATGTCAGGTGTGTTTTCATCTCTGATCTAGTCTAATCTACTATGTAGAGTGACTTTTCTCAGTACCCGAAGAAAGGGATCGGGGCTCAATCTTCTGACCTCTATCTTCTCTCAGTGACCGAAAAGGTGTCTCAAACTTACCATGTCCAAATATGAACACTTGACATGCACCTCCAAGCCATCCCTGCACCATCTTCCCCATCTAAGTACCAGGCATCACTGGTCTCTGCTCAGGCCAAAAGCTCTGATTTCACCTTTGACCCTGTCTTTTGCTCACATCCCATATCCAATCTTTCAACAAATCCCATTGGATCTACATTTAAAACATACCCAGAATCCAACTTCTGCTTGCTCATCACCCCCACAGCTCCCAGCATCCTCATCTGCCCTGCTCTGGTGGAGCAGCCATCTAACTAGTCCTCATACATGCACCCTTGCCGTCTACAGTTTACACTGCAGAGCCCTTATGCTTTGGTTTCAAAGTATCGGGTTGGCCAAAAAGTTAGCTCGGGTTTTCCATACAGTGTTCTGAAAAACCCAAACAAACTTTTTGGCCAACTGAATACTTTTGCATAACTTTTACACAAAATAAAAAGAAAGAAAGAAAGAAAAGGGGAGGGGGGGGGCAGGGAACTGTCACTCCCACTTGACAGATCAGAAAAACTGAGGCTCAGAGCAGTGGTGTGATTTGCCCAAAGACACACAATGGGGAAACTGCAGACCGTGGCTCCCACCACCATCCTGCACCCTGCCATGGTGCTCCCAGACATGCCCCTCCAACTCCCAGAGCTTCCTATGGGCACGTCTGAGGGTAATCCTCCCCAGAGGCTGCAGGAGGTCCACTAAGGAGGATGTCAAGGAAGTCAGGAGAAGTGACCTTCTTTCTGCCTTGTGCTAAGTCACTCAATCGTGTCCGACTCTTTGCGACCCCGTGGATTGTAGCCCACCAGGCTCCTCTGTCCATGGGGACTATCCAGGAAAGGACACTGGAGTGGGTTGCCATGCCCTCCTCCAAGGGATCTTCCCAACCCAGGGATCAAACCCAGGTCTCCCGCATTGCGGGCAGACTCTTTACTGTCTGAGCTATCAGGGAAGCTCTCTCTGCCTTAGACTGGCCCAAGAAAGCTCTTGATCTAACACATCGCCCAGTCAATGTTACTTTCCTTTGGTGTGTGGTGCCTCCTGGTGTTCACTATTGTGAAATGCAGTTGATTTTCTAAGAGCATTTTAGGGAAAAGGTCAGCAAAAGTCAGCAAAAACAAGGGAAAAAGTCAGCAAAAACAAGACCGGGAGTTGACTGCGGCTCAGATCATGAACTCTTTATTGCCAAATTCAGACTTAAATTGAAGATAGTAGGGAAAACCACGAGACCATTCAGGTATGACCTAAATCAAATCCCTTACGATTATACAGTGGAAATGAGAAATAGATTTAAGGGACTAAATCTGATAGAGTGCCTGATGAACAATGGCGGAGGTTTGTGATGTTGTACAGGAGACAAGGAGCAAGACCATCCCCAAGAAAAAGAAATGCAAAAAAAAAAGCAAAATGGCTGTCTAAGGAGGCCTTACAAATAGCTGTGAAAGGAAGAGAAGCAAAAAGCAAAGGAGAAAAGGAAAGATAAACCCATTTGAATGCAGAGTTCCAACGAATAGCAAGGAGACATAAGAAAACCTTCCTCAAAGATCAATGCAAAGAAATAGAAGAAAACAATAAACTGGAAAAGACTAGAGATCTCTGCAAGAAAATTAGAGATACTAAGGGAATATTTCATGCAAAGATGGGCACAATAAAGTACAAAAATGGTATGGACCTAAAAGAAGCAGAAGATACTAAGAAGAGGTGGCAAGAATACACAGAAGAACTGTACAAAAAAGATCTTCACGACCCAGAAAATCATGATGGTGTGATCACTCACCGAGAGCCAGACATCCTGGAATATGAAGTCAAGTGGGCCTTAGGAAGTGTCACTACGAACAAAACTAGTGGAGGTGATGGAATTCCAATTGAGCTATTTCAAATCCTAAAAGATGATGCTGTGAAAGTGCTGCAGTCAATATGCCAGCAACTTTGGAAAACAGCCTTTGACTGTGTGGATCACAATCAACTGTGGAAAATTCTGAAAGAGATGGGCATACCAGACCACCTGACCTGCCTCCTTAGAAATCTGTATGCAGGTCAGGAAGCAACAGTTAGAACTGGAAATGGAACAACAGACTGGTTCCAAATAGGAAAAGGAGTACATCAAGGCTGTATATTGTCACCCTGCTTATTTAATTTATTTGCAGAGTACATCATGAGAAACACTGGGCTGGATGAAACACAAGCCAGAATCAAGATTGTCAGGAGAAATATCAATAACCTCAGATATGCAGATGACACCACCCTCATGGCAGAAAGTGAACAAGAACTAAAGAGCCTCTTGATGAAAGTGAAAGAGGAGAGTGAAGAAGTTGGCTTAAAGCTCAACATTCAGAAAACAAAAATCATGGCATCCGTTCCCATCACTTCATAGCAAATATATGGAGAAACAGTGGAAACAGCGGCTTACTTTATTTTGGGGGGTATCCAAACTCACAGCAGATGGAGACTGCAGCCATGAAATTAAAAGATGCTTACTTCTTGGAAGAAAAGTTATGACCAACCTAGACAGCATATTAAAAAGCAGAGACATTACCTTGCCAACAAAGGTCTGTCTAGTTAAGGCTCTGGTTTTCTCAGTAGTCATGTATAGATGTGAGAGTTGGACTATAAAGAAAGCTGAGTGCCAAAGAATTGATGCTTTTGAACTGTGGTATTGGAGAAGACTCTTGAGAGTCCCTTGGACTGCAAGGAGATCCAACCAGTCCATCCTAAAGGAAATCAGTCCTGAATATTCATTGGAAGGGCTAATGTTGAAGCTGAAACTCCAATACTTTGGCCACCTGATGCCAAGAACTGACTCAGTGGAAAAGACCCTGATGCTGGGAAAGATTGAAGTCAGGAGGAGAAGGTGATGACAGAGGATGAGATGGTTGGATGGCATCACCGACTCGATGGACATGAGTTTGAGCAAGCTCTGGGAATTGGTGATGGACAGGGAGGCTTGGCATGCTGCAGTCCACGGGGTCACAAAGAGTCAGACACGACTGAGCGACTGAACTGAACTGTGAGCTTGACGGGGTTTTCCCAGTGGCTTGTGAGCCTGAAGAGCCAGTGGAGGTGGTACCTGGGGCTCCTCTGACCACCCTGTCAAAGGAACTCTCTCCTAGATACAGTCTTCCAGTCCTTAGAGACCAGAGTGGATGAGGGCCATGCTGCTCCTTTCAAAGCTTACCCATCCAAACCTCCCCAGGGCAACCCAAATTGATACAACTTTTCTGAAAGCAGTTCAAAAAAAAAATCAAGATTTTAAAAAATATGGTTTTTATTTTTTAAATTTTACTGGGATATAGTTGATTTTTTAAAATGTTTTAAATGACATGCTCATCATATAATGGTAAGGGAAAAATTAGTATCAAAATGTGTATAAAAATGCTATCTATGTACACATAAATCAAAGATAGACTCATAAATGGCAGCAAGGAGTCTCTTTAGGGAGGGGGATTATATTTTTTAAATTTTCTTTCTAATTTTATACACTGAGCACATTCTAGTTTTTTATAATAAAGTCTTGCTTATAACTGGTGGTGAAGAACCCACTTGCCAATGCAGGAAACATAAGAGAGGCCAGTTCGATCCCTGGGTTGGGAAGATCCCCTGCAGGAGGGCACGGCAACCCACTCCAGTATTCTTACCTGGAGAATCCCATGGACAGAGGAGCCTAGTGGGCTATAGTCCATGGGGTCCCAAAGAGTCAGACATGACTGAAGTGACTTACCAGACTGCCTTACCTGTCTCCTGAGAAACCTGTATGCAGGTTAAGAAGCAACAGTTATAACCGGACATGGAGCAATGAACTGGTTCAAAATTGGGAAAGGAGTACGTCAAGGCTGTATATTGTTAACCTATGTATTTATTAATAACTTATATGCAGAGCACATCATGAGAAATGCCAGGCTGGATGAATCACAAACTGGAATCAAGATTGCTGGGAGAAATGTCAATAACCTCAGATATGCAGATGACACCACTTTATGGCAGAAAGTGAAGAGGAAGTAAAGAGACTCTTGGTGAGAGTGAAAGAGGAAAGTGAAAAACCTGACTTAAAACTCAACATTCAAAAAACTAACATCATGGCATCTGGTCCCATCACTTCATGGCAAATAGGGGAAAAGTGAAAACAGAAACATGTTTTCTTTTCTTGGGCTCCAAAGTCACTGCAGGTGGTGACTGTGGCCACAAAATTAAAAGATGCTTTCTCCTGGGAAGGAAAGTTATGACAAATCTGTGAAGTGAAAGTCATTTAGTCATGTCCGATTCTTTGCAACCCCATGGACTATATAGTCCATGGAATTCTCCAGGCCAGAATACTGGAGTGGGTAGCCTTTCCCTTCTCCAGGGTGTCTTCCCAACCCAGGGATGGAACCCAGGTCTCCTGCGTTGCAGGCAGATTCTCTGAGCTGAGCCACAAGGGAAGCCCATGACAATCCTAGACAGCATATTAAAAAGCAGAGACATCACTTTGCCAGCAAAGGTACATATGCTCAAAACTATAGTTTTTTCAGTAGTCACGTACGGTTGTGAGAGTTGGATCATAGAGAAGGCTGAGCACCAAAGAACTGATGCTTTTGAGCTGTGATGTTGGAGAAGACTCTTGAAAGTCCCTTGGACCTCAAGGAGATCAAACTAGTCAATCCCTAAAAGAAATCAACCCTGAACATTCATTGGAGGGACTCATGCTGAAGCTTCAATACTTTGACCACCTGATGCGAAAAGCCAACTCACTGGAAAAGACCTCAATGCTGGGAAAGGTTGAGGGCAGGAGGAGAAGCGGGTGACAGAGGATGAGATGGCATCACCAACTCAATGGACATGAGTTTGAGCAAACTCCAAAAATAGTGAAGGATAGGGAAGTCTGGTGTGCTGCAGTCCATGGGGTCGCAGACACGACTTAGAGGTTGAAAAACAACAACACAGTGAAATTTTACAAAAGAAAAAATTAAAACCCTTTTTGTCTGGTGTCCCACCCCTGTTGTCTGTTGTAAGCTGGTCAGAATTCAGTGAGCAATGGACAAGTTGAAGATTTGTCCACTGGTGGGCACATATGTGCATTCTAACAAGAACTTCTGGACACTGTGCCTTACCCATGCATTTCAGAGTCCTGGTAGAGAGAAGAGAGGGAAGGATGGGCTCCTTGGGGACCAAGAAACCTTGGATCCCAGAGACAAAGAAACAGGGAACCCAAAAGAAAACTCATAACCAAGCTTATCAGGCAGCAGGAGAAATACAGATGCAGAGAGATGGTATATGTGAACACGCCTGGACCAGAGAGGTGACTGGCATGGTCAAGTCACACAGCAGATGATGACAGAGTGGGTCTAGCATTCAGGCCACTGAATCCCGATTCCTGAGTTCTTCCCCCACACTGGCAACCTGGACTTTCAAAATAACCTCCATGCAAATGCAAATTAGCACTACAGTAAGAAAACACTATTGACCAAAAAAAAAAAAAAAAAAATTGCTTGATGAAAGCAAAGGTTGATAAAGATGTTAGGGAGAGGATAATCTCATGTATACTCCAGGTAGGGAATAGACGGGCTCAGCCTTGTGAAGAGCAATTTGCCGTATCTGTTAAATTATCAAATGTACACGCCTTGCGACCCAGCAGATATATATAACTCTGTGTTATCTATTCCCAGGGAACACGTGCCCAAGCATGTGTGGTGTACAAATGTGATTGTCACGGCGTTTTGTCAACATGAATAATTTAAAACACCCTAAATATTCAACAATTGGAGACCAGTTAAATAAAATATGGCACATCCAGGCCATAAAATTCTTTGTTGTTGTTCAGTCGCTCAGTTGTGTCCGACTCTTTGCCACCTCATGGACTGTAGCATGCTAGGCTTCCCTGTCCTTCACTGTCTCCCAGAGTTCACTCAAACTCACGTCCATTGAATCAGTGATACCATCTAACCATCCCATCCTCTGTCATCTCCTTCTCCTCCTGCCCTCAATCTTTCCCAGCATCAAGGTCTTTTCCAGTGAGTCAGCTCTTCGCATCAGGTGGCCAAAGTATTAGAGCTTCAGCTTCAATATCAGTACTTCCAATGAATATTTAGGGTTGATTTCCTTTAGGATGGACTGGTTTGATCTCCTTGTTGTCGAAGGGCCTCTCAAGAGTCTTCTCCAGCACCACAAATCGAAAACATCAATTCTTATGGTTTAACTCTCACATCTGTACGTGACTACTGGAAAAACCATAGCTTTGTTTATAGGCACTTTTGTCAGCAAAGTGAGGTATCCGTTTTTTAATATGTAGTCTAGGTTTGTCATAGCTTTTCTTCCAAGGAGCCAAGCGTTTTTTAATTTTATGGTTGCAGTCGCCATCCGCCTGAAATATGAAATACTTTGAGCAGTGAGGGAAAAAAAGTCTCTATGTAGCAACGTGTAAACTTCTCATCAAAGTCTTGTCGAGCAAAAAATGCCAGAAGCAGGCAAAGTGGGACAATTTATGGAAAACAATATATATTAAAAACCACACACAGAGACACACAATATCATATTTTCTATGGGTTCATGAAAAATCACCCCCAAACTGTTCAGTTACTCTATGTATGGAGCGTTGGGGAGGAGAGGAGAAAAGACAGAGGATTATGCATTAAAAGGAACACATATTCATCTATTGTGGGTGTAATTAAAACATCATTATTAAGAAGAGATACAAGAAAGAGTTAAAAGGGAGGAAAGGAGTAAGTAACTAAGGATAAGAGGGAGGGAGGAGGCCCCAGGAAGATGGAGCACACAATCTGTTGGCCAGGACAGGCAGATGGGAACGGGGTCAGATGGAGGAAGCCGCTAGAAGCAGAGGCTCTGGGCCGAGATGCACAGATCGGACCGCAGGCGCCCGCCTGGCACGGCCGCCTGCACTTTCCCAGAATGAGCAGGCAGGCCGCCGGTCTGGGCAGGCGCAGCGTTGGCCCCTGCACGCCCGGAGCGCAGCACACCTGGGAACCGCAGCCGGGAAAGAACGGCAGGTTTGGAAGGAGCCAGGCTGTTCTTACAGGAAAGGGAGGGGTTCTGGGCAGAGGGCAGTCCTGCCCCTTCTCCCCCACTCTCTCTGTGCCCGCAGCCGCCGGGGCAGTCCAATGAGGCAGCCCCACACTTGGAGTCCAAGGGACTGGACTGGACTCCTTTGGACAGCAAGGAGATCCAACCAGTCATCCTAAAGGAAATCAGTCCTGAATATTCATTGGAAAGACTGATGCTAAAGCTGAAACTCCAATACTGTGGCCACCTGATGTGAAGAACTGACTCACTGGAAAAGACCCTGATGCTGGGAAAGATTGAAGTCGGGAGGAGAAGGGGACGACAGAGAGTGAGATGGTTGGATGGCATCACCAACTCGATGGACATGAGTCTGAGCAAGCTCCGGGAGTTGGTGATGGACAGGGAGGCCTGCCATGCTGCAGTCCATGGGGTCCCAAAGAGTCGGACACAACTGAGCAACTGAACTGAACTGACACTTGGAGTCTTCTCACCTCAGGCCCCTGAGGGATCCCACCCCTTCACCCTGTTGCAGAGGAGGTTGAGGTAAGAAGGGATGAAGCAGGGGCCTTACCTAAGACTGATGGTTGATCCAAGATCCTTAGCCATGGTCTCCTTCCAGGCTGCTATAATCCCCTTCGTTCAATTCCCAGCTTCACCTCTCTCTAACTGTGTGCCCTTAGGAACCCCACCCCCCTCTATATCTGAGTATAATTTACCTACCTACTGTAAAATTCACCCTTTTAAAGTGTTCGGTATTTAATATATTCACAAAGTCCTTGCAACCATCACCACTAATTCCAAAACATTTTCGTTACCTGGGAAAGAAACCCCATACCCACTAAGAAAGTCACTCCTCTATTCTGCCCTCCCCCAGCCCCTGGCAATCACTAGTATCCTTAATGTCTCTATAGATTTGCCTGTTCAGGACATTTCGTATAAATGGAATATACAAGTAGAATACAACATGTGGCCTTTTGTGTCTGGCTTCTTTTGCTTAGCATAATGTTTTCAAAGTTCACCCTTGTTATAGTTTGTATCACTATGCAATTCCTTGTATTACTGGATAGTATTCTGCTATATGGATATAACATATTTTGTTTGTACTTTCATCAGTTGTTGGAAAGTTGGGCTGCGTCCGCTTTTGGCCAACTATGAATAATGCTGTTCTGAACATTCGTGTGCAGTCTTTGAGTGGAAATGTTCTCAGTTCTCCTGGCTGTATATCCCGGAGTGGGATTGTCGAGTCATATCATCACTCTATACAAACGTTTTGAGGAACTACCAGAATGTGTCCTACAGCAGCTGCACCTAACTACATACCCATTAGCTCAGATTCTTAACCTTTCTGAACCTTAGTTTCTCACTGGCAAAGCATCAGTATTGATGCTTACCTTATAGACTGGCTGTAAGACGTAGATTTGATAAAGTAGCGGAGGCAGTTGGTACATAGTAGGTGCTCAATAAGTGGAATTATCATACTTAGAAAACCTATAAGATTCTGAACCTGTTCCTTTTGTTTCTCTTCAAATATGAGCATCAACTCCACATTATCCCCATTTGTTTACCTACTTTTTGAATTTCCCTCCAGTTAATTTTATTGTGGAGCAAGATTCCTGCTGACTGTTCCCTCCTCCTCTCTCTCTCTCTCTCCCCCTCACACAGACACACACAGACACACAGACACACACACAGACACACACACACACACACACACACACACACACGCCATTTTAAAAGGACTGTGTGCATCCTAAGTCGCTTCAGTCGTGTCCGACTCTTTGCGACCCCATGGACTATAGTCCGCCAGGCTCCTCTGTCCATGGCATTCTCCAGGCAAGAATACTGGAGTGGGTTGTCATGCCCTCCTCCACAAAAAGGACTAAGCTAAAGTAAATGGAAAGGAAAAAATTCTGCCATCCTGAAACCTGTACGTTAGAGCTGGAATCCATTACTATGGTGGTTCTCAAAGTGTGGAACCTAGACTGACAGCACTTGGGAACTTGTTAAAATGCAAATCCTCAGGCCCCACCCCAGAAACACGGAATCAGGGACTCTGGGGATGAGCCCCAGCAATCTGTGGTTTAACAAACCCTCGGGGTGATTCTATGGCACACTAATGTTCCCAAATTACAGATGGGAAAACTGAGGCCCAGAGAAAGGATGTAACTTATGTGTAAGCCCATGGAGTGATTAAAACTGGAAGCTTTGGAATCATGTGGTCCTGGCTACAAATTGCAGCTCCCCATTTCCAACTGCGGGACCTTGGGCCTGCCTCTCCCTACCCAAGTGTCTGTCTCAGTCAGTTCAGGCTGCTCTAACTGAACACCACAGACTGGATGACTGAAACAATGTTTACTTCTCACAGTCCTGGAGGCCGGGAAGTTCCAAGGGAAAGTCGCTCAGTCGTGTCCAACTCTGTGCAACCCCATGGACTACACTGTCCACGGAATTCTCCAGGCCAGAATACTGGAGTGGGTAGCCATTCCCTTCTCCAGCGGATCTTCCCAACCCAGGAATCGGACTGGGTCTCCTGCGTTGCAGGCGGATTCTTTACCAGTTGAGCTACCAGGGCTTAGTTCAGCCAATTTGTCAGCCAATTTTGTTCCTGCTGAGAGTGCTCTTCATGGTTTGCTGACAGCAGAAGTCTTCTCCTCTTACCCCCACATGGCCAAGAGGAAAACGATCTCTCTTGTGTCTCTTCTTCTTAGGGTGCTAATCCCATTCATGAGGGCTCCACCCTCATGGCCTTATTACCTCCTAAAGGCCCCATCTCACAACTGCATCACCCTGGGGGTCAGTATTTCATCATATGAATTTGGGGTACAATCATCTGTAACATGGGAACAGCATATACCTGCTCCCAAGATGGCCATGATTCTGCGTTAAAGGCAGAATGAGGGCTGGAACTCAGGCCCCCAGATTTCCAGACTGGTGCTTTTACCCCTAGAAAACTAGCTGTCATCCCAACCATCCAATAAGAAGGTTCAAGAGATAACATTTGAAAAGCTGACATGGAAAGAAGGGCTTTGTTTTATTTTGAGAGACCCCAAAAGGAAGAGCCAGAGGACTAGTGAAAAATTACAAGGTGGTAGATCAATTTAAGAGAGAATTTCCTACATGGAACTGTTCAGAAACAGAATTGGAAGCCCCAAAGGATTCATCACTGGAGAATTCCAAACCATATCTGGATGCCAACATTTCCAGGGTAGGAAGTTGCTGTGGATGATCTCTGAGGTCTCCTCACATGTAACCCTCTGTAGTGGATATGCGCTATCCCCGCCACACCCATTCTTTGGGAAACGGCCCATTCACCACCTCCATGTGGTTGGATGGGCTGTCAGTCAGGGTGTTCCATTCATGCCTCACACCCCAGGGGAGGACACACTACCCAGACTAGTCAATTAGACTTTCCCATGAATCCCTTGGACTGCAAGGAGATTCAACCAGTCAATCCTAAAGGAAATCAGTCCAGAATACCCATCAGAAGGACTGATCCTGAAGCTGAAACTCCAATACTTTGGCCACCTGATGCGAAGAACTGACTCATTTGAAAAGACCCTGATGCTGGGAAAGACTGAAGACAGGAAGAGAAGGGGACGACAGAAGATGAGATGGTTGGATGGCATTACCGACTCGATGGACATGAGTTTGAGCAAGCTCTGGGAGTTGGTGATGGACAGGGAAGCCTGGCGTGCTGCAGTCCATGGGGTCACAAAGAGTCGGACACGACTGAGCAACTGAACTGATCCTGACCACACTGATTGGCTCAGGGAATGGCACCTGACCCAAGCAGAATCTTTTTCTGCCAGAGCCGTCTCAAAGCCACATCCATTCTTGAATTTCCCAATCTGGTGAGCCTGCAGAATTTCTTTTTGGCTTAAGACGGTTTGGGGTTTCTGTCCCTACCATTGAAAAAAGTTTTAAGTAATACTACCATACAAAAATGGGCTTTCTGTCCTTGTTTTGAGGCCTGCCTGGAATTGCATTAAAACAGCAAGAGCAATAAAAACAGCAGACAAAACAACAATAGTTTAAAACCATTTAAAATCTTTAGTCTCTTTAAAAAATGCCAAAACAGATTCCAGTCCCAACACAGAACAAAAAGTTTTAAAATCTATTTTCTCCATCCCTCTCATCTCATAGTCACTGCAGCTGGCTCCTAAATTTGCTTCTTTCTTCTGCAAACACCTAAGCCCCAGTTGGCTCTTAGCTTTTTCCTTCTCATCAGCCTTTTTCAATGTCCACTGATCCTGATCCAACCTTGCTGGATCTTGGAAGCGGGAAGGAAAGAAGAAAGGCATAACTCCTTGTACAGTAATGTGGATTTATGCAGATCAGTCTCGGAGTCAATGGAAGAGGTGTGATTGTAAAATCCCATCTATGGAGTGAGGCATGACTGTGAAATCATACTTTCAGAAGAGATACTGAGCTCTTTCAAGCATGAGTCATAAGCCAAGTACAGCCTAATAAACATTTACAGAGTAACTACCATGTGCCAGCTAAGAGCCAGGAGTGGGGCTGAGTTGTCTCAGGCATCTGGAAATGTGGCTGCCTGAACTCCAGACATTAAAAGTCTGTTAGTTAACAAATTTATGGTTGCTGAGTGGGGAAAATGGGGGGAAGGGATAGTTAGGGAGTTTGAGATCGACATGAACACACTGCTCTATTTAAAATGGATAACTGGGACTTCCCTGGTGGTCTAGTAAGGTTAAGAATCCGCCTTGCAATGCAGGGGACACATGTTCAATCACTGATTGGGGAGCTAAGATCCCACATGCTGCAGAACAACTAAGCTCATGTGCCAAGAGTGGAGAAGCATGGGCCGCAACTGAGAGATCCTGAATGACACAATGAAGATGCCACATGCCACAACAAAGACCTGATGCAGCCAAAATAGACAAGTTAAATAAATAAATATATTAAAAAATAAAATAAAATGGATACCTAACAAGGACCTACTGTATAGCGCAAGGAACTCCACCTAATGTTATCTGGCAGCCTGGATGGGAGGGAGATTTGGAGGGAAATGGATACACGTATATGCATGGCTGAGTCCGTTTGCCGTCCACCTGAAATGATCACAACATTGTTATCAGCTGTAGGCCAATATAAAGTAAAAAGTTAAGGGGAAAAAAAGCCTGTAACTCACTCATCATTGAATAGCTACTATGTCCTAGGCTGTGAGGATATATCCAGGCAGAGAAATATTAAAGGCACAAAATGATTTCTATGAAATGGTGGTTAGTACTGCCGGAGGAAACATGTTGGGGACTGAGAACAAACCAAAGTCAGGGGTTAAGTTCCCTGAGAAAGTGACTCATGAGCAGAGACAGGAAGCAAGAATAGGAACTGGCTAAAAGACTACAAGACTCGGGGGGAGATAAGCCAGGGAAGGGAATCCTGGGCACAGGAAGGGAAGCCTGGGCACAGTATTTGAAAGATAAGAGAGAGTGAGAATGAAAGCGAGAGCAAGAGGAGGAAGGAGAGAGACAGAGAGAGCCTCCAGGAGGACTGTCTGTGTGGGTGGAGAACAGAGAACTAGAGGAAGGTTCAAAAGGTCAGTGGAGGCCCCCGCTGTAAAAGCCTTGGACTGCCACGTAAGGGATCATGAGTCAGGACCAGAGACTTCAACACAATCCCTATGGGCCACCTAGGTCTTGAGATAGTGGTTTGTTCGAAACAAGGAGAAGCTCAGTTCTGGTTCTTCCACCCTGTGTTGTGTTGGAGCAGGCTACCGCAGACTCAGGAGAGCCCCTGGTGTGCATTTCTTCCCAACTTTGTATTCAGTGACTTCAAACCGAAATTGACCATGATGGAGATATGTATACCACAGAAACTGGCAAATGCTACCAAGCAGGGCTTTCCCCTGCCCCACAAGACCCAGTCCTTAAACACCAGCACCTCTGCTTTCGCCAAAGAGGAAGCTGGCACCCCAGCACTGGTGAGTTCAGTGCTAATGATCTTTGCAAATCAGGAAGTGATCAAGATCGGGACATTTCATTTTCATCTGCCCTTAACCATCAGGAGGCTGAGTAGAAGAAGTTTTAAACCCACAGGTCAGACTGAGATCCAAATGCCAGCCCCGTCACTAATCCGCTGTGTGACCTTGGGCAAGCAGCACAATCTCTCAATTTCATCTGTTAGAAGAGATATTGATACCCACCTCATGGGATTGATGTGTGTACTAAATACATGTAAACTGTAATGCCTGCTGAATAATAAGGACTATTATGGACTTAAGGACTAATGCTATTGAATGCCATTTTAGGTAAAGAGCTCTCGATAGAGATACACTTATTTTATTCCAGAATGGAGTTATAATCATTGTTTGAGATACTGGAAAGAAACAGAAGGAGCTCCCTGAGGACCTACATAGAGGTTAGGTCGTGGTAACTAGCTGAGATTTTCTCTTTCATCTTTCTTTTTTCTCAAGATGACGTCTTTTAACACTTTGAGAGATGCAGCTTACCCGACTTCTGTGGTCACAAAAAGTCCTTTCGAACTGTTGCAGCAAGGCACTCAGACACACAGCTTCCTACTTTGAAATTATGGGGTGGGGAGAAAGGGAACAAGGGAGAGCGAGCACATGGCAGGTTTTGTCAAAAAGAACAGGTGTCAGATTCAGATGAGCCACGTATGTGGAACAGGTGGCAAAGGAAGACACTTCTGTGCCCCCTGCTAAACTGCTCCCAGTTCAGTGGGATGCTGGGTCTGAAAGAACTGCAGTTGGTCAGATGAAGCCACAGTTCCATAGATGATTCAAAGATACTTAAGTATGCTTCCAGATGAAACTGCTTCTATCTTCCTTGCCTTTGAGGTCTGGACATGGCTTCTGTGAGCCCATGTTAAGAAGTGCTGATTGAATTCAATGCATGATGCAAATCCCAGAAGTCTCCTGAAATGTCTGAACATCTGCACCCAGGGACAAATACAGGGCAACCAAGTCCCCAGAAGATGCATTCTCTCTCTCAAGAGCTGCCGGAACCCAATCAGACGAGCCCAGGATTCTCTCTGCAACTTCATTGGTCCTGGTTCATGTGCTTGGTCACAACTGATCAACAGTTACCAGGCCCCTTACTGAGACCCAGAGAATGAACAAAGCAGTTACCTAGAGGCAGTGTAGCCATGAAGTCAGACAGGCCTGGGACTGAATCCGGAATTCAGCACCTGCGTGAGCTCTCTGGGTTCTCAGAATGGCAGATTCCTCATCTGTTAAGAGGAAGCAAACCTCCTTTGAGAGTTGTGGAAGAACAGAAAACAATAGAGTTCATAAAGGAAAGGTATGATTGTTCTTTAGAATACAAGTGACTTTTCTTGTTGGAAAAACAATATATATTAATTAGAAATTAGTTTTGGATTAATTTAATTACTTAACTTTAGAAGTTAGACGTAAACAGAAAGAAGAAAACTTAAAAATATCCTCACCATTGAGAGATAACAAACGCTAACGTATTGGTTTTCAGTACAGTTCAGTTCAGTTGCTCAGTCCTGTCCAACTCTTTGCAACCCCATGGACTGCAGCACACCAGGCTTCCCTGTTCTTCACCATCTCCCAGAGCTTGGTCAAATTCATGTCCATTGAGTTGGTGATGCCATCCAACATCTCATCCTCTGTCATCCCCTTCTCCTTCTGCCTTCAATCTTTCCCAGCATCAGGGTCTTTTCCAACGAGTCGGCTCTTTGCATCAGGTGGCCAAAGTATTGTAACTTCAGCTTCAGCATCAATCCTTCCAACAAATATTCAAGATTGATTTCCTTTGGGATGGACTGGTTGGATCTCCTTGCAGTCCAAGGAACTCTCAAGAGTCTTCTCCAACACCACAGTTCAAAAGCATCAATTCTTCGGCACTCAGCTTTCTTTATAGTCCAACTCTCACATCCATACATGACTACTGGAACATACTGGGGTTATACCCTTCCAAATCTCTCTATGCCTATGTGTGTGTGCCTGCTTAGTTGTGTCCGATTCTTGGCAAACTCATGGACTGTAGCCCGCCAGCGTCCTCTGTCCATGGAATTTTCCAGGCAATAATATCAGAGCGGGCCATTATTTCCTACTCCAGGGGAGCCTCCCATCCACGGGTTGAACCTGAGTCTCTTGCATCTCCTGCATGGGCAGATACTTTACCACCCGTGCCTCCTGGGACGCCCACAAATGCCTATAGGCACACACTTTTTTAATGCGCTCGTATTTTGGTACTTGCTTTTCTGCTACTGAGTAAATATCCCTGAGTGACTACGTATGTCTTGGCAGCATCTTTTTTTTAATGACTGTAGACTCTTCTGTGGTGAGGCTTGTTCCATTGTCTGGAAGCGATTACTGATCCGGTGACAGGTACCACGCCACAGGCTTTGGCATCAGAGGGAACAGTGTTCCCGGGAACATGCCCAGGAAGCTCTGGAGGCTGTCATTCCCACGTGAAGGGTGTAGAGAATAACAGGACGGACCCCGCACCCCCCTCCCCATTGTCTCTGGAATTAAATAACGGGCCAAATTGCTTGACCTGGAACCTGGCACTTGGAACGCACCCGGATACACCCAGTGGTGTCTGAGACTACGTTCTTAAACTGGCCCTGAACTAGTTTGTCTTGTTTCAAGTCCCGTGTTGAAATTCCTGTGATTACGAACTATGAACAGTTTTCCTCTTCTCCCCTCCCTCCATACGCGGATTTACTGATCTCCCCCCCCCCCCCCCCCCCCCCCACTCCATCCCCTCACCGGGATCGGGCAGAAAAAAAAAGAAGTAGAGGCTTTGGGGAGCTCCTGGAGGGTTTGAGCGGGGCGGCCCCAGGGGAAGCCCCGGGCGCCTCCCTGGCCACGCCCCCGGAGGGGCGGGCCCGTGACTCGGCCTCCTATTGGCTGCCAGTCGCATCACCTGCCCGGTGTGAACCAGGAGGCCGGAGGTGTGGGAGGCCTGACCTGGTCCCCCCGCCCAGGGCCGCGGGAGGGCCGGCATGACGGGGGCCCGACGCTGGGCCCCCCTGCTCCTGTGCCTGCTGCAGTCAGCTCCAGGTAAGGGCTCGGGGCCGCGGGGCGGGCGCGGGGCCGCGGGGGCGCTCCATCCGGTCTGCACCCAGTTCAGACCGACCCTGGGAGGGAGGTGCCCGGGCAGAGGTCTGTGCGGGGTAACCCTGGTCGTGCGAATCCGCAGAGCCCATCCCTCCCCCCTCCCCGCCCCCAACCCGCCACCACCTGGTTTTTTCTAACCGGGGACTAAACAGACTCGCCACTCCAGCACTCTTGCCTGGAAAATCCCATGGACGGACAGAGGAGCCTGGCATACTGCAGTCCATGGGGTCTCAAAGAGTCAGACGCGACTGAGCGACTTCACTTCACTTTCTTAACAGACTCGAGTCTGAAATTCCATTACGGGAAGGAACTGATCCAATTTTCTAGTGCCAGTTCAGGTCCAGGTGAACACAGAAAAACAGATAGTGACAGTTCAAAAGTCAGCTGCATTTGTCTTTTATAAAGCTCTTTTTAGGGTTTCCTAAAAGCCCTGTCCGCTGAATGAATACCATCACCCACACTTGACCCTCATTGGTACAGGAAACCAAGCAAAAGTGCTCTGCCCTCGCTGGCTGGGGCAGGGCGGGGGGTGGGGGGCCGGTGGTTGGGGAGTGTGGAGGGGTTGGGGGAGTCCCCTATCCTCCCCCTCCTCCCAACTCGAGGTGTCAAAAGTTCCACCCAGGCCTGGGGGGAAGGACCACCCGCTTAGTCTAAGCTGTGCTACCGTTCTAACAAGTCACATTTTTTTTTTTTCTGCGCCCTCACTAGTAAATAAGTTGACAGGGTACAAAACACCTTGGGTGGTTGGGATCCAACCACCAAACCCCAGCTAATCCAGGGAGAAGGAGCCCAGATTGGAGCCAGGATATCGCCCTGATCTTAGACTAATAATTTAAGAGCTTAGAAGGGCCCTTAGACATAATCTAATATTGATGCTAAAAGCCAACATTTGTCTGAGCAACTTCTTTGTGCTGGGCACCACATTATTCTAGTTAAGCATCACAGCCCAACTGTCCTAAAGGTAGGTAGTATTTTCTCCCTTTTCAGATGTGGAAACTGAGGCTCAGAGCAGTTAAGGGAATTACCCAAGAAGGAAGGCGTTGGTGAGACACACAGAACAGGGAAGACTGAGGCTGAAGCGAGCATGGCCAGCTTTGGCGGTGCTGCGGGCGGCTGGTTCTTCCACCCGGGTCAGCTCAGGGACGCCCCAGCTCCGGTGCCTTCACCGCAGTGTTACAGCAGCTGATGAGGAACGGGATACCTACGTGGTGGGAGGGGAGGGGTCCTCTGTACTCCCCTTTTCACCATCAATGGTTTTGCTGTCTAGCCCTAGCTATCCTTACACTCGATGAATATTTAATGTACAGAACACAAGCTGTGGTGTGAAGGTTTAGGGTGAAGCAAAGCTGAATCCAGGTTCTAATCCTGGCTCCCACACATAATGGGTGTGTAACCTGAGGCAGTTGGGTTGTGACACTTAATTAGAATAATGTGGTGCCCAGCACAAAAAAGTTGCTCAGACAAATGTTGGCTTTTAACATCAATATTATATTATGTCCAAGGGCACTTCTAGCTCTTAAATTATTACTGTGTAATGGGTGTGTAGCCACTTCTGTCTTAAAGGGTGTGTAGCCCCTTCTGTGGAAGGGGATTGACGCCTACACCACAGAGTGGTTTGTCCTGAGGACTGAGTGA
The DNA here is from genome assembly GCF_033118175.1 of Dama dama. Classification (NCBI taxonomy): domain Eukaryota; kingdom Metazoa; phylum Chordata; class Mammalia; order Artiodactyla; family Cervidae; genus Dama; species Dama dama. The sequence continues at coordinate 7,287,353 of NC_083688.1, read as the reverse complement.
GGTTTTGATTGAATGGGGATTTGACTGAATGCCAGCCTTGTGCCTGGCACCTTTCAAAGGCTCAGTAGAGGGTAATGGATTGCCAGGGGGCTCAGTGGTAAAGAATCCGCCTGCCAATGCAGGACACACAGGTTCCATCCCTGGGTCAGGAAGATCCCCCAGAGAAGGAAACAGCAGCCCACTCCAGTATTCTTGCCTGGGAAATCCATGGACAGAGGGGCCTGGCGGGCTACAGTCCAGGATCTCAAAGAGTCAGACACCACAGAGCAGCTGAGCACCCAGAGGGCAACTACTCTGGCTGCTATTTCTCCATTGCGGCCGAGCTCAGACTTAAGGCCTATTCTCAGATAAGCTACTGGTAGACGGATTTTGGCCTCTTGCCAGCCACCTGCTAGAAAGTCCAGAAACTGGGAGCACTGTCAGCATCAGCGTCCTGGTGATCCAGTTCCAATGACAGGACACAGGTTGGGGTGAAAGCAGGAGCCCACATTTGGGTCTAAAAAGGCGGGAGTGTGGACCTGAACTGAGGGCCATCAGCAGAATGGACCCCACCTTCCCTGATGCCCTTCTGTATACTGTATGGATTTCTATCACGGCGCATGTGACCCTTCAGGTAACTGAATTCTCCATGGGACCATGAGTACTTAAAGGGCAGGAGTGGAGTTGTAGCCCTCTTTGAAACTTCTGGCATGCAGTGATCAAGAGATGTTCTTGAGCAGCAGTGAGCCACAGATGTTGGAAGAATAATGCCGAACATAGAAGGAAAAAGTGGAAACAGTGGCAGACTTTATTTTCTTGGGCTCCAAAATCACTGCAGATGGTGGCTGCAGCCACAAAATTAATAGACGCTTACTCCTTGGAAGAAAAGCTATGAAAAACCTAGACAGCATATTAAAAAGCAGAGACATCACTTTGCCAGCAAAGGTCCGTCTAGTCAAAGCTATGGTTTTTCCAGTTATGTACAGATGTGAGAGTTGGGCTCACATAAAGAAAGCTGAGTGTCAAAGAATTGATGTTTTTGAATTGTAGTGTTGGAGGACTGTTGAGAATCCCTTAGACACCAAGGAGATCAAACCAGTCAATCCTAAAGGAAATCAACCGTGAATATTCACTGGAGGGACTGATGCTGAAACTCCAATACCTTAGCCACCTGATTTGAAGAACTGACTCATTTTTCAGATGAGACCCTGATGCTGGGAAAAATTGAGGGTGGGAGGAAAAGAAAGCAACAGAGGATGAGATGATTGGATGGCGTCACTGACTCAATGGACATGAGTTTGAGCAAATTCCGGGAGATGACAGGGAAGCTGGGTGTGCTGCAATCCATGGAATCGCAGAGTTGAGCATGCCTTCGTGACTGAAGAACAGCAGGCCCCATGAGAACCTAGGGGAGGAAGTGTGATCAGAGTTCAGACTTTGGGGATTTCCCTGGTGGTCCCGTGGTTAAGAATCAGCCTGCCAATGCAGGGCACATGGGTTCGATCTCTGGTCGGGGAAGATTCCACATGCTTCAGAGTGACTTGGCCAGTGCACCAGTCCTGAAGCCTTCGTGCCCTAGAGCCAGTTTGCCGCAACAAGAGAAGCTGTGGCAATGAGAAGCACGTGCACCAAAATGAAGAGCCCAGCCCCCCACAACTCCAGAAAGCCCTCCCATAGCAACAAAGCCAAAACTAAAAATGAATTTTTAAAAAAAAAATTTTTTTAAAGAGCCCAGACTTTGGGATTGACTAGGCCTGGATGGATTTGAATTCCATTTCTGCAACTTATTAGCTAAGAGGGCCTCAGTTTCCTCATCTGTAATGTGATGCTCACAATTAGTACCTGCCTCCTGGAGAGGTGGGGCAGGTTGAAGGAGAAAATGCAGATGACATAGTTTTTGCATCGTGCCTGGCACATAGTTAGGACACAGGACACATTAGCTGCTCTTACTAGCAGCAGCAGCATTGCCACCACTTCTGACATGTCAGGAAGACTCCCCAGAGGAAGTGACATTTGAATCAAGTCTTTAAAAGACTGGATGGTGAATACCATGCTGTGAAGAATGCTTGGGTTCAAGGACACACAGAGGAATGCAGTGGTTTGAGAAGGGCGAGAAGGAAGATTGGCTGCAGCCTGGTGAGGTGTGTTGGTGAGCTGTCAGGAAGACGTCAACGAGATGGCCAGGCCAAGCTGGGCAGGGCTGCACGTACCCTGATAAGGAGCATGGACTTTATTCTGAGAGCGCGGGAAGGGCAGGAACTGGGCAGCTGGTAAGCAGATGCATATTTCAGAAGCTGAGCAGTGAGAAGGAAGGAGTGCCGAGGAGGGCAGCAGGGGAAAGTTAGAGGCAGTCAGGGAAAGAGCCGCTGGGACAGTGACGTCTGAGCAGAGATGGGAAGGAAGCAAAGAAGTGAGCCAGATGGAATATCCGGGGGAGAACAGTCTAGGCGGAAGGAACAGCTTGTGGAAAGGCCTGGAGGTGAGTGCAGGCCCATCGCACTCTAGGAACAGGAAGGGGCCAGTGTGGCTGGAGGGGACAGAGTCCTGGGGAGTCCTGGGTCAGACTGGGTAGGGCCCTGTGGGTGACTGTAGAGACTTTGGATTTTACCTGGAGTGAAACAGAAGCCACTGGGGCCTTAAAGCAAAAGGGTGACATGATTTAACTTTTGTTTTAACCCCTGCTGTCATATGGTAAATGGACTGAGGGGACAAAGCTGGAAGCAGGGACAGCAGTTAGGAGGCCTTAGGGATAATCCAGGTCATCACAGTATTCATTCATTCACTCAACAGATTTTCACTGTGCACCTACTATGTGCCTAGGGACCTTTGCAGGCAGACCCTGGGGACATGGCTGAGGACAGGACAGAGCCTCTGTTCCATGAGACCCTCAGGGCCGTTCCCTCCTGAAGGCCAGGGATCTATCAGATGGTTCTGCTCTGTGCTGTTTTGCTGGAATCCTCAAGTGCCAGGGTGGGCACAGATGGGCACAGATGGGCTGCTGAGGTCTAAGGAGGGGAAGGGGCTGTAGTCAGCCAGTAGGTCGCACAACTATAACTGGAATCGTGCCCCCCGGGTCTCCCGCCTACATCACATCCCGTCTGCTTCAGCCACCCCAGACAATGCCTGCTTCTCAAACTGAGCAAGCACCCGATTGCCTGCCATGCCATGCTTCAGCTCAGAATGGCTCCAGGCTTCATGACCTCTTTCTCCTCCACAGGGCGGCCCCTCCTGGCCCCTCCCCAGAACGTGACACTGCTCTCGCGAGACTTCAGTGTGTACCTGACGTGGCTCCCAGGGCCTGGCAACCCCCAAAACGTGACCTATTTTGTGGCCTATCAAAGGTGGAAGAATGCCTCTGAGCTGGCGGGGTGGGATGGGGGGGCGGGGCAGTGGGCCTGAAGAGGTGGGCAGGGGCCAGAGGGGCTTCTCTGCAATAAATAGCTACATTCAGTGTGGGCAGCACCTGCTGGGGTCCATCCAGCCTCGGCAGGATCCAGGGGGTACCCTCAGGATGAACAGCGTTGGCGAGAGAGAGAAGACACGTGAGACCAGCCTTGATAGGGCCAAGTCTGCGAGGGGGAGAGAGAGAGAGAGAGAGAGAGAGAGAGAGAGAGAGAGAGAGAGACCGACCAGACAGGGGGTGCAGAGTCTGGCAGAGTCTGGCAATGCTTTATTTTTTACCGTGGCTTTTATACCCTAAATTAGTACATTTCTAAGGGGAAGATAGTTTAACATTACATCAGCTTGTTCTTCACGAAACCAGGGTGTTTTCTGCATACTTCTTTGTTTATGACGGTCTTGTACATTATCTTCTGGCCTTGGGGCCTATTAACATTTTATGCAAGTCAGGTGAATGTAAACCTATTTTCTGTTTCTATGGTGACCTTAACTGAAAGGTAGCAGTCTCATAGGGCAACAGTACAGAGTAGAAGTATAACCTTGTTAACACAAAAATTAATCCTTCTGCAGAAGTTGTCAGTTGCATTTATCTGAGAAGTTTACCCCAGACTGACTCTGTGACTTTGATGAGGCAGCCTCTGCCTAGCACTCCTGGCTGACAATTAACAACCATCTCATTGTTACCACACTAGGGCTAAGCTCTTATTTCTCTAGATCTTTAACTATATTAACAATGGTTTCTATAACACAACCTTAGCACATTAAAAGCAAAAACACAGCAAACAAAACACAGCAAGCAAATGTTAACCCAATAGCTACTTTTAGAATAATTTTTCTTGTGTTTTCTAATAGGGCTTCCTCACCCCCCGAAGGGCTCTATGTCTGTTAGGGCCTTTATATGATCAGGTTCTTTATGTTATTTTATGATTAGGGTATTATAAGCAATCATGCATATTAGTACCAAGGGCATAAACACATTTGCCAAACAAACTAAAATACCAGCAAAGGAGTTTAAATTAAAACACTCCTTTCACCCTGGATAATCTCATAAAATACCACCACCTGGGAAACTTATTGATTAAAGTTCTAAATCGATTCTCATTTGGGAAGAGATTGGGGAAGGCCTTCTGCCTGTGTCACAGAAACTAGGGAGTAGTCTATTGAGGCAGGCATCAGAAAGACAGACATCATCTTTAAGGTGAGCGCCGGGGGCAGCTTTTCGAAATCCCTGAAAACCTGATCTGCCTTGCCTGTCAGGCTTTCTCCTCGTGACCTTGTCATGGGTGGGATCTCGTGAGCTGGCCTTTTCAAAACCCCTGAAAACCTGATCCACCTTCCCTGTCAGGTTTTCTCCCTCATGACCTTGTCATGGGTAGGGTCTCATGTGTTGACTCCTAGCAAGCACCCACTGCTTCTCTGAGTCCCACAGGTGACAGCATGCGGCAGGTACTGGGAGAGGATATTCAGGAAAGTTCTGGAGGTGGGGGTGATGCTGAATGGAGAACAGTGCCCAGGTGATGGACCTGCCAGGAGCGAGGCAGGATCTTTGAGAAAAGTCAAAACAGGGCATGGATGGAGCTGTGAGGGCCTGATGATGGAATTTTTGAGAGCCTGGATAAAGTGCTTGACACTGTAGCAGGTAAAGGAAGCAGGGATATCTCTTGCAGAGCTGTGATAGGCATCACAAAATGATCACCCTTTTCCCCACGGAGCCTGCACAGAGCCTTGGGGTCCTTCTCACCTTGGCAGCCCAGGCATCCACCGCTGATGCAGAGGAGTCTAAAAATGAAAGCAGATTTGTCATCTTTGCACACAGGTGGAAGTCATCTGAAGATCTTTCATTAGAGAGTAAGCTAATAAAAGCAGATACTCAGCAGCATTAATCTAGAATTGGTGGGAAGGAGGAGGCAGGAAGGAGAACTGCCATATACTCAGGACTCTTCCTGTGCCAGGCTGAGTGCTAGGAGCCTAGCGTGAATGCCTCCCTTCTGCAGGCTCTGCATCTCCCCTGTGTTAGAGGTGAGGAGGTACTCAGAGGTGCTGTGACTTGCCTAAGGAAGTCAGTGATGGAAGCAGAAGAAAAACCCACATCTGTCTGACCCCAAAGCTTGTGCTCTTCCTGTTCTATCATGGTGCCTCCATCTGTAGCCTCCAGATATGAACGGTGGGGGCCTGGCTTGGGAAAGGACAGACTGTAGAGAGCTTTCAAAAGAGAGGATGGGACCTTCCCTGGTGGTCCAGTGGTTAAGAATCCACCTGCCAATGCAGGGAACTTGGGTTCAATCCCTGGTCTGGGAAGATCCCACATACTGCAGGGCAACTCAGCCCGGGGGCCACAACTACGGAGCCTGTGCGCCCTAGAGCCCATGCTTCACAACGTGAGAAACCACCATAATGGGGAAGTAGCCCTGGTTCATCACAACCAGAGAAAGTCCACACACAGCAACGAAAACCCAGTGCACCCAAACTAAAGAAAGAAAAGAAAAAGAAAGAATGGTGCAGAACTGTGTCAGGAGGCAGAAAATACCCAGCCTGTCCTGTGTGTTTGCTGTGTGTCTGCACGTGTCCATACATGAAACATATTTAATCTCACACTGCCCTGCAAGGAAGGATTCAGTGACTCTGCTCTACCAGTGAGGGAATTGAAACCCTAAGAGGGTGTTTTGCTCAAAAACACACAGCTAGGCATAGTGGAAGTGGGATAAATTGATTAAAGAATTGAAAGCCTAACCTCAGACTTTTATGATATTTTCCTTTCCTTTTATACTTTTGAAACACCTGTGAGGATTCCAAAACTGTGATATTCTAATGGTACTATTTTCTCATTTATTAGCTAGAATTATTTTATAAAAAGATGCTTCCTTTCATGTAGTATTTGATATTCAGTGGTACTGTTCATACAGGCAAGACAGAATAAATGCTTGGAATTTTTTTCTTGACCAGCTTGGAAGATAACGAATTGGTTCCCTATCATGCCCCAAAGGGGATTGCCTTGTTGGTTTTTTTTTAATTATCATCACCAACTCAAGTAGTTAAACATATCTAATGGTTTAGTCCATTGCAATTGATTCTACTCATTGAAGCTTGAATTGTCTCACATTTGGCCAATGCAAGTCCCTTCAGGTTGGCTCCTGGGTCCTTTGAACTTGACCCTAGTAAGTCTTGATATCTCTATTGTCATTTGTTGCAAATAGATGTTCCAGATTCATTTGCACAATTCCTCACCTGAAACCTGAAATCAGCCATGTCTCCATTTGGTAAAAAAAATGGTTTTAAAGAACACTGTGTAGCTGTCTGATCAGTACTGCACTATCGCTTTGAGATCTTTTCAGTGAACAGAATTGAGGTAATATGTTTAAAAATCCCATCTCTATTCCTGGCTTCTACTGAGATGGCTGATTAAATCTGCGAGTCACACCCATGATCTCTTTATCAAATGATTTTCAAGCCACAACTTTGGCATTCTCTCCAGAACATGCTTTCTTATTTTTTTTTGCAATATTCATAGGCTGAGAATTTTCCTTATCTTCAAGTTCTGGTTCCTTTTGGCTTAGCGATTCCTTCTATCTGTCTCTCTCTCTCTCCTTTCTCATTTTACTGTAAGCAGTAAGAAGAAATCAGGTTACATCTGCAGCATATTTCTTAGAAATCTCCACAGCTAAGTATCAAAATTCATCACTTTCCATTTCTGATTTTCCATAAAAACACTAGGATGTAATTCAGCCACACTCATTGCTACTCTATAACAAGGATCAATTTTCTTCCAGTTTCCAATAAGATATTCCTCCTTTCCATCTGATCACTCTCAGAATCACATTTTGTCAGAGCTCTTAACCATGACTCATCCATCCTAGGTGACCCCTCATGGCATGGCTCATAGCTTCATTGAGTTACATAAGCCCCTTCACCATGACAAGGCTGTAATCCATGAAGGGGGTCTATATTCCTACCAATAGTGTTTTCAAGGCAATTTTGGCTTTTGCTCACATAAACTTTAAAACCCTTGCAGCTTCTACCCATAACCCAACTGTAAAGCCACTAACTCATTTTTAGGTATTTGTTACATTAGCTCCCCTGAGGCCTTTCTCAGGAGATGGTCACCTTCCTTCTCCCTGTGTCCTCACCTGGCCTTTTTTCTGTGTGAGAGCAGCCATGGTGTCCCTTCCTCTTCTCATAAAGGCACTAGTCTTATTGGTTTAGGGCCTCACCCTTAGGACTGCGTTTAATCTTAATTACCTCTTTAAAGGCCCCATCTCCAAACACAGTCACATTGGGGTGTTAGGGCTTCAACATATGAACCGGGTCTGGGGGGTGGGGGTGGATGCTGTACAATTTAGTCAGTAATACTGATAAACTGAATTTCAGTAAATTTAAAACTTTTGTTCTTTAAAAAAATAAAACCCCAAAGAAAATGAAAAAGCCAGTCACTGAGAAATATATATTCACAATACATACACTGACAAAGAACTTATATCCAAAATAGATAAAGAACTCCTACATCTCAAAAATAAGATGAATCACCCCAAAATATTTGAATTGTCACTTAACAAAAGAAGATATGTAAATAGCCCAAAAGCATATGAAGAGATGTTCAACATCGTTAGTCTTTAGGGAAATGCAAATTAAAGCTACAAGGAAATACACACACCACTAGAATGGTTAAAATTAAAAGATGTGACAGTACTAAACGCAGACAAGCATGTGGAGGGCATTTTGTTGTTTAGTTGCTAAGTCGTGTCTGACTCTTTGCAACCCCAGGGATTGTAGCCCACTGCCTCCTCTGTCCATGAGAGTTCCCAGGCAAGAATACTGGATTGGGTATGGAGGGCATATGGCCCTCCATATTTGGAGGTTTTGCAGCCACAGGTTCAACCAACCATGGAAAAAAATATATTTTTTAAAAAAATTCAGACAGTTCCAAAAGACAAACTTGAATTTGCCACACAGTAGCAAATATTTATGTAGCATTTGCATCATATTTACAATTATTTACATAGTGTTTGCATTTATATTAAATATCATAAGTGATCTAGAGATGATTTAAAGTATATGAGAGAATGTGCAAGTGTTGTGTGCAGATACAAAGCCCCTTATGTAAGGGAGCTTAACTGCAGATTTCTGTATCAGTGGGTGATCCTAGAACCAATCCCTTGTGGATACTGACTATGTATTGTTGGTGGGAACTACAATGATATAGTCACTTTGGAAAACAGCTTTACAGTTTCTAGTAAAGTCACACATTCAGTGACCACGCTTCCCAGATTCCACTCCTAGATCTATATCCAAGAGATGTGAAAACATATATCCATATGAAGACTTGTATGTGAATTTCATAGCAGCTTAATTCGTAATTCCTTGTTATGGACTGAATTGTGTTCCACCCCTTAGTCACTCATGTGTTAAAGCCCTAACACCCTTGAGACTGTATTTGGAGATAAAGTCACAAGTATACAGTATTTAAGATGTAAGAGGCAATTAAGATTAAATGCAGTCCTAAGGGTGAGGCCCTAAGCCAATAGGATTAGCACCTTTATGAGAAGAGGAGGGGACACCAGGGCTGCTCTCACACAGAGAAAAGGCCAGGTGAGAACACAGGGAGAAGGAAGGTGACCATCTCCAGAGAGAGGCCTCAGAAGACAGCAGACCTGCTGACACCTTGATCTTGGACTTCTTGTCTCCAGAACCGTGAGAAATCAAAGTATTTGTATCATTTAAGATTACACATATAAGTGATACCATATGACATCTGTCTCCCTCTGTCTGACTTAATTCACTTAGTATGACAATCTCTAGGTCCATCCATGTTGCTGCAGATGACAACCACCACCACCATATTTCATAAATGAAGAATAAATTAGAAGAAATATAAGAGCAAATACAGCAGATAATGCCTTAAAAGAAACAGAAGGTGAAAAAGAGAGAAAATTTTTAAAATAAAAGAGAACTGAAATGTAAATGCTGAAGTTATAAGACTCATAGAAGAAAGCACAGAAGAGCATCTTTGTGACCTTGAATCAGGCAAACATTTCTTCAGTTCAGTTTAGTTCAGTTTAATCACTCAGTCGTGTCCAACTCTTTGCGACCTCATGGACTGCAGGACGTCAAGCCCTCCCTGTCCATCACCAACTCCCGGAATTTACTCAAACTCATGTCCATTGAGTCGGTGATGCCATCCAACCATCTCATCCTCTGTCGTTCGCTTCTCCTCCTGCCCTCAATCTTTCCCAGCATCAGGGTCTTTTCAAATGAATCAGCTCTTTGCATCAGGTGGCCAAAGTATTGGAGTTTCAGCTTCAACATCAGTCCTTCCAATAAACATTCAGGACTGATTTCCTTTAGGATGGACTGGTTGGATCTCCTTGCAGTCTAAGGGACTCTCAAGAGTCTTCTTCAACACCACAGTTCAAAAGCATCAATTCTTCGGCGCTCAACTTTCTTTATAGTTCAACTCTCACATCCATACATGACCACTGGAAAAACCATAGCTTTGACTAGACGGACCTTTGTTAGGATTAGGACACCAAAAGGAAAGAAAGCTGATGTGTTAGTCTGCCAGGGCTGCAGTGACAAAATGCCAGACTGGGGGCCTAAACTCAGTTTAAATGCTGGCTTATCAGAGTGATATTTTAAAAACGTAAATCAGATAACTTCAGTCCCCCTGTTCAGAACCTTCCAGCGGTTTCCTATGACATATGGAATAAAATCCAAACTCCATACCAAGATGGTAAGACTCTGCCTGCTCTGCCCACCCACCTCTGTCCTCATCTCCAGTCTGCCCACCCTCTCTGTTCCTTGTCCACTGGGCTTTGGCCACCCTGGTCTTGCTTTTTTTCTGTACTGATCAAGTCCCTTCCCATCGCAAGGCTTTTGCTTTTGTGATTTCCTTCCCCCCACCCCTTCTTATGGCTCCCTTCTCAGTATCCCATCCTCAGCTTCAGCACTGTCTTCCTGACCTTTCCTGAGCTGCCTTCAGAAAGTAGTCACCCCACCTTCCCCTGTTTTCACTGCACTTACCAGCTCCTGAGTTTATCTTCTCATGTGACAATGGTGGGAAAGCCCCTCCTTCCTGAGTGTCGGTTCCGAGGGCAAGACCTCATCCGCCATGAATTGCCGATTCCCTGAGAATAATGCCCAGCGAGCGGGTCCCTCCTTTGCACCTCAGTGTTCTCAGGAAGTTGGAGTCATGGACTTGGGTGTCCCCTCCGACATTCACGTAGCACCCAGCACAGAGTGGGACACACAGTGGGGGGCCTGTAATTGTCTGAATGAATCAACGTGGTGGAGAATGGTTACTAGCAGAGCGGCCCTGTGAGGGAGACATCACAAATGAGGAGATTCAGGCTTAGGGACTTGAAGGTTCCAGAGCTAGTGATGGGCAGAACCTGGGTTCCCACCCTCATCTGTCATTCTTGAGTCCAAGCTGCTAACAGGACGGTCCTTCTTCTGTCTCAGTTGATGGCTGGCTGGCCAGACAGATGGATGGATGGACAACCAGGTGGGATGGAGGGACATGTAATCACGTATTCTCCAAGTTTCCTCACCCCAAGAGGCCGAATCCATGACCCACACTTTTCTGTCTCCTCCCTCAGCTTTGCACCCCCCAGAAGGTGGCGGAGAGTGAAAAAGTGTGCAGGAACCAAAGAACTGGTGTGTTCTCTGATGTGCCTGGAGAAGCAAGACCTGTGCAACAAGTTCAAGGGGCGTGTGCAAGCAGTTTCACACGGCGCCAAGTCCCCCTGGGTAGAGTCCAAGTCCATGGATTACTTCTTTGAAGGTGGGTAAGGGGCTGTGAGAGGGAGGCTGTCTGCCTAGGAGCTCAGCTCAGTGACACTGCTGTCCTAGCCATCTGCCCTCCACTTCCCCAAAGCGGTGGGCAGCTCTGGAGCCATCCGCCATGGGCCCCAGCCTGTAGTCCAAGTAGTCTGACTTTGCAACCAGTAATCAGAAGCGTTTGCCAGCCCCAGCAGTTCGGGGTGTGTGTGTGTGTGTGTGTGTGTGTGTGTGTGTGTGTGTGTGTGTGTGTGTGTGTGTGTGTGTGAGCCGCTCAATTGTGTCTGACTCTTTGTGACTGAATGGACTGTAACCCACCAGGTTCCTCTGAGCACAGAATTCTCCAGGCAAGAATACTGGAGTGGGTAACCTATCCCTTTCCCAGGGGATCTTCCCAACCCAGGGATCAAACCCAGGTCTCCTGCATTGCAGGCAGATTCTTTACTGTCTGAGCCACCAAGGAAACCCAGTTCTGTTTGTGCCTCCAACTAATGAGGTTCATGATCTTCTACTGTATACAACCTTGGTTATGAACTACACAAAGCACTTTACTTATTCCTATTTTTGTTAATGTTCAATCTCTCTCTTTCAGAAATATTTTTTTTAAATTTTGGTTGAAAAAATAATTTCTGTACACCATAGAAATTTCAGGGGAAAGAGAGAGAAGAATAGGAAGGAAAACATTCCCCATGCTTATAACCTTCAGGAATCACCATTGTTAACATTAAGTGAGGAGAGCAATTTTTTCTCCAGTGTATTTTATTTCTGACCCTCACAACAGGCCTGTGAGGTTCATTTTAATCCACCCGTGTTTTTAAAAAAATTAAAAAATTAAGACTTAAAAAAGTTAAGAAACTTACTGGCTAGTAATTGATGGAGATGTGATGTGAAATACGTCTTTCTGACCTTGGACAAGATGCTGGATTGGGTCAAGAGTAAGAAAGGGAGTATAAATACTCAGACAATAGCTTCATGGAGCTGAAATCTGTAATTTATCATTCAGGCTTCTCAAAATATTTGAGGACAAAATAGGGCTTGAAGGGAGGGGAGGAAAGGATTGAATGAAGGATGGCAGGAAAGAGTGACAGAGAAGGAAGAAGCGGTGATTGGGATGGGAGGAAGCTGGCAGGGTAGATTGACAAATGGAGGAAAAGGATGGATGAATGAGAAGAAAGGAAATGTGGAAGCAATAGGGAGGAAGTGATGGATGCGTGGGAAGGATGAGGCTAGAAGGATGGATAAATGCTTACTATGAAGGAACTAGTATGGGTGGAGAAGCACAGGATAGGAATGAAACTCAGATGGATGGGTCAGTGGCTAGAGACTATAGAAGGAAGGCTGGCTGCCTGGCAAGGGAGGGAAGGGTGGGTGAGAGGGAAGGAGAAGCAAAGGAGAAAGGAAAAGCAAAAAGAAAAGATACATGGAAAGAAAACAATGGATGGACAGGAAGGATGGAGGGATAGCAAAGTAGGCTGACTGGCTAGATGAAAGGAAGAAAGAAAGTATAAATGATTAGGAAGACAGGATGGATAGGAAGGAAGAAATGTCAGCTGGAAAGAAGGGAAGATTAGATAATTAGGAAGAAGGAAGGATAGCTGAGAAGGATGTATGGATGGGAAGGAAAAGAAGCATAGTCACGAAAGATGGACAGATGGACGAAAAGAAAGTTGGGAAGGCAGACAGAAAGGTTGTCTGCCTAGAAGAATGATGGATGAATAGGAATAAGAATTAGAACAATAAAGGGACAGATGCAGAGATGGGCTTTTTTATTTTTTTAATTAATTTATTTTGTTTCTTCCTCCCTAAAGCTCTTCTGATTCTCTTAGAGCACACCTCAGGCTTGAATGATCCTTCTTGCCTTTTTTCTGCACTCAACCGTGACCCTGGTCACATTCTCTCTTGAGTTTTGTTAGTTTGAATATTTCATTTTCCCTCTAATTTCCTCCAACTCCTTGAGGTCAAAATTTATGGGGGCCTCGTCTCCCCACTTCTCTCAGCTCCCTGCCCAGGGCTTTAATACATATCAGTGTCGAGTGGGTGTTTCCTGATCACATAAGTAGTGGCACCTTGCAGAAGCCCCATGCTTTCCCTGAGCACAATCAGAGCAGGGAAGACCAATGTGGTCAGGGCTCCTGCCGTTTGGTGCTCAGGGAAGGCAGCATGGAAAAAGTGGCATTTCAGCTGGACTTCGAACAATGGTATATTAATTTTCTCTTGTTGCTTTATTCCTTGTCACTGCCCCCTCCATCTTCAAACCATCAGTCAAACCTAGATAATCTTGATCAGACTGTCAGTAGAAATGGACATTAAAGATTCTGCCAGTGAGGGCTCGGAAGTGAAGAACATCATAGAGGAAGCCTACATCCCCTCAGGTCCATGGGACTTTCCAGGCAAGGATACTGGAATGGGTTGCTATTTCCTCCTCCAGGAGATCTCCCCAACCCAGGAGTCGAGCTCTTGTCTCCTGCCTCTCCTGCGTTGGCAGACAGATTCTCTACCACTGAGCCACCTACGAAGCCATAAATCTCTTTCAAGAATAGTTAAATCATCATGAGCAGACTGTTAGTAGAAGTATGGATACTAAAGGTACTGCCTCACAGAAGGAAGTGAGGAATATGTTACTGAAAATTTCGGGAAGGGGGATGCCTCTTATATACTGAAAAACGATGAGCAAATTTGTATCTTACATGTGTATGGAAAACAGAACTCATAAATGATTAATTTGGTCCTTTATCAAGAAGATTTCCAAACAAAATATTGAAGGCATGGTCTGGTTTATTATTGGCAACTATAGCAAAATGCAAGGAGGAAAGAGAAATTGAGGAAAGAGCCTAAACAAAAAGGAGCTAGGACTCAAACGTCTGGACAACTCTCAACCTATCCAGATGCAAAAGATGCTAAAATTAAGAAATTTCTTCCAGGAGTGTGACACAGAGAAATAGCCAAGGGTGTAACTATACACCTGGACTTCCTGGTGGCACCAGGGATAAAAAACCTGCTTGCCAATGCAGGAGACACAGGTGACATGGGTTTGATCCCTGGGTGGGGAAGATGCCCTGGATGAGGGCACAGTGACCCACTCCAGTATTCTTCCCTGGAAATCCCGGTGGACAGAGGAGCCTGGCGGGCCACAGTCCATGGGGCAGCAAAGAGTTGGACGAGACTGAAGCAACTGGGCATTCATACACCCACGTGATTGTATAACCACTTACTAAAACCTCAGATCAATGTGTTTGGCCCAGAGAAAAGGCTCTTGGAAGAGATTTAAGGGTATGACACACAGTCCCCTCAATCAAATCAAGGGGCCTCTAGAAAACGGAAGTGTTATCCCTCAGCCAGCTTAGCTAAAACCAAAAATAGAAACAGCTCTTCCCAAAAAGATATGTGGAACTGGCTTCTGTCAGATGCAGTAGGTCCCTGTGACATCTGTAGGAGACCCATAAGCTTCTTGAGCATTTTATATCAGCAGAAATAGTGTCAGTTTGGATGAAAAGGAGCAGAGAGAATATGAAATGAAAGAAGGCTATTGGTGCCCCAATTTCTATGGAAAGAAGCAGACTGTAAACTATTTAGCTGCAAATATCTTTCATGAAAAAGAAGGACTATTCAGAGAGTGGAACCAAGATCCTAGAGAGCAGTGTTGAAAGCCAAGGAAATGTAGTTCCCAGGCCTAAAAATCTAATACAGTTTGTGTAGCTAGATTTCAAAACTGCTTCAGCTCAGTGAGTATTTTACCTCCTGTTTCTCCCTATTTGAACCAAAATGTCCATGATCATTGTCCGCTGCCTATCCCACCTCCTTATATTGGGAGCAGATAACTTGTACTTTATTTTCACCGGTCCACAAGTGGACAGGAATCCAGATGTCATGCTGAGTGCATTGGACCCAGACTCTCACCTGAACCTGATTTAGATACTTTAGAAGATGAGATTTTGGAATTTGAGTTGATGCAGTAATGGGATGAGACCCTAGGGGGCCTTGGGACGGGGTGAGATGGCTCAATGGTAAAGAATCCGCCTACCAGTGCGGGAGACACAGGGAACACAGGTTCGATCCCTGGGTTAGGAAGATCCCCTGGAGAAGGAAATGGCAACCCACTCCAGTATTCTTGCCTGGAGAATCCCATGGACAGAGGAGCCTGGTGGGCTCCAGTCCATGGGGGTCACAAAGAGTCGGACACAGATGAGCAACTGAGCCTGCACGCACAGGATGGGGTGAATGTATGTTGCCCTTGAGAGAGACAGGAATTTCAGTCTCTCAGGAATCATACGGAGAACCATGATAGGCAGAATGACTCCCCCCAAGATGTTCATGCTTTAATCCCTGAACCTATGAATATGTTAAATGTTAATATTAGATGGCAAAAGGGATTTTACTTACGTTTATGGGTGTTAAAATAGTGAGATTATCTTGGATTATCCAAATGGGCCCAATCTAGTCCCTTGAGTCCTTAAAAGCAGAGACCTTTCTCCAGCTGGAGGCAGAAGACATGTAGAAAAAGGGGAAATCAGAGAGAATTGAAATGTGAGAAGGATTCAATATGGTGTTTCTGCTTTGAAGATGAAGGGGTAACCTGATTAGAAATGCAGGTGCTGGGACTTCCCTGGCAGTCCAGTGGTTAAGACTCCATGTTTCAACTACAGGGGACATGGGTTCAGTCTCAGGTCGGGGAACTAAGATTCCCATAATGCTATGCAGTGTGGCCAAAAAATTTTTTAAAAAGAAAAAGAAGAAAGAAGCACAGGTGTCTTCAGAAGCTGAGAAAGGCTCCCGGCTAACAAACAGCATGGAAATAAACCTCAGCCTTACAGCTACAGGGAACTGAAATCTGCTAACAACAGTAATGAGTATGGGAGTGAATTCTGCCCCCAAAGTTCCCAGAGGAGAGCCCAGGCCGGCTGACACCTTGATTTCCACCCAGCGTTGAGAACCCCATCAAGCCCACCTAGACTCTTACCTCCAGAACTGTGACATGATAAATCTGTGTTGATATAAGCCACTAAGGTTGTGGCAATGTTATGGCAGCAACAGAATACTGATACAGATGGGCAGGAAGCTGACAGACCAGGGACAGGTGAAGGGCACCCGGGGGAAGGGACAACGTGCGTCAAGGCAGGTTAACTGTTTCCGCACTGGGTGAGGAGCAGGCCTGCCTGGAGGCAGGGGCATGCGTGCTCTGTGACCTGCGGAAGGTCCTGACAAGTCCCGTTCTGTTCCCACCAGTGGAGCCAGCCCCGCCTGTCCTGGTGTTCAACCAGACAGAGGAGATCCTGATTGTCAATGCTACGTACCAGCTGCCGCCTTGTGTGCCCCAACCAGATCTGAACTATGAGGTGGATTTCTGGAAGGAGGGGACTAAGAACAAGGTGAGAAGCCCACCTCATGCCCCCACAAGCTGCGTCCCCTTCCCCAGTCTCCCAGCAGATCCCCTCCGAGCTCTTCACCCTCCGAGCCTTGCCCCTGAATGCCTCCTCCAGGAAGCCTTCCATGCCTACCCCTCACTGCTGCAGTCACCCCCTTGACTTTGCAGTGTGATTGACTTGTGGCTCACCTCTGCCCCAAACCCCCACCCAAAGGGCCAAGTCCAGGACATCCTTCCCCTGAGTATTACAGCTAGTAACAACAAGGCAGTTTTGTTTTTGTTTTCATTATGAAACTTTTTTAAAAAAATAAAATCTGATTGAAGTATGATGGGCTCTGGGAGGCCTACTTGCTGAGGCACCAGATTCATTTGGGAAAAAAAACTAGAAAATTCAGATAAATTCTAGGAAGAAAACCGAAAGTATCCAGAGATGATTTCAAATAGCTCTTTGGTGTATATACAATTTGGAGAAGGCAATGGCAACCCACTCCAGTACTCTTTCCTGGAAAATCCCATGGACGGAGGAGCCTGGTAGGCTGCAGTCCATGGGGTCGCAAAGGGTAGGACACGACTGAATGACTTCACTTTCACTTTTCACTTTCATGCGTTGGAGAAGGAAAAGGCAACCCACTCCAGTGTTCTTGCCTGGAGAATCCCAGGGACGGGGGGAGCCTGGTGGGCTGCCATCTATGGAGTTGCACAGAGTCGGACACGACTAAAACGACTTAGCAGCAGCAGCATATATACAATTTCAGACTTGTTTCTGTGTATGCATGTGCTTATGTCTGTATCTATTTGTTTATGGTTAGCAAATTTTTTCCGTAAATGGCCAGAGAGTAAATATTTTTTACTTGGCAGGCCATAGTGTCTCTCACATCTATTCAGCTCTATCTGTAACATGAAAAGAGCCATAAGTAAATAGGTAAACAAAGAGGCATAGCCATGTTCCAGGAAAACTATTTTCAAACAAAGGTGAGGTTAAAGTCTATAGACCCCTTTTCTTGTTCATTCTGTTGTTTACTGAACCCAGACTCACACTCCTGACCTCCTGCACACTCTGGATCCCAGAGACAAAGATCTTCATCTGATGTGGTCCTTGCCTTCAAGAACCTCATAGGTGTTCTTCTGTTCTTTCTACTGTCCAGTAGAAACATAATGCAGAACACACTGTGTCACTTAAACATTCCACATTCAATTAAGTAAAAAGAAACAAGTGAATTTAGTTTTCACAGCAGATTTTATTTCATTCAATTGAATGTAATCATCTCAACATGTAGTTAATATAAAAATTACTGAGATTTTTGGGTTGGTCTCTCATGAAAGTTGGTATGCATTTTATACTGGAGCGCATCTTGGTTGGTACCAGCCACGTTCCAAGTGTTCAATAGCCCCATGCGGCCAGTGGCTACTGTGTTGGACAAGCAGCCCTGGAGTTTTCTGTGTCTGTAATGGCTGAGTGAATACCCCTGTGTTGTTGTTTAGTCACTAAGTCAGGTCCAGCTCTTTGCGACCCCATGGACTGCAGCACATCAGGCTCCTCTGTCCTCCACTATCTCCCGGAGTCTGTTCAAATTCATGTCCATTGAGTCCATGATGCTATCTAACCATTTCCTCTGTCACCCCTTTCTCCTTTTGCCTTCAACCTTTCCCAGCATCAGGGTCTTTTCCAATGAGTCGGCTCTTCGCATCAGGTGGCCGAAGGATTAGAGCTTCCGCTTCAGCATCCGTCCTTCCAGTGAATATTCAGGGGTGATTTCCTCCACCCTAATATTTTGCCATGCCCTGAGGGTAGGAAACCTGAGGCATCTGCCCCTGAAAGTGAGGACCACTGGGCCCTGGTGGGGTGTGCCTGGGAGTGACCTTGAGTGGCAGGGCTGCTTTTGAACCCAAACCATCTCTACCTTGAGACTCAGCGAAGAAGAGAAGCCAGATAGTGTTGGGAAGTGCTCTCACTTAATGCTTAAGCCTTAAGGCAAGTAAAGAAGCTGTGGGAATCCCAGCTGTGCCATACCTGCCAAACACACCCCATCCTGACTGCATGGAGCCAGTTCCCCCCACAGGCCCACTCTCCTCTGTTTCTCTCTCCACACAGACCCAGTTTCCAGCCACTCCCCATGGTCAGCCAGTCCAGATTCCCCTCCAGCCAGACACCAGCGGGTACCACTGCCTCAGCGCCAGAACCATCTACACCTTTGGCAATCCTAAATACAGCGAGTTCTCCGAGCCCGCCTGCTTCTTCCTGGAAGCCCCGGGTGAGTGCCAAGTGGTACAGAAGTGAGGACTTCCCCCCTGAGCTTTAGGATCTTCATCACGTGGTGGTTAAGAGCCCGAGTTTAGAGACAGACTCGCCTCCATTAAAATTCCAGCTTCGCCTCCGCTCACTATGTATCTTTGGGCAGTTTACATAATCTCTGTGAACCTTGCTTTCCACCATCTGTAGGATGGGTTTAATTCAGTTTTTTTTTTCTTTTTAAATTTTATGTATTCATTTATTTTGGCTGCACTGGGTCTTCACTGCTGCTAGAGGGTTTTCTCTAGTTGCCGCAAGGGGGGGCTACTCTTTGTTGGGGTGCAGGGGCTTCTCATTGCGGTGACTTCTCTCATTGAGGAGCACGGGCTCTAGTGTGGGCCTAAGTAGTGGTGTGCAGGCTTAGTTGTCTTGAGGCATGTGGGATCTTCCCACACCAGGGATTGAACCCGTGTCACCTGAGTTGGCACTTAACCACTGGATCACCAGGGAAGTCCTGGGTTTATTCTTATGAGTATTAAATAGGATAATGTATGTGAAGCCTCAGCTCAGATGTAACTGATAGACAGGAGCCCCCGTTTCTCTAGTCATTATTTTTTTTCTTCCTAGGATCCAACTGGGTGCTCCTGTTGCTACTACCGCTTCTACTACCACTGCTATTGGCTGTTGCCATAGGGCCTGTGATGTGGAAGACCTTCAGGGGGAACCCCTGGCTTCAGCAGACAAAGATGCCACAGGCCCTGGTATGGCAAATCTGGGGGCGTGGGACAGGGAGGGAGGGTTGTCCAAGAGGAAGGAAGTGGAGCTAGACTTGGTAGATAGTTCAGGTAGAATATCAAGATCGCCTAGACTGCAAAACGTCTATCTACCCATCTAAATTTTCTCCATTAGTGATTCATTCCTTTGGCACCAAATTAAAATAGCAGATAAGCCTGGGAGGGACAAGTGCCTTAAATCCCTCTTGAAAATAATTTCATCTCTGCTAAGGATTTGTCAAGTGCCAAGAGCAGAACCCCCAGCCTTGGGATTCAGGAGAGGTGCCGGGAGGGGAGGTGGGGAGGGTGAAACCGAAAGGAGACATCTTAAAAAGGTCCCAGCACTTTGTTCACCGTCTAACTGAGGGTAAGTCTTACACAGGCAGACCCTGCAATTTCTTCATTGGTCTGCTGGCTCACTCACTTAGAACCTGGGGCACTGGGACAAGGGAAGCCTGGAGAGGCCAGATTTGTTCAGTGGAGGCCTGGAAAGGGAAGCTGAGTCATACATGGGGCTCGGTGGGCACTTGGGTTGGGTGGGAACTTTGAGGATGGGCTCTGAGTGTTCGCCACATGGAAGTGTTTGACATTCCTGGACCTGCAGGGGATTCCCACTCACTGGAGGACTACCTCTGTGTTAGACATCCGTACCTGCCCCATCCCTCTACCTTCCCGAGCATGCACGCATGCGAAGTCCCTTCAGTCATGTCCGACTCTTGGCAACCCTATGGACCATAGCCTGCCAAGCTCCTCTGTCCACCTTCCGTTACATGGTAGATCACCAGCCTGATCTCCTAAAGCCAGCGCCTGCAACCTGGACGCTTTCTCTGGCCTCTGGTGCCCTCTCTGCCTGTGCACATCACAGGCTGCGTGTGCCAGGGAGTTCACGCCACCACCCCCTCCATCCCTCCCCCACTGGTGCTCTGAGGCCCCGGTGCTGCAGCCGCTCCAAGTCCCCAGCAAGGCTCAGCTCCAGCTGCCCTCGAGGTGACCTGACTCACCATACCCCGCTACGGGCTGCTGCGCCTTGCTGGCACTTCCCGGGATGACTTCCCAGAGAAACGGCTTCCGTTTGAATCGCTTGTCTCTTTCCTTGTCTATTTCCCAGGGAACCCAAATTAGAACAATCATGCTTCCAGAAAGGCTAATCTTCTGTTCTTCTCTCCTCTCCCCAAATCAGAACTTCTCCGGACACAGACACTACAGGGCAACCTTTCAGCCTAGTGTCCCAGAGTGCGTGCACAACCTGATCCTCTGTCCCCAAAAGGAACTGACCAATAGGGTCAGGCTGACCTCTAGAGCCAGGGCCCCAGCCCCCGTCCAGGCCGGACCAGAGAAGGACAGCACTGAGGAGAAGGACGGTGAGGAGAACACAGATGAAGAGGACACGGATCCCAGTGTCAGCTTCCAGCCCTACATTGAACCGCCCCCCTTCCTGGGGCAGGAACTCCAGAGTCCGGGGCCCACCGAGGCAGGAGGGCCCTGGACTCCGCTGGTCCAGGGGGAAGGCTCCTCTGCCTACGATTCTTCAGGCAGAAGCTGGGCCAGCACTGCCGGCTCCTCCTCCTCCTGGGATGAGGCTGGATCCTCCGGCTATTTGGCCAAGAAGGGGCCAGGCCAGGGGCTGCATCGGGAGGAACACCAGAAGCCTCTCCCACCACCCAAATTCTCCGAGGACTCCAGTTCCTCAGGAGAGCCCCCCAAAGACAACCTCTCCTCCTGGACCACCTGGGGCTTATCATCACCAGGGCTGAATCTAGTCCCTGGAGAACCCCCGGTTTCTCTTCGGACACTGACCTTCTGCTGGGACAATAGTCCTGAGGATGTTGAGGGGGAGGAAGAAGAGGAGGAAGAGGGTTGGAGGGAGTCAGAAAGTGAGGACAGCAGTGCTGGCAGCTGCAGGGCTAAGAGCCTCCAGAGGACCGAGGTCAGACCCCTGGGGCATTACTTGGCCAGGTGAGCTGTGCCTCCGAGTCTGGCTGCTGCTGAGTTTTCCAGGGACCCAAGGCGTCACCAAGACTTGAAATCCTGGGAGTATCGTTGCTGGGGCAGCAGACGGTCTTCAGAGTACCTCGGGGAACCCCAGCCATTAGAGGCTGTCCACCAGGCTGAGCCATCAGAAGCCACCTGCCCTCTGACCTGCCTGCTTTGTGCCAAGCACCAGGAGGGGTGGAGACGAGAATGGGAGGAGGTCAGAGGTTGGTTGGGTGTCAGATCACCCCACTGACCCTGGGGTGATAGGCCAGCTGGAAAGATTATCTCCAGACAATGTGAAATGGGCAAGGTCAGGTCCCAGTGGACACTGAAAGCCGACAGTGCAAGGGCCCATCCGGCTTTGGGGAGAGAAGGAATTGCAGGCACATCTGGTGGAGCAGAGACTCTCATCTTTCTCCAGCATCCGCTGGGCTTCCTCCTCCGCAGAACTCGGCCTTCTGGTTTATGAGTTCCCTAGGGTGGGCCCCAGTGAAGAAAAATCTAGTTGGCCAAGGGTGTTGGAGAGGCAGAGGAAGGGGAAGGGCGTCGTCATTGAAAGCCCAGTCTCTGAGTCACGCGTTTCACAATCTATAATATCAGACAGACCTGGGTCCAGATCCCAGCTCTGCCATTTACCAGTTGTGTGGCGGATGGGGAGACACCCTCCTCCTCTGTGCCTGAGTCTCCTCTCCAGCTACCACCTGGGGCGTGGTGAGAGTTCTGACAGACGCGTGATGCCTGCCACATCGTTGGCACTCACCACGTGGCGACCAGTAGGATTCTCCCATCCACCCAGGCTCTGGGGGGTGGGGGGACCACTGGGCATCTCCCACCTGTGATCCTAAACTCAGAGTGACTGGATTCTCACTCCAAGTCTCCCACCTACCTCCCACCCTCACTGCCCCCCGCCTTGTGGTCAGGAAACTGAGTTCTCAAAAGCTGAAGCCCAGTCAAGGGGATCCCTGGTCCCTCTCCCTTTTCGCGGCAAAGAAAGAACCAAATGGTCCACTGTCTAGGGAGCCTGATTAATTGATGGTGAAGAAGCAACCCAGCAGGGAATTGGGCCCCCAAGCCTGTGATCCCCAGCTTAGAACTTTAGACCCTTCAGTTGCCCATTGTGGTTGTAAAGATGTCCTATTTCCCTTTCCAGTTTTGAGAAACCACTGTTTCTGGAAATAGGTGACTGTTCTTCCCTGGGGGTAGTGATGGATGTTCTCAAACAACTGATTTGGTAACCTAATTTTGTCAGTTTTGTGGCCCTGCGGGAACCACAGAGATCAGAACAAACCTTGGCTCTGCCATTTCACCTGCCAGGACTTACACGTTTTTCCAGTGATGCAAAAAGCATCTTCATAAGCTTTGTACCCACAGGGCTGTGCTGTTTAGAAGTCAGCATAAAGGTATAGCATAGAGAGAATGATCTGGAAAAGCTTCTCAAACTTCCAGGGCTTCTCAAACTGTGTTCCCAAAAGACCCTGGGCTTCACAGGAGGAGTCTCAATCTCAGGGGAAGCTAGAGCTTCCCCAGTTTCAACCAGAGCAACCTCCCTGGACCCCTCATTTTTCTCCAGCACTCTCCATGTGCAATTGTGCTTGGGAGTCTCCACTGCTAAAGAAAAAGTTAACAAACCCCCTTTGAAGCTGCAAATCCTGTCTTCTGTTTCAGATGAGGAAGCAGAAATGTTGACTTCACTATATATATCGCTAAGAGTGAGGTTGGGTCTCTGGCCCGCCAGGGCAACCCCGGTCCCTTTGGCCAAGTAAACAGTACGAAGGTCTCGGCAAGGGGCATGGGGTTGCAGGGGCCTTCACCACTGCTGGGAGGCATGCACGTGCCTGCACGCCCAGGCACACACACGTGCCTGTCTGCAGGGGTTTCTCTCCCATGAGGCTTGTCTACATCCATCACTCAACACAGGAGAAGAAAAACAAGCTGTACCCGTGGCACTGGGGAAGGCTCAGGACCAGTTCCCAGGGAAATACCCAGACCAAGCCCGGTGTCCTTTCTGGAACCTGTTGAGCTGCTTCGAGGAGGTAATTCCAAGTCCCTAAAAGCTATCGTCACAGTTGTCTTAGGCTGGTGTGAAGTAACTAACCACTGTATTCTGAAACCTTGTGTGTTTTCTAAGTATTTTTTTCAAAGTTTAATTTCTGACATAGGCTGAACCCTCCTTGAATTCTAAAAGTCCAGCTCCTTCATGGTCATTAAGTTATAAACAAAAAACTATGGGCAGCATTAGGAAAGAACATGCTGGCCAATATTATTAGTTAGGTGTACTCAGCACTGAACTGTTTACAAAGCCCTTTCATAAACTCAATGGCCAGGAACTGCATAGCTTGAACTCCAAGGCCACATGTGAAGAACAACGGGGGTGGAGCAGGTAATGCCCTAAGTAAAAGTAAGATTCCGATTCTTTAGGGTACTGAGAAGTTTATATATTGCTCTGAGATATTTGTATTTATTTCTAGCTTTATTTTATGTTTATATCATATTTAAATAATTTCCTAATGCTTGTTGGGACCTACCCTAAACTGTTTAAATAAAGAGCTCTATTTTTAGAGAAAAAGGCAAAATCGAATGGAAAAGTGTGTGCTCTTATTTCTCAAAGGCTCTTCACCAGTCTTGACTGTTAAGACTAGAGTAAGTCCCCTACATGCGAATGTGTTCCATTCTGAAAGCACATTGGTAAGTCCAATTTTTTCACTAAGTCCAAAGAAGTTAGCCTAGGTACCCAGCTAACACTATCAGCTATACAGTACTATACTGTAATAGATTTATAATATTTCTTATACAAATAATGCATACAAACAAACACACAAAAGTAAAATATATTTCACCTCACAGTACAGCACCTTGAAGCTTCCCAGGTGGCACAGTGGTAAAGAATCTGCCTGCCAATGCAGGAGACACAGAAGACGAGGGTCTGACCCCTAGGTCAGGAAGATCCCCTGGAGCAGGGAACGGCAACCCGCTCCAGTATTCTTCCTTAAAGAATGGACAGAGGAGCCTGGTGGGCTACAGTCCGTGGGGTCTCAAATAATCAGACACAACTGAACTCATGCACAGTACCTTGAAAAGTACAACCACTGGCTTACAGAGGCTGGCATCGAGTGAGCAGGCAAGAAGAACTACTGACTGGAGAAGAGAGAGGAGATGGGAGATGGTGGAGCTGAAGGATCGTCAGCAATAGGAGATGGAGGGCAAGCTGCAGTTTCACTCATGCCTGACATTGATGACACAGATTCTGGTTCCTGCTGGAATCAGATGCATGTTTGCATCTTTGAAAGTTCATATGTAGGGGCTTTACTGGATAGGGTCTTCAGTTGGGTCCCCAGCAGTGGACCAGAGACAAGGACTTGGGGGTATTTATTTCAGTGCAATGATTTCAGAAAGCACCAATAGAAGAGTGGAAGAGAGGGAGGGGAAGCAGCCAGTCCAGGTGCACAGTCAGACAGGTCAGGTCTCTGAGCAAGTGGAACTCAGTCCTCCTAGGGTGCTTTGGGAGTTCAGTATTAAACCCTCTAGATATGTTCCACTACCAGAGACAGGAACTGGGGAATTTATCCACCAACTCCCAACAGTCCTGTGTAGAGAGCCACTCCCTCCCAGAGAGGTGCGGGTACTTGCAATTGGGATCCATCAAACTGAGTGCACAAGACGAGTGCTACAGTGCGGCCAGAGCTGTGCCTACCACCCTGGCAGCTTGCCTTTTTGCAACAATGGTCTCTGGAAGGATATAGAATAGCCTATGTGGCAGCCTTATAAGCCCAAATTCATTCTAGTAGCTCTCAACTGGGGAAGGGTCTCCCAGCTCCCACCAATTCTCCCTCAGGGTAACTTCTGAAAACCTAAAAAAAGAAAAACAAAAAACAGCCTGTCATTTGACCAGCTAAATGGATTTATTCAGAAACAGCAAAGAATTGCCATTTGGGACATGCGATTCATGATGAACAATAAGCAAGTCCAAAGAACAAGGAGAGGAATGTTTCTTTATAAGGGAAAGAGGGGCCACTATAAACCATCTATTGGAGGAAACTGGGAGTTCGAAGGGTAGTGACTCTTCATTGGCTGAGTTAGGACAGTCTCTCATTGGCTAGACTGTTGCCAGGCAAAGAGAAATTCCTCCTCCTGCTGGGCAGTAACATAGTAGCCCTCTTCCTGTTGGGCGATGCAAGGTTATGTCTCTTTCTGGGGAGTCTGCAATTGACAGCAAGAGGTAGAGCATGAGAGTTCTCCCTTCTGTCCTCCCACTATTAGTTATCAGTCATGTCCAACTCTTTGCAACCCCATGGACTATAGCCCACCAGGCTCCTCTATCCCTAGAATTCTCCAGGCAAGAATACTGGAGTGGGTAGCCATTCCCTTCCCCAAGGGATCTTCCCAACACAGGAATCAAACCCAGGTGTCCCACATTGCAGGCAGATTCTGTACTGTCTGAGCCACCAGGAAAGCCCTTAATCCCCTACCTGTAATCTATTATTTTCTGTAAACTTAGCATCTATGACTGCTTGCTTACAGCTTCCTGGAGTTCATGCCTGTGTGCACAAAATCAAGCTAAAGTGATGGGAGTTTGGGGGTTTAAAAAAAACCAGCAACTTCCCTGGTGGTCCATTAGCTAGGACACCATACCCCCAATACAGGGGTTCAATCCCTGGTCAGGGAACTAGATCCCACATGCCACAACTAAAATAAAATATCCCACATGCCACAATGAAGATAGAATATCACACATGCAGCAACCCAAATGCAGTGCAGCCAAATAAATAAATATTTTTAAAAAAAGACAGATGAGAAGTTATCAGTTCAGTTCAGTTGCTCAGTCATGTCCGACTCTTTGTGACCCCATGGACTGCAGTACACCAGATTCCCTGTCCGTCACCAACTCCTGGAACTTACTCAAACTCATGTCCATTGAGTTGGTGATGCCATCCAACCATCTCATCCTCTGTCATCTCCTTCTCCTGCCTTCAATCTTTCCCAGCATCAGGGTCTTTTCCAATGAGTCAGTTCTTCGCATCAGGTGGCCAAAGGATTGAAGCTTCAGCTTCAGCATCACTCCTTCCAATAAATATTCACAACAAATTTCCTTTAGGATGGAGTGGTTGGATCTCTTTGCAGTCCAAAGAACTCTCAAGAGTCTTCTCCAACACCACAGTACAAAAGCATCAATTCTTCAGCGCTCAGCTTTCTTTATAGTCCAACTTTCACATCCATAATACATGACTACTGGAAAAACCAAAGCTTTGACTAGACGGACCTTTGTTGGCAAAGTAATGTCTCTGCTTTTTAATATGCTGTCTAGGTTGGTCATAGCTTTTCTTCCAAGAAGCAAGCATCTTTTTATTTCATGGCTGCAGTCACCATCTGCAGTGATTTTGGAGCCCAAAAAAGTGAAGTTTGTCACTATGGAAACAGTCAGTTTTCATTCCAATCCCAAAGAAAGGCAACGTCAAAGAATTCTCAAACTACCGCATAATTGCACTCATCTCACACGCTAATAAAGTAATGCTTAAAATTCTCCAAGCCAGGCTTCAGCAATACATGAACCGTGAACTTCCAGATGTTCAAGCTGGTTTTAGAAAAGGAAGAGGAACCAGAGATCAAATTGTCAACATCTGCTGGATCATCAAAAAAGCAAGAGAGTTCCAGAAAAACATCTATTTCTGCTTTATTGACTATGCCAAAGCCTTTGACTGTGTGGATCACAACAAACTGTGGAAAATTCTTCAAGAGATGGGAATACCAGACCACCTGTCCTGCCTCTTGAGAAACCTATATGCAGGTCAGGAAGCAACAGTTAGAACTGGACATGGAACAACAGACTGGTTCCAAATAGGAAAAGGAGTACTTCAGGGCTGTATATTGTCACCTGGCTTATTTAACTTACATGCAGAGTACATCATGAGAAATGCTGAGCTGGAAGAAGCACAAGCTGGAATCAAGATTGCCAGGAGAAATATCAATAACCTCAGATATGCACATGACACCACCCTTATGGCAGAAAGTGAAGAGGAACTAAAAAGCCTCTTGATGAGAGTGAAAAAGTTGACTTAAAGCTCAACATTCAGAAAACTAAGATCATGGCATCTGGTACCATCATTTCATGGCAAATAGATGGGGAAACAGTGGAAACAGTGGCAGACTTTATTTTTGGGGGTTCCAAAATCACTGCTGATGGTGATTGCAGCCATGAACTTAAAAGATGCTTACTCCTTGGAAGGAAAGTTATGACCAACCTAGATAGCATATTAAAAAGCAGAGGCATTATTTTGCCAACAAAAGTTCGTCTAGTCAAGGCTCTGGTTTTTCCAGTGGTCATGTATGGATGTGACAGTTGGACTGTGAAGGAAGCTGAGCGCCGAAAAGTTGATGCTTTTGAACTGTGGTGTTAGAGAAGACTCTTGAGAGTCCTTTGGATTGCAAGGAGATCCAACCAGTCCATCCTAAAGGAGATTAGTCCTGGGTGTTCATTGGAAGGACTGACGCTGAAGCTGAAACTCCAATACTTTGGCCACCTCATGTGAAGAGTTGACTCATTGGAAAAGACCCTGATGCTGGGAGGGATTGGGGGCAGGAGGAGAAGGGGGCGACTGAGGATGAGATGGTTGGATGGAATCACCGACTCAATGAACATGAGTTTGGGTAAACTCTGGGAGTTGGTGATAGATAGGGAGGCCTGGAGTGCTGCGATTCATGGGGTCGTAGAGAGTCAGACACAACTGAACGACTGAACTAAACTGAACTGATTTCCATTGTTTCCCCATCTATTTGCCATGAAGTGATGGGACCAGATGCCATGATGTTAGTTTTCTGAATGTTGATTTTTAAGCCAACTTTTTCACTCTCTTCTTTCACTTTCATCAAGAGGCTCTTTAGTTCTTCTTCACTTTCTGCCATAAGGGTGGTGTCATCTGCATATCTGAGGTTATTGATATTTCTCCCAGTAATCTTGATTCCAGCTTGTGCTTCTTCCAGCCCAGCGTTTCTCATGATGTACTCTGCATATAAGTTAAATAAGCAGGGTGACAATATACAGCCTTGACGTACTTCTTTCCCTATTTGGAACCAGTCTGTTGTTCCATGTCTAGTTCTACTGTTGCTTCTTGACCTGCATACAGGCTTCTCAATAGGCAGGTCAGGTGGTCTGGTATTCCCATCTCTTTCAGAATTTTCCACAGTTTGTTGTGATCCACACAGTCAAAGGCTTTGGCATAGTCAGTAAAGTAGAAGTAGATGTTTTCCTGGAATTCTCTTGCTTTTTCGAGAAGTTATACCTCAGTCTAAATGAGTCAGTCAGTTCCATGAATCAGTTACTCAAGAGATACTGGTTGGTGCCAGGGTTTCCACACCCCTTGGCAAGTGATGGGATAATATAGGATGCAGAGGTGTGACTACATTTTATCAATTATCAGCAGTCTGTTTTTTCCCTTACTGTCTCTTTAAGTGGGCTTAGGAGCAGAAGGTGGCGATCCCAAAAGAATGCCTCAGAGTACACGGTCCTGGTGAGACAAACCATCAGCAGGGAATTCGAGGCTGCTCTCCAGGAGCCAGTGCCTCCAAGGTGAGTCCCATCCATTCTTTCAGGTGGCTCAGCACATCCCATCCCACTCTGAGCCTTGGCTTTTCTGGGCGCTCAATGGATGTCTTGGAAGCCAGATTCCAACAGGGGCTCAGACTCCCCGACTCCAACTCCCATCTCGGAGTTCCAGGCCCTTTCATGGGATGCATGCTAAGTTGCTTCAGCCATGTCCAACTCTTAGTGACCCCATGGACCATAGCCCGCCAGGCTCCTCTGTCCATGGGATTCTCCAGGCAAGAATACTGGAGTGGGTTGCCATGCCCTCCTCCAGGAGATCTTCCTGACCCAGGGATCAAACCTGCATTTCTTACGTCTCTTGCATTGGCAGGGGGGTTCTTTACCACTAGCGCCACCTGGGAAGCCCTTTCCTGGGATGCGTGCGGCATGCGCGCTCAGACGCTTCAGTCGAGCCTCCTCTAAATAGCTCTAATCCAGCCTCAAAGCCTAAACCGCAGGATGCAGTCCTTTACCTCCCCCATCGCTGGAATTTGGCCTCACAAACTACTGCCAACTGAAACTTCTAAGTGGATATTTATGACTGTCCTCATTGCCACCTCCTGCCATCTCCATGCCTACATACCCAGGAGGCTGTTTTTTTATGAAGGTTTTTAAGGGCCCTCTCTTGATCCTTGGTTCCTCATTTTGTAACAGAGAAGACTCACTGCAGGAAGTGTCCTTTGAAACTGCCCAGAGACATCAGCTTGTTTAATCCTCCCAGCATCACTGAGAGTAGAGGCTCTTTTGATCTTTTGTAAATAAGAAAGTTCAGGGTGAGAGCTTAAGCCATCTGCACACTGCAAGCAATTGGCAGAGCTAGGATTTGAACCTAGGTCTGTCTGCCCAAGGCCCATATTCTGTTCACTTCCTGACTCCCAGGGTACATATAAACCTGTTGCCCCAATCCTGGCATGAGATGCAGGGTATTCTTAATGTTTTATGAGGCAGCATGATCTTGTTAGCATGTAATAAGCTACTGGAACTCCTTACCCTGAGAGAGACAGCTAAAATTCTGAGCAGAGTCAGTGACTGATGAGCTGAATTTGTGTTTGTGGTCACTGACAGCAACCAGGTAGGGAATTCCAGGATGTCAGGAGAGGATTCCAACCTCAAAGTGACATAGAAGCAGAGGCCATTCGAGCTCCAGGGGCCCTTAGAGACTCCTAAACCCCAGCCTCCTTTATAGACAGAGGCCCAGAGAGGGACCAAAATCTACTCTGGGTTACCTAGAGTCAGGTGCAGGGGTGGGAGCAGACCCAGGCTCCCAACTTGGAACATCTAAGTCATTGTCCCTAATTAACACAACCAAGCTTGGAGGCAGATGACTCCAATGCGAATCTGATGCTCCTTTTCTTTAAGAAAAGGCCATGGGGTGAGTTGTCAAAGCTTCATCCCTTGTTCCTCCCTCCCACAAGTGGTCAGGGACCCCTTTCAAGTGTCTCACCACTGAATCACCATGGAAACAGCACTCCCCTCCCCTAAAGCCACCCCACTCCCTGCTAATGTTCTTGCTTCTACAGAACAAGTTCTGGCATCCCTGGGTGTTCAGAGACAGGACCGGAGCAGGTCACATCCCTGAGTATCTGGCATTTTAGGAAATGCTTTTTCCACACCTTAGGGGTATTCCAGGGAAGCCCTGGCCAGCTCCCTCAGCACATTCATTCATCCGGCAAATATTCCTGGGTACCCACTTGGTGTCAGCTCATGCAGGACGCAAGTTACATGCTTTGTCCCTGAAATGGGGAAACAAATAATGTGGTGAGATACATACCAGGTTGGAGGAGAGACAGGGGGCCATGGGAGCTGCAGCTCCTAATCTACCCAGATGAACTGATCACATGGGGAAGGCTTCCTGAAGGAAGTAAGCTTGAGAAGTGGTCAAGAATGAAGAGGAATTAAAGTGGGATGGACGAGGTGTTCTGGGCAGTGGGTACAGCCTGTGCAAAGGCTCAGAGGCTGGACAATGCAAGGTGTAATTGGAAAATGTCATCAGAGGGAAAACAAGTGCATTTTCTGGCTTTCTGTGTAAAAGAGCTAGCAAGGGCAATCTGCTGAGATAAAGGTCAGTTCTGTAAGCCAGTGCTGGAGAGCTGCTCTCTGAAGGATACAGAGAGAGTACAGAGGAGGGAACAAAGAAATACAAGGGGTGCTCTTTACTTCCCTGGTGTCTCAGACGTTAAAGCATCTGCCTATGTGGGAGACGCAGGTTCAATTCCTGGGTCAGGATGATCTCCTGGAGAAGGAAATGGCAACCCACTCCAGTACTCTTGCCTGGAAAATCCCATGGACAGAGGAGACTAGTAGGCTACAGTCCATGGGGTCACAAAGAGTCTGACATGACTGAGCGACTTCACTTACTTATTTATTGTACTTGGAACATTTTCTTCCTCACTGGGGAGACAAACACCTTGAACTTGACAGGCCAGAGAAGGAGGTCATCCAGGGAGCACCTCCCAGTGGTCCTACCTTCTCACTGAATACGCCCAGCAACCAAGTGCAGCCCATCACAAAGTCGGCCACACCTTTGTGGGGAGAGCTGCTTCCTTAAACCAAAAGGAATTTGCCTCTTTAATATGTCCCCTTACTCTGTACTCTGGTTTTCCTGTTTGGAGGTAGTTACCAAAAAGGGGCTCAACTCTTCTCCATGCAGTAGCCTGTCTGGTATTTGAAGACGATGCTGGCACCCCACTTTGACCCCACCAGAGTCTCTTTTTTCCAGTCGTAGGCATGAGCACAACTCAAGAATAATATTGGACAATGCCAAGTACATAGCATACCAGAGTTCAAGAAGGATTTTTTTAATTTTTAATTTTGTATTGGAGTAGGATTTATTTATAATGTTGCTTTCATTCCAGGTGCACCACAGTGATACAGCCATACATATACACAAATCTATTCTTTTCCAGATCCCCCTCTTGTATAAGTCACTACAGAGTCCTGAATAGGGTTCCTCGTGCTTTGCAGTAGGTCCCTGTTGGTCATCTATTTTATGTTTAATAGTGTATATATGCCAAGCCCAATCTCGTAATTTATCCCTCTCCTCTTTTCCCCTTTGGTAACCATAAATTTGTTTTCTAAATCTGTGAGTCTGTTTCTGTTTTGTAAAAAAAGTTTATTTGTATCATTCTTTTAGATTTCACATGTAAGTGGTAGCATATGATATTTGTCTTTCTCTGTCTGATTTCACTTGGTATGTAATCTCTGGGTCCATCTATGAATTATCCATTTGCAATGAATATGCAAGTGGAATTATTTCATTCTTCTTTAAGGCTGAGAAATATTTCATTATATATATTCATGTATATACCACATCTTCTGGAAGGATTTTTCAGAGTGAATCTGTGACAGTCTGGAGCTGTCGTGAGCAGAGGAGAAACCATCCCAGCTGGCTTTGAAGAAGTGGGTCTCTGGTTGAGGGAAAAGAAACCCAAAGAGACAGGTCCAGCCCAGACAAAGGCATTTCTTCAATGTCCACTTGCGTTGTACTGTCACCTTACTTTTCCTTAATATTTTGTTGTTCAGTCATTAAGTCGTGTCCAACTCTTTGTGACCCCATGAACTACAGCATGCCAGGCTTCCCTGTCTTTCACTATCTCCCAGAGTTTGTTCAAACTCATGTCCATTGAGTCGGTGATGCCATCCAACCATCTCATCCTCTGTCATCCCCTTCTCCTCCGGGCCTCAACCTTTCCCAACATCAGGATCTTTTCCAAAGAGTCAAATCTTCACGTCAGGAGGCCAAAATATCAGAGCTTCAGCACCAGCACCAGTCCTTCCAATGAATAGTCAGGACTTATTTCCTTTAGGATGGACTGGTTTGATCTCCTTGCTGTCCAAGGGACTCTCAAGAGTCTTCTCCAACACCACAGTTCAAAAGCATCAATTCTTCAGTGCTCAGCCTTCTTTATGGTTCAACTCTCACATCCGTACATGACTACTGGAAAACCTTAGCTTTGACTAGATGGACCTTGGTTGGCAAAGTGATGTCTCTGCTTTTTAATATGCGTCTAGGTTGGTCATAGGTTTTCTTCCAAGGAGCAAGTGTCTTTTAATTTTATGGCTGCAGTCATAAAATAATATATTTCCTATAAGAGCTTTAAAAATGCAAATGAGCAAAGACAGGGAAATAAAAATACCTTTAATTCTACTACCACCCAGAGATAATTCCATGAATGTTTTCATATATATCTTTCAGACTTTTTTCTTTATGCGTGCATGTGTTTTAGCATGCCTTGTACTGTGCATAGTTTGTACCATGCTTCTTTTTTCTTTTTTTGGCCAGTTTATGGGATGTTAGTTCCCCAACCAGGAATTGAACCAGCACCGTCAGCAGTGAAAGCGCTGAGTCCTAACCACTGGACCACCAAGGAATTCCCCAGGCTTCTTTTCATCTAGTAAAATATGGTGACCCTTTACCTGGGTCACAAAACAGTTTTCTCCAGCGTTGTTTTGAAGGCCGCATTCATCCTGCATTGGATGGACTTAACAGTTATACATTTAACCAAACCCCTAGAGTCAGATATGAATGTTGTTCTATTTTATTTTTATTTTTTACTATTAGAAATGATGTCTGGATGTTTCTCAAGCTCTTTAACAATCCAGGTGTCTTCCTTGTCATTAATAGTCTCTTAATCATAGTCCCTCCTAAGTATGGGGGGCCTAGTTCTCTCACAGATTCCTTCTTCCAGGAGTTTCTGAGAGTCTCCAAAGAAGACTTCACTTTCCACAGACCTACAGGCTTGAAGCCTGTCCTCTCATCCAACCAGCCCAGATTGCTCCAGCGACTGCTCCTCTCCTGACGAGCCCTTCTTGGCATCTTTGTAACCTGTTTCTCTGACCGTGATCTCCCCACACCGCCTTGTCCCTAAAGTCATCACAAGCCCTACAGCCATCATAGTCCACTCAGGAGCACAGAAACCTCTTAAGTCTTTCAAACCAAGAGACTTTCACGTAAGGGAGTTGGTTGCCCAGGTGACGAAAGAGCTGAGAATTCACTCAGGAACTGAGAAGCAGCCCAGAGAGTCAGCCCAGAGAGTCACCACAGCAGGAAGTTGCTCCATCCTTTGAACTAAAGGGGAAAATGGAAGGAGATGTTATCAGAGCCCAGGCCACCTGACGGAAAGATGGCGGCTGCCTGGCTGGAGGCAGCGGGAGCTCCAGAGGAGACACTGCCTTTGGGGGAGGCCACTCAAAGTGGAGGAAGAGGGGGAGAAGTCCCCTGACTTCTCTCCTCCAGCTCACCTGTCTGCCTCCCGTGCCTCCCATCGGCGGAACCGAGCAGGAAGCCGTTGGCAAAGGATTCTGGGAAATGCAGTTTCCTGCAATGAACAGGACAGGACTGGCACAAACCATTCCCCCAAAGCACAGCTCAACTGCGGCTGTTTAGTCAAACAAACTTTGCCAAGGACTCGGAACTGACAGAAAACAAGGACAACACAGCAAAGAAAAACTTAAATACAGATCCCTGGCTGTCACAACCTACTACATCCAAAAACCAAGGCCTCTCTGCCCTCCCTGAGGACCCAGCTGTCCTGCCACAGGACTCAACCAGCTGTTGTGTGACTGGAACTGGTCAAACTCTCCCCAGAGGTAGAGATCTCTGATAATGTCCACCCTAGCCAGAGTCCAGGCCCCTTTAACCTTCTCTTGAGGCCCAGTGAGGAGGGGAAAATCATTGCCTAAACACCCGTCCCAGTGGATATCATGTAATCCCTATAGATCCAGCTGCACATGATGGGACAGCTTGGGTGAGCAGTTTGAATCTTCATGGTCCCCAATCAAAAGCCCATTCCTGAATTTTGCCCCCATCTCTAGCACAGTAGAACAAGTCACTGAAATCTCAGATCCTTTTTTTTTCCCCTAATGTTTTGCAGGTTCCAAATTCCCAAGGCTCAAGGTAGGAGGGCCTGGGCTTCTCACCCCCAGCAGCCTCTCTGGGTGGAAAGCTATTCCCAAGCCCAGCATCCATCATGGCGGACCTACATAAATACATAGCACAAGACACAAGCAAAGACATTTATCTCTTCTTGCCAGAACAAAACCAAGGAGTCTAGCTTTTCCTCTGCCACAAGGAACTTTCCAGAACATATCTTTTGCTCCTGCCTCTGCTCCAGTTGCTTTCCTCAGGGTGAATCCCTGTGGATGGAATCACCGGAGCAAAAGGTAATTTGTAAGTTGCAAGCTCTTGATACCCAGTGCCAACTTGCTCCCAGATAAGGCTGTACATCACGGATTATTTTTGTCTTTTCTGCCTATCAGTTCCCTAATAAAGCACTGAAGTCTTAGGATGAATCAGCCACCGGACCAGATAAACAAGCCAGTCCGTCACTGTTGCTGTTTTCTGCACTTAGGAAGGAAACTCCCTTGGATCCCGCCCAGGACCTGGAATTCCGAAGCACACGGACCAGGCACCTTTGTACCCAGCTCCCCACTGCCCAGGTCCCACCTTTCCTCCTTTCCCCGCCCTCGTGCCTGGGTGGAGCCAGCTGCCAAGGCGCCAAAGCTTCTCAGCCCTCCCTCTGGGCTCAGTCTGGAGCGGAGACCGAAAGAGGGCTCTGTGCCCGGCCCCGATGAGGACGCTACTGACCATCCTGGCGGCGGGATCCCTGGTCGGTGAGTGCCCACCACCCTACGGTCAGACGTGCCCCTACCAGGAGTTGATGATCAGGGCTGTCC
This sequence comes from Dama dama, assembly GCF_033118175.1. Lineage (NCBI taxonomy): Eukaryota > Metazoa > Chordata > Mammalia > Artiodactyla > Cervidae > Dama > Dama dama. Next base: position 7,251,615 of record NC_083688.1, on the reverse strand, counting down.
TCCCCCTGGAACCCCATCCAGCCCCAGCATGAGCAATTTCAGTTTCTTCTCTGCTGGGCTGCACTGGGAGTTTCTGGGGAGAAGTAGATACCAGCTCAGGTTGCTGGGGGGGCAGGGGGGCGGGGGAGAGGGTCCCTGAGATCTTGGGTTCTTCCAGAGACTCAGCTGACCCTTAAGACTCTCACCATTCTGAATCTGTGGATGCTCCCACCCCAGCGGATAGAGAACTAGCTTGAGGGAGACGAACATCCTTGGACAACTCACATCTTTCTGGTGGAAATTGTGCTTCTGTTCCTCTGCTTCTGGCTGGCGCTGGCCTGACTTGGGGAGGTGAGGAAGCATCAAGATGGACAAAGCTTGAGTCCGGCCATTGCCGCCTTCCATGCTCCCCAAGGGAGCCTCTTGCAGCCCCTTTGTGGTAGACCTGAAAGAGCCATCTCTCACAGAGTGCTCAGGTCTGTTTCACTAATAGGTCTTCAAACACCAGCGCTCTTAAGAAAATGGGGCTCAAGGGCATAGTCTTCACAGCCAATAAAGTAGAATTCTTTGATGTATGGTTATGGAGAACTTCAGGACCGGTGCTTGAGATCCTAGATTGTCTCTCTGCTCCCTGAGATGTTTAATAAAATTCAGGGAACTTTCTGAGAAAGTGAAAGCATAGTCCCAGCTGAAGAAGGGGGAGCGGTGGCCGCTGCAAGGTCCCTTCGAGCTCAAGAGCAGGGTAAAGGCCATAAAGGGCTGGAGCTTCCAGCCCCTCCAGTGCCGCGCGTGGTGTGTGCTGCGTGGATGCACGGGGCTTCCAGCTGCCGTCCCAGCCCTCCAGTTCACCCTCCCCTGGGCATCAAGCCGGGCATTCCCAGCACACTGAACTCACGATAAGTTCAGGAGACTTGATGCTTCCCCTGCAAGAGACCCCAGATCTGTCCCTCCAGACCCCCACCCATTCTGGCTGGGGGCCATTGACCCTTCACGATGTGGGACACAGGGGGTACCAGCCTTTAGAAAGTTGTTAGGAGTCTAAGTTCACTCTGGAGACTCAGATGCCTTCTTTGAAACTCTTCAGCTGATTCCAGAGCAAGTTGAATTGCTTTTGCTCGTCTGTCCTTAGCTTCCCAACTGATTGATGTAGAATTGTTTTTCCTAGCAAATGCAAAAACTTCCTTTGATCAGATCTCCCAGGCTGTCAATCTCTAGACAATACACGTGTCCCTATGATTTCACAATGTAGACTTTTACCCAGGAAGTGCAGAAACGATGTGGGCTGAGGAGCCGATGATGAATTTGAGAGGGAAGAGGAATGAGTAGGCAGGAGGAAAGGGGGAGATCTTGTTAGCCCTCAACACCTCCTAAAAGAGGTGGGCTGCCGAGGTCCACCAACCTGACTTCAGGAAGCCAACTTCACTTCCCTCTTGGAAAGTGGTCCCCATCTCCATCCAACCTGGGCCCTTCACCTCCCTAGCACATCCCAGCCTCAGCCACCTGCCTCCTCCAAACCCACGTGGCCCACCCAAGATACTGACCCCAACCAGCCACCCTCCGCCTGCAGACCATAGCCGAGCCCGCCTCCAGGCACACCCTGGCCTTCTCTCAAATCCCTCTCTCTTGCCTGCTCCTGACCTCACCACCTTGCCCGAAGCCACCATTGAGTTCTGACCTCAAGTGGGCTCCCTGCCTCAACTTAAGACTCAGTTCTGAATGCAGGACCCCTCCCTTCAGTGAGTGCATGCTCAGTCACGAAGTCATGTCCAACTCGGTGTGACCCTGTGGACCGTAGCCTGCCAGGTTCCTCTGTCCATGGGATTTTCCAGGCAAGAATTCGAGGAGTGGGTTGCCATACCCTCCTCCAGGGGATCTTCCCGACCCAGGGATCGAACTTGCATCTCTTCTGTCTCCTGCACTGGCAGGCGGGTTCTTTACCATTAGCTCCATCTGAGAATCCCTCGCTCCAGAACAGACCCCAGTTCTGCCAAGACTCAGATCCAAACAAGATCCCAGCCACACCTTGGGACTCAGCATCATATCTATCACATTGGCTAGAGGCAGGAAGAAACCCCTGCGCCCTAAGACTCCAGTCTGGGGGCTCCGAGAACACAAAGAATTCTGCAGCTACTGGGCCTGCCTGATCCACCCAGATTCAAAGGAGGACGTGGCCTTAGATTTAGCACACGGATACACAGCCGAGTCAGGCTGTCCTAAGATACTTTACTTTCCCCACAAATGCCTCCCAAGCCCATGGACCTCTCTTGCAGAAATCCTGTACGTAGACTTGGAGTAGAGGAGTAAATAACGCTCCACTGCCTCACTCTCTGGACCTTCTGGCAGTCATCGTCATTGACTGGGTTGGAGGTGGCAGGAGGCCACACATCACATCAAAGACATGTACACACAGGCCTCAAGGCCTTGACTCAGCTGGGCCTGCACCTGTTTATTTCCCACCCCGGCCAACCAGGCCCTTTGAGCATGCACAGAGCCAGCTGCCGCTCTGGTCGCCATTTTCCTGTGCTCTCCTTTCTTCAGACCAAGCTGGGAGGGCTGAGAGGAGATCTATTTGTAAGTCAAGGGCTCTCATTTACAGTGAAGATTTGCTTCAGGGTCTGTGCCTCCTTCTGGGTCCTCTCCTTGGGGCTCTGGCTTTTGTTGCCCCCTCCTTGGCCCATTGTATCTGCCCCAAAAGCAGGCTAACTGCTGTGATGAGTATTGCACACTGCCTCTCTGAGCCTCAGTTTTCCTCATCCATGAAATGGGCATAACCTACCTCTTCAGGTGGTCAGGAGGATTTGATGCGGAGACTTAGCCCAGTGCCTGGCACTTGATGTGCATTTCAGACATGTCAGCTACTGCTATGGTCCAATTATTTCCATTATAGAGCTGAAGAAATTGAAGTTCTAATGACTTAAACAGCTTCCCCAAGGTCACACTGCCTGTTCAGTTCAGTCCAGTCGCTCAGTCGTGTCCGACTGTTTGCGACCCCACGAAGCTGTATGTGGCCTCGGTCAGCATCCTCCCGCTATGAAATCCATGGGGCTGGAGAAGGCTCCTTTGCCCTCCTCAGCACGTGTGTGGTGGGTGGGCAGGGACTGGACCCACCAACAGAGAGGCAAGGATGCACAAACATCTTCTTCTCCCTTGCTTGAAATTATTGGTTCTAGGAAAGTTACTTCTTAGACATTAGTTGAGTACCTCTAAAACATTCCCTTGGTGAGAACACTGACTTCAGATGGTGCTGAGAAATGAATGAACACAGTAGCAAGTGTCGACAAGGCTGTGGAATAACCGCACCCACTCAGACATCGCTGATGGGAATGTGAGATGGTGCAGTCACTTCTCTGGAAAACAGTTTGGCTGCTCTTCAAAAGTTCAACATAGAATCACCATATGACCCAGAAATACCACTCCTACTGAACTTATGTCCACTTCAAAAACGTGTGCACTAACATTTGCAGCAGCATTACTCAAAATAGCCAGAAAATGGAAACAATCCAAATGTCCATCAGCTGATGGGAGGATAAACAGAATGTGACCTAGCCACACAAGGCAATATGATTCAACCGTAAGAAGTAAATAAGTACCAATTCATGTAATATGGATGAACCGTGAAAACATGATGCTAAGTGAAAGAAGCCAGACACCAAAGGCCAATTGGATGACTTCATTTGTACAAAATGTCCAAATAGGCAAAGTCATTGAGATAGGAAGTAGATTATTGGTTGCCTGGGGCTGGGAGGACGGGGAGGGATGGGAATGAGAGCTCAGGGATACAAGATTTGTTTGGGGGCGATGAACACGTCCTGCAGCAGTGGTCTACACTGCCTTGTGAATATATTTAGGATACCACGGAACTGTATGATTTTAAGTGGTCAATTGTGTGGAATGTGAATCATAGCTCAATAAAAAGGAAAAAAAGAAGTGAAGGGAGCGGGAGGGTCAGCTAGCACAGTCTCCTGCTAAGTGGTTGCTGGCTCACCCCCTCAGCTGGCAACTCGAAAGGGGGCTAGGGCAGGGTCTATGCACCCACCTGCTCACCCTGCTCCCACTTCTGGCAGCTCACATCGCTGAGGACACCTCGGACCTCCTTCAGCACGTGAAGTTCCAGTCCAGCAACTTCGAAAACATCCTGACGTGGGACGGCAGGCCGGAGAGTGCCCCTGACACCGTCTACAGCGTCCAGTATAAGACGTAGGCTCCCCAGCAACGTGACCCCTTTGACTCTGCTCTGAAACCAAAGAAAACCCTCCCCTCTTCCATATGTCCCCACATCCCCCTTGGACCCAGACTGGTGTCACTCAGCAACCCTCCCCCAAGACATGGCTTTGTTCCTTGATGTTTCTTCTGCAGGGAGAGGTTAGAATGATGGTTACAAGTATGGGCTCTGAAGGCAAACTCCAGCCCCTCATCCTATAACCCCGGGCAGGTAGATAAATTCACCAAGCCTCCATTTCCCATCCATGAAGTAAAGATAGCAATAATACCTTCCTCTTAGGGTTGTTGGATGGGTTAAGTGAGTCATTAGCATGTGTGCCTGGCAAAAAACAAATGCCCAACCATTGCTTTGTTATTTGGGGAAGACTAAGTCAGCAACCAGGTGGCGCTAGTGGTAAAGAACCTGCCTGCTGACGCAGGTAGACGGAAGAGACGCTGGTTCCACCCCTGAGTCAGGAAGATGCCCTGGAGGAGGGCATGGCAACCCACTCCAGTATTCTTGCCTGGAGAATCCCACGGACGGGGAGCCTGGTAGGCTGTAGTCTATAGAGTTGCGCAGAGTCGGACACAACTGAAGTGACTGAGCACGCACGCCAGTCAACAAAAAGTCATGCTCACCCCCTCCAGCCCCCACCCAGCCCCATTCCTGCTCATCTCCCTTCCCAGGCAGGAGAGGGGGGTTGCATGGGCTCAGCAATCTGCAAACCTGGGTGCCATTCCTGGTCCTGCCACTTCATCCTGTGGCAAGTCACTTGCCCTCTCCGAGGCCCAGGTCCCTGACCTTTAAATGGGCCTACCAGTGCCCAGAATATGAACTCAAACTGTCTGAGTTCACATCCTGGCTCCCTGCATGCATGACGCAAACACCTGGGCAAATTTTACTTCCTGAAGCCCCAGCTTCCTGACTTGAAAAGGAAGGAAGATATTAATAATGTGTGAACCTCGCAACACTGTTGTGAGGTTGATCTGAAGACTAACAGATCATCTGCATAAAAAGCCTGGGACACACGTGCTAAGTAAATATTCAATATCGTTATCAATATTAATAAACCACAGGCTGGCTGCCAAGCCTGTTCATGAAGGGTGTGCTCCAGCCCCTCCCTGGCCCACAGGTATGGAGAAGGAGAGTGGTTGGAAAAGGAGGGCTGCCAGCGGATCACCCGGAAATCCTGCAACCTTACCATGGAGACAGGCAACCTCACTGAGCTCTACTACGCCCGGGTCACCGCCATTGACGGGTCAGGCCGGTCTGCCACCAAGATGACCGACCGCTTCAACTCACTGCAGCACAGTGAGTGGGGGACTTTCGTTGCACGGGATCTGGGGTGCGAGGATGGCCTTTTCCCCTCTGGAGTGGGTGGAGCGTCCAGAGGGGCTCTGCCTCTCAGAGCCAGTTAAGGATGTGGCTTTTACGGAAGACGCCCCAGACTGGACAGCATCCCCCATGTGGATCCCCCATCTTTCTCCATCTCTAGACCTCTCGTATGCAGACCACATTCACCTTACCACTTTAGTGCAACCAAGCCCTCCTAACTCCATCCCCCTACTCCTTGTTTGACTCTTTTCCAATCCTCAGACATGGTTTCAGTTTCAACATCACCTCCTAAGTGAATATCCCCACCACACAGCCCCAACAACTCCCTTTTATGATACAGGTCATCACCTGCTATTTTCCATCACCATGAACTGTCCACTGACTTCAGAGCTCAGATCATAACCTGTCTTTATTGTTTGCTTGCATGGGTATCATCTGAATTGAAATGTGAGCTCCATGAAGGCATGCGTGGGCATGGGATCCACTGTATTCCTAGTCCCTAACGTAGCGCCTGGCACATAGGAGATGCTCCATACATAACTGATGAAGGGTTAAATGGGTGGATGGGTAAATGGATGAGTCATTAAACTTCTCACGCAAGTTAAGCTGGTGATGTTCACTAACTGACTTAAAAGTCACATGGTCTTTTAAGAAAATAAAAAATAAAATTCAGCAAGTTATTTTATATTGTCTCTCAGGTTGTTCAATTAATGCATAGTTATTGTAGGAAATTTGGAAAATACAGAAATACGCAAAGAAAAATAAAGCTAAGCCCAAATAATCTGAACACTTAAACATAACCACAGTTACTAGCAGCTGTATCTACTCTTTTGTGACCAGGTGGTTTGTTTTTCATATCATGGTATCATGAACACTTCAGTTCATTTCAGTCGCTCAGTCGTGTCCGACTCTTTGCGACCCCGTGAATTGCAGCATGCCAGGCCTCCCTGTCCATCACAAAATCCCGGAGTTTATTCAAACTCAAGTCCATCGAGTCGGTGATGCCATCCAACCATCTCACCCTCTGTCGCCCCCTTCTCCTCCTGCCCCCAATCCCTCCCAGCATCAGGGTCTTTTCCAATGAGTCAACTCTTCACATGAGGTGGCCAAAGTATTGGAGTTTCAGCTTCAACACCAGTCCTTCCAATGAACACCCAGGACTGATCTCCTTTAGGATGGACTGGTTGGATCTCTTTGCAGTCCAAGGGACTCTCAAGAGTCTTCTCCAACACCACAGTTCAAAACCATCAATTCTTTGGCACTCAACTTTCTTCACAGTCCAACTCTCACATCCATACATGACCACTGGAAAAACCATAGCCTTGACTAGACGGACTTTTGTTGGCAAAGTAATGTCTCTGCTTTTTAATATGCTATCTAGGTTGGTCATAACTTTTCTTCCAAGGAGTAAGCGTCTTTTAATTTCATGGCTGCAATCACCATCAGCAGTGATTTTGGAACCCCAAAAAATAAAGTCTGCCACTGTTTCCACTGTTTCCCCATCTATTTGCCATGAAGTGATGGTACCAGATGCCATGATCTTAGTTTTCTGAATGTTGAGCTTTAAGTCAACGTTTTCATTCTCATCAAGAGGCTTTTTAGTTCCTCTTCACTTTCTGCCATAAGGGTGCTGTCATCTGCATATCTGAGGTTATTGATATTTCTCCTGGCAATCTTGATTCCAGCTTGTGCTTCTTCCAGCTCAGCATTTCTCACGATGTACTCTGCATATAAGTTAAATAAGCAGGGTGACAATATACAGCCTTGACATACTCCTTTTCCTATTTGGAACCAGTCTGTTGTTCCATGTCCAGTTCTAACTGTTGCTTCCTGACCTGCATACAGGCTTCTCAATAGGCAGGTCAGGTGGTCTGGTATTCCCATCTCTCAGAATTTTCCACAGTTTGTTGTGATCCACACAGTCAAAGGCTTTGGCATAGTCAATAAAGCAGAAATAGATGTTTTTCTGGAACTCTCTTATTTTTCAATGATCTAGCGGATGTTGGCAATTTGATCTCTGGTTCCTCTGCTTTTTCTAAAACCAGCTTGAACATCAGGAAGTTCACGGTTCATGTATTGCTGAAACCTGGCTTAGAGAATTTTGAGCATTACTTTACTAGCATGTGAGATGAGTGCAATTGTGCAGTAGTTTGAGCATTCTTTGACATTGCCTTTCTTTGGGATTGGAATGAAACCTGACCTTTTCCATTCCTGTGGCCACTGCTGAGTTTTCCAAATTTGCTGGCATATTGAGTGCAGCACATCAATAGTATCCTCTTTCAGGATTTGAAATAGTTCAGCTGGAATTCCATCACCTCCACTAGCTTTGTTCGTAGTGATGCTTTCTAAGGCCCACTTGACTTCACATTCCAGGATGTCTGGCTCTAGGTGAGTGATCACACCATTGTGATTATCTGGGTCATGAAGATCTTTTTTGTACAGTTCTTCTGTGTATTCTTTCCACCTCTTCTTAATATCTTCTGCTTCTGTTAGGTCCCTACCATTTCTGTCCTTTATGAGCCCATCTTGGCATGAAATGTTCCCTTGGCATCTCTAATTTTTTTTTGAAGAGATCTCTAGTCTTTCCCATTCTACTGTTTTCCTCTATTTCTTTGCACTGATCACTGAGGAAGGTTTTCTTATCTCTCCTTGCTATTCTTTGTAACTCTACACTCAAATGGGAATCTTTCCTTTTCTCCTTTGCTTTTTGTTTCTCTTCTTTTCACAGCTATTTGTAAGGCCTCCTCACACAGCCATTTTGCTTTTTTGCATTTCTTTTCCATGAGGATGGTCTTGATCCCTGTCTCCTGTAAAATGTCACGAACTCTGTCTGTAGTTCTTCAGGCACTCTGTCTATCAGATCTAGTCCCTTAAATCTATTTCTCACTTTCACTGTATAATCATAAGGGATTTGATTTAGGTCATATCTGAATGGTCTAGTGGTTTTCCCTACTTTCTTGAATTTAAGTCTGAATTTGGCAATAAGGAGTTCATGATCTGAGCCACAGTCAGCTCCCGGTCTTATTTTAGCTGACTATATATAGTTTCTCCATCTTTGGCTGCAAAGAATATAATCAATCTGATTTTGATGTTGACCATCTGGTGATGTCCATGTGTAGCATCTTCTCTTGTGTTGTTGGAAGAGGGTGTTTGCTATGCCCAGTGTGTTCTCTTGGCAAAACTATTAGCCTTTGACCCGCTTCATTCTGTACTCCAAGGCCAAAGTTGCCTGTTACTCCAGGTGTTTCTTCACTTCCTATTTTTGCATTCCAGTCCCCTATAATGAAAAGGACATCTTTTTGGGGTGTTAGTTCTAAAAGGTCTTATAGGTCTTCATAGAACTGTTCAGCTTCAGCTTCTTCAGCATTACTGGTAGGGGCATAGGCTTGGATTACCATGATATTGAATGGTTTGCCTTGGAAACAAACAGAGATCATTCTGTCGTTCTTGAGATTGCATCCAAGTACTGCATTTCTAACTCTTTTGTTGACTATGATGGCTACTCCATTTCTTCTAAGGGATTCCTGCCCACAGTAGTAGATATAATGGTCATCTGAGTTAAATTCACCCATTCCAGTCCATTTTAGTTCGCTGATTCCTAGAATGTCGACATTCACTCTTGCCATCTCCTGTTTGACCACTTCCAATTTTCCTTGATTCATGGACCTAACATTCCAGGTTCCTATGCAATATTGCTCTTTATAGCATCAGACCTTGCTTCTGTCACCAGTCACATCCACAGCTGGGTATTGTTTTTGCCTTGGCTCCATCCCTTCATTCTTTCTGGAGTTATTTCTCCACTGATCTCCAGTAGCATATTGGGCACCTACCGACCTGGGGAGTTCTTCTTTCAGTATCCTATCATTTTGCCTTTTCATACTGTTCATGGGGTTCTCAAGGCAACAATACTGAAGTGGTTTGCCGTTCTCTTCTCCAGTGGACCACATTCTGTCAGACGTCTCCACCATGACCCGTCCGTCCTGGGTGGCCCCCCACGGCATGGCTCAGTCTCACTGAGTTAGACACGGCTGTGGTCCTGTGATCAGATTGGCCAGTTTTCTGTGATTATGGCTTCAGTGTGTCTGCCCTCTGATGCCCTCTCGAAACACTTACCATCTTACTTGGGTTTCTCTTACCTTGGACGTGGGGTATCTCTTCACGGCTGCTCCAGCAAAGCACAGCTACTGCTCTTTACCCTGGATGAGGGGTATCTCCTCAGGGCTGCCCCTCCTGACCTTGAACGTGGAGTAGCTCCTCTTGGCCCTCCCGGGCCCACGCAGCTGCTGCTCCTCGGATATTCCAAATAGGCAGATGTCATTAAATACTTTTCCACATCATGGTATCTCACAACTACAAAAATGATCCATTCTATGGAGGTACTTTAACTGACTTCCCTGATTCCCTTTTTGGAGGCAATCAGTTTTTTTGTTATTGTTGTTTTTTAATAAACAACACTGAAGCAAACATTCTTTTAGTGCAGATCATTTTAATCTTGGAGGTCAATGGACCCTTGAGGACTTTTTATAAGTTAGCTTCGGGGGGAGACATGAATCCCTGAAATTGTTTGCAAGATTTTTGTATATGTACATTTTGGGGGAGCAAAGAACCATAGCATTCATCAAATTTACAAAAGGGTCTATAAACCAGGAAAGGTCATTTGGTTATTTGGAAAATTCATCTTGAGAGAGATTGAAGTCTTGGGCCTTGCCTTTGAGGTTGCATCAATGATATTGCAAACCGCAAACATTCTTCAGGATGCATAGTTGAAACATCACTCCCCAAAACTCTCATTGCCAAGGTGTCCAACAAGACTCGAGGTAGGGATGTATGGAGGCTGGGGCAAGGGCATGATCAGCCTAGGGGGCCAGGGCCCCTCTCCCTGGGCTCTTCCGACCACCCTTGGTCACTCCTTTGCCAACCTTACACCCAAGCACCAGTCGCGTCTCTTCTCACCTATTAATTTAGTGGATGCTTTCAGAAACATGGCTGGGGTTGGGGTGGGAGGGGGTGGGAAGCAGTCATTTCCCAAGGTCCACGGCAGCCTCTCAGACACTTCTGACTGATTCCAACTGTTTCATTTCTTTTTCTCTCTCTCTCCCTTTTCTAGCTATCATCAAACCACCTGATGTGACCTGTATCCCCGAGGTGAGATCCATCAAGATGATTGTCCATCCCAGCTACACACCAATCCGCGCACGGAATGGCCACCAGCTGACCTTGGAGAACATCTTCCAAGGCCTGCTCTACCGCTTAAAGCTGCGCATCAACCACACCTACCAAATGGTAAATGAAGGGTAAATATACACACCACCGTGGTCCTCCCCTGCCTCCAAAACCCATTTTCCTCTCTGCATTGTTTTAAGTAGAAATGAGATGTGTTATATAAATCAGCATTTCTCAAAATACATCTACAGCTACCTCTTGTAGATTCACGCACACAATAGCATGCTAAAGTCTCTGACAAGTCCTGCAAACTCAAGACTCCAGTTTCAGTTTGTTTAATACAACTGTTCTCACATATTTGATCAGAGAAAGTCCCTTTATTTTGCATTACATGTTTTGTTTTGTTTTGCCTAAGGCCTTCTAGCATTCTGAAGAACATCTTCTATTAACATTCTCACATGTCCACTTTGGAAAATACTGGAATCAGTTTCTTTTGTTGTCCAGTCCCTAAGTCATGTCCAACTCTTTGCAACCCCGTGGACTGCCCCACAGGATTCCCTGTCCTTCACTATCTCCTGAAGTTTGCTCAAACTCATGTCCATTGAGTCAGTGATGCCATCCAACCATCTCATTCTCTGTCGTCCCCTTCTCCTACCTTCAATCTTTCCCAGCATCAGGGTCTTTTCCAATGAGTCAACTCTCGGCATCAGGTGGCCAAAGTTTTGGAGTTTCAGCTTCAGCATCAGTCCTTCCAACAAAAATTCAGGGTTGATTTCCTTAAGGTTTGACTGGCTTGATCTCTATCTCCTTGCTGTCCAAGGAACTCGCAAGAGTCTGCTCAAGCACCACAGTTCGAAAGCATCAATTCTTTGGTGCTCAACCTTCCTTATGGGTCAGTTCTCACATCCATACATGACTGCTGGAAAAACCATAGTTTTGACTATATGGACTTTTGTTGGCAAAGTAATGTCTCTGCTTTTTAATATACTATCTAGGTTTGTCATCGCTTTTCTTCCAAAGAGCAAGCATCTTTTAATTTTGTGAATGCAGTCACCATCCACAGTGATTTTGGAGCCCAAGAAAATAAAATCTGTCACTATTTCCACTTTTTCCCCATCTATTTGCCATGAAGTGGTGGGATCAGATATCGTGATCTTTGTTTTTTAGTGTTGAATTTTAAGCCAGCTTTTTCACTCTCCTCTTTCACTTTCATCAAGAGGCTCTTTAGTTTCTCTTTGCTTTCTGCCTTTAGGTTGGTATCATCTGCATATCTGAGGTTGTTGATATTTCTTCCAACAATCTTGATTCCAGCTTGTGTTTCATCCAGCCCAGTATTTCTCATGATGTACTCTGCATATAAGTACAATAAGCAGGATAATAATATATAGCTTTGATGTACTCCTTTCCCAATTTGGAACCAGTCGATTGTTCCATGTCTGGTTCTAACTATTGCTCTTTGACCTGCATACAGATTTCTCAGGAGGCAGGTAAAGTGGTCTGGTATTCACATCTCTTGAAGAATTTTCCACAGTTTGTTGTGAACCACACAGTCAAAGGCTTTGGTGTAGTCAATAAAGCAGAAGTAGAATGTTTTTCTGGAATTCTCTTGCTTTTCTTATGATCCAACAGATATTGGCAATTTGATTGCTGGTTCCTCTGCCTTTTCTAAATCCAGTCTGAACATCTGGAAGTTATTGGTTCATGTACTGTTGAAGCCTAGCTTGGAGAATTTTGAGCATTATTTTGCTAGCATGTGAAATGAGTGCAATTGTGTGGTAGTTTGAGCATTATTTGGCATTGCCTTTCTTTGGAATTGGAATGAAAACTGCCCTCTTCCAGTCCTGTGGCCACTGCTGAGTTTTCCAAATTTGCTGGCATATTGAGTGCAGCACATTAATAGTATCCTCTTTCAGGATCTGAAATAGTTCAGCTGGAATTCCATCACCTCCACTAGCTTTGTTCGTAGAGATGCTTCCTAAGGCCCACTTGACTTCGCATTCCAGGATGTCTGGCTCTAGGCGATTGGTGAGTGACCACACTATCATGGTTATCCAAGTCATTAAGACATTTTTTGTACAGTTCTTTGTGTATTCTTGCCACCTCTTCTTAGGTCCTGTTCTGCTTCTGTTAGGTCCTTGCTGTTTCTGTCCTTTATTACGCCCAACTTTGCAGGAAATGTTCCCTTGGTATCTCTAGATTTCTTGAAGTTCAGTTCAGTTCAGTTCAGTTGCTCAGTCCTGTCCGACTCTTTATGACCCCATGGACTGCAGCACAGCAGGCTTCCCTGTCCATCACCAACTCCTGGAGCTTACTCAAACTTCTTGAAGATATTTCTAGTCTTTCCCATTGTATTGTCTTCCTCTGTTTCTTTGCACTGTTCACTGAAGAAGGCTTTCTAGTCTCTCCTTGCTATTCTTGGGAGCTCTGCATTCTGTTGAGTAAATTTTTCCCTTTCTCCTTTGCCTTTCACTGCTCTTCTTTTCTCAGCTATTTGTAAGTCCTCCTCAGAGAAACTTTTACCTTCTTGCATTTGTTTTTCTTGGGGATGGTTTTGGTCACCGCCTCCTGTGCAATGTCACGAACCTCCGTCCATAGTTCTTCAGGCCCTCTGTCTATCAGATCTAATCCCTTGAATCTATTTGTCACTTTCACTATATAATCATAAGGGATTTGGTTTAGATCATACTTGAATGGCCTACTGGTTTTTCCTACTTTCTTCAATTTAAGTCTGAATTTTGCAATAAGGAGTTCATGATCTGAGCCACAGTCAGCTCCCAATCTTGTTTTTGTTGACTATGGAGAGCTTCTCCATCTTTGGCTGCAAAAAAAAAAAAAATCAATCTGCTTTTGGTATTGACCATCTGATGTGTCCACATGTAGAGTTGTCTCTTGTGTTATTGGAAGAAGGTGTTTGTTATGACCAGTGCGTTCTCTTGGTAAAACTCTGTTAGCCTTTGCCCTGCTTCATCTTGTACTCAAGGAATCAATTTCTACAGCTGCAATTCTTTTTGCTGACTCTCCACTTTTTGTGGGAACTGGATACAGCAGTGTCTTAAGATCAGTAACAATGAAAGGTGGAAGGCAGGGACATAAATTGTCAAACGTTACATATTTCTTTTTGTATTCAGAAAATAAAATATGAAGTATGTCCCCTTACCCCCTGTAGTGTGTGCTACTAATCCATAACTCCACTGAATGACTATTCCTGCACTCAGGGGGTTTATAATCTAATGGGTGTGGCAAGAATGAAAGCAAGAATTCATACAGCTAGAGGCAGAGGGAAACAAGAGTGTGTGAGAGACGGGACAGGGGCTGGAATGAGAGAGAGGAGGTGTCAGCTCAGAGAGATCTGAACAAACCTCTAGAACAGGAGACTCTTGTGCCAATACCAGTTTCTGAGGTGTACCAGGTAATATATGCTGGTTGTGTCATTTATTCCTCATCACACCACTATGAGGTAGGTGATTCTATCTCCATTTTCTGAATAAGAAAGCAGAGGTTCAGAGAGGTTAAGTCACTTGCTCAAGACTGGTCAGCAAATAATAATGTAGTCAAGACTCCAAGCCAGACTTGTCCCAAGCTCACATTCCTCCCCTGCCCCCTTCACTGGTCTACCTTGTCCCACTATGATCAGAGAGAAAAGCAGGGAAACTTAGGATAGTGTTGGAAAGCACAAAACTACCCATTTGAGCTGAATCATAGGGACATGTAGAACAGTTTCTCAATAAATAAACCTGGTCCCAAACCAATGGCATCACAATCTCCTACTGCCTTAGTTTAAAATGCATGTTCTTGGGCCCCCTTATAATCTGCTCCATCAAATTCTAGAGTTTCACCTCTGGGATCTGAATTTTAGTAGGAACCCAGTGATCACTACTTACCCTAAAGTTTAAGAACCACTGATGCAGAGGAACAATGATAACCCTGAAAAGACAGGCTGGGGCCATGCTGTAGAGGTCTGGAGGGCAGATGGAGGAATCAGGAGTCTTTATTTGCTTCGGTTGTCAAGGGGAGTGAATAGAGATTACTGAGCAGGAAGAGGCTTTATCACAACTCATTTTGGGCAAATATTTGGGGTTTGAATGAATATTTTATTGTTACTGATTTACAGTTTAATTCAGTTTGTGACCAGAGAACATATTCTGTATGAGTTCACTCCTTTATGGAGACTTGTTTTATGGCCCAGCATATGGGCTATCTTGGTGAATGTTTCACATGCCCTCGAAAAGAATATGTGTTTTGCGGGTGTTTTGTGGAGTGTTCTACAAATACCAATTAGATAAAGGCGGCTAAGAGTGTCATTCATATCTTCTATGTCTTTCCTGATTTGGGGAAGCTCTATTGTTCTCTTAATTGCTGAGAGTATTACAATATCCAGCTTTGATTATGGACTTGTCTATTTTCCCCTTTAATTCTGTGCATATTCGAAACTTTATTATCAGACAGTTACAGACATGGTTGTTACAGCCTCCTGGTGAACTGACCCTTTCATCATTATGAATTGTCCCCTTTTATCTCTAGTAATACTCTTTTTATTGAACTCTACCTTGTCTACTATTAATATAGTGACAGAAGGCAATGGCACCCCACTCCAGTACTCTTACCTGGAAAATCCCATGGAGGGAGAAGCCTGGTAGGCTGCAGTCCATGGGGTCTCGAAGAGTCAGACATGGCTGAGCGACTTCACTTTCACTTTTCACTTTTATGCATTGGAGAAGGAAATGGCAACCCACTCCAGTGTCCTTGCCTGGAGAATCCCAGGGATGGGGTCGCACAGAGTTGGACACGACTGAAGTGACTTAGCAGTAGCAGTAGCCTTGTACTTGGGGCTTCCCTGGTGGCTCAGTGGTAAAAAATCCACCTGCTATTGCAGAAGATGTGGGTTTGATCCCTGGGTCAAGAAGACCCCCTGGAGAAGGAAATGGCAATCCATTCCAGTATTCTTGCCTGGGAATTCCCATGGGCAGAGTCAGAAACAATTTAGCAGCTTAACAACAACAAAGCCTTATATCTATAATTGCATGGCATATTTTTTATATCCATATATTTTCAATCTATCGGTGCCTTTATATTTATTTTTTACATTTTCTTTTATTTTTAATTGGAGGATAATTGCTTTACAATACTGTGATGATTTCTGCCATACATCAACATGAATCAGCCACAGGTATACATGTGTCCCCTCCCTCTTGAACCTTCCTGCTGGTGCCTTTATGTTTAAAATGTATGTCTTTAGACAGCATTCTGATAGTCTTTCCCTTTTTAAGAATTGAGATATAATCACCTACCATAAAATTCACCCCCTTTAAAGTATAGGAATCAGTGGTTTTCATATATTCAAGAAATTTTCCAACCATCACCACTATCTAATTTTGTGTGTTCTATTGATCTGTTTTCAAGTTCTTTGATTCTTCTGTCATCTCCAATCTGTTGTTAAGACTATTCAGTGGGCATTTTTAGATTTTTTTTTCAGTTCTGAAGTCTCTAATTTTTATAGTTTCTATATGTTACTGAAAAACCATTCATTCATTATGAGCACATTTTCCTTAACTTCCTTGAGCATACTTATATTAGCTGGTTGTCCAAGGAGGCCTTATAAATAGCTGAGAAAAGAAGAAAAGTGAAAGGCAAAGGAGAAAAGGAAAGATGCTGCTGCTGCTGCTGCTGCTAAATCGTTTCAGTCATGTCTGACTCTTTGTGACCCCATAGACGGCAGCCTACCAGGCTCCTCCATCCACGGGATTTTCCAGGCAAGAGTATTGAAGTGGGGTGCCATTGCCTTCTCCCAAAGGAAAGATATATCTATTTAAGTGCAGAGTTCCAAAGAATAGTAAGAGAAATAAGAAAACCTTCCTAAGTAATCAGTGCAAAGAAAGAGAGGAAAACAATAAAATGGGGAAAACTAGAGATCTCTTAAAAAAAAATAACAGATACCAAGGGAACATTTCATCCAAAGAAGGGCACAATAAAGGACAGAAAATGTATGGACCTAAGCAGAAGCAGATGATACTAAGAAGAGGTGGCAAGAATACACAGAAGAACTACACAAAAAAGATCTTAATCACCCAGATAAACAGCATGGTGTGATCACTCACCTAGAGCCAGACATCCTGGAATGCGAAGTCAAGTGGGCCTTAGGAAGCATCTCTACGAACAAAGCTAGTGGAGGTGATGGAATTCCAGCTGAACTATTTCAAATCCTGAAAGAGGATACTATTAGTGTGCTGCACTCAATATGCCAGCAAATTTGGAAAACTCAGCAGTGGCCACAGGACTGGAAGAGGGCAGTTTTCATTCCAATTCCAAAGAAAGGCAATGCCAAATAATGCTCAAACTACCACACAATTGCACTCATTTCACATGCTAGCAAAATAACGCTCAAAATTCTCCAAGCTAGGCTTCAACAGTACATGAACCAATAACTTCCAGATGTTCAGACTGGATTTAGAAAAAGTAGAGGAACTAGCGATCAAATTGCCAAGCAAATTGTCAAATTGCCAATTCTGGATCATAGAAAAAGCAAGAGAATTCCAGAAAAACATTCTACTTCTGCTTTATTGACTACACCAAAGCCTTTGACTGTGTGAATCAAAACAAACTGGAAATTTTTTAAGGAGATGGAAATACCAGACCACCTTACCTGCCTCCTGAGAAATCTGCATGCAGGTCAAAGAGCAATAGTTAGAACCAGACATGGAACAACAGACTGGTTCCAAATTGGGAAAGGAGTACATCACAGATGTATATTGTCACCCGGCTTATTTAACTTGTTACAGAGTACATCATGAGAAACACTGGGCTGGATGAAACGCAAGCTGGAATCAAGATTGTCGGGAGAAATATCAATAACCTCAAATATGCAGATGACAACATCTTTATGGCAGAAAGTGGAGAAGAACTAAAGAGCCTCTTGATGAAAGTGAAAGCGAAGAGTGAAAAGGCTGACTTAAAACTCAACATTCAAAAAAATAAGATCATGGCATCCAGGCCCATCACTTCAAGGCAAATAGATGGGGAAACAATGGAAACAGTGACAGACTTTATTTTCTTGGGCTCCAAAATCACTGCAGATGGTGACTGCAGCCATGAAATTAAAAGACCCTTCTCCTTGAAAGAAAAGCTATGACCAACCTAGACAGCATATTAAAAAGCAAAGACATTACTTTGCTGACAAAGGTCCATCTAGTTAAAGCTATGGTTTTTCCAGTAGTCATGTATGGATGTGAGAGTTGGACTATAAAGAAGACTGAGAGGCAACAAATTGATGTTTTTGAACTGTGGTATTGGAGAAGGCTCTTGAGAGTCCCTTGGACTGCAAGACCAAACCAGTCAATCCTAAAGGAAATCAGTCCTGAATATTCATTAGAAGGACTGATGCTGAAAACTGAAACTCCAATACTTTGGCCACCTGATGTGAAGAACTAATTCATTAGGAAAGACCCTGATTCTGGGAAAGATTGAAGGCAGGAGAAGGGGACGACAGGGTTTGAGATGGTTGGAGGCACCACCGACTCGATGGACATGAATTTGAGCCAGCTCCTGGAGTTGGTGATGGACAGGGAGGCCTGGCGTGCTGCAGTCCATGGGGGTTGCAAAGAGCGGACACGACTGAGCAACTTAACTGACTTTAAAATCATTGTCTGCTAATTCAAAAATTTTGGTTACCTTGGGGTAAGTCATAATTAACTGTCTTTTCTCCTGAGTATGGATTACATTTTTTTCTTTTCTATATGCCTAAAAATTTTGGAAAGCATTCCAGACATTGTGAATGATATGTTGAAAGGACTGGGTTCTTATGTTCCTCCAAAGAATATTGATTTTTGTTTGTCTTTCTAGGCACTTAATTTGGCTGAACCTCAAGCTCCAAAATCTCAGTTATTTAATGTTCAGTTGAAATCTTACCTGGACTGCTTGGCGTCTTCTCCATTAGTGCATACCTTAGGTATCAGCCAAGAATTTGGACAAAGTTTATACATAGAGTTTAGGCTTCCCTCTCTAGGAACTTCTCCTATCTGTGGTTTCTCTCCTCACTTTCTAACTTTAATGATTGCCCTGAATTCTGTCTTCTGTTTGTTCAAACCAGTAAGATTACAAGGTTTTTGTCTATCTGTTACCCACCCCATGTGGTATAAATGGGGGCCTGTCCTCAGGCCAAAAGATACTAAAGAGGGAGAAAAATTTATTCAGTGCCATTCCCTTCCTTCTTTCTCCAGTATCTGCCTACTTTATGTACTTTCCAATACCTAAATGTAATTTTTATTTTAACCAGAATTTATAGTTGTTATTTTAGGGGAGATTGGTCCAATAGAAGCTGTAAATTACTGAGAAAGAAGAGAGATCAAACATAGAAATGAAAGCATGATCAGGGTGGGAAGTCAGGGGGCTATTGCAATGGTACGTGCTGGAAATGGAAAGGGCCTGAACCAGGATGGAGGCAGTAAAATACTGGGGAAAGAAGGACTCTTGGGACCTTGAAAACGCTACTGGAATTGTATTACATGATCATTTCAATCATAAGAGTTCCAAAAAATAATAAGTTGTTAAATCCACACATGCACTTCTTCACCCCCTTCAAAAGAAAAGCAATAAATAACCCTAAACCTTGGCCTCCATGTGTCTGGAAAAGGGAAGGCATAACTGAAAGGCAAAGAACCAAAGAAGAAAATTCTTAGCCTTTAAACTGCCAAGAACATAGGTCCTAGACCTTTAAAGAAAAGTTTATGTATTATTTCAGGGCAATTATATACAAAGGATATGAGAGAGCATTTGTCAAAAAAAAAAGGCTTTAAGGTTTGTGCTTTGGATATTAGAATAAGACATTATTAACAGATTGAAGACAGGAGAAAGGGACAACAGAGGATGAGATGGTTGGATGGCATCACCAACTCAATGGATGTGAGTTTGAGTAAGCTCCAGGAGTTGGTGACAGACAGGGAGGCCTGGCGTGCTGCAGTCCGTGGAGTCTCAAAGAGTCGGTCATGATTTGAGCAAGTGAACTGAACTGAACTAGGGAATCAAATACAGTTGTCAGTTTGGGGTTGGGGATGGGACAGAACCGAGAGAGAGGAGATCGGGATGTTTAGACATGTGAGGTTAGAGAAGCCCGCAGACTGATGTTCAGGAAGGAGCTGCCCATGTGCCCCAGGAATTCCATAGATCTTACTGAGATCACTTTGGGTGTTATCCACACATTGGTGATCACAGGAGCCACAGATTGAGAAAAAAATCAACAAGAAAATACATGGAAGAAGAGGGAAAAAAATAGATGAAGAGTGAAACTTTCAGAAAAACAACACTGAGGGGCTGAAACCAGTAAAAGAACAATTAGAGAGGGAGGAAGAGAGCCAGAATGATGGAATGAGGCAGCCAAGGAAGGAGTTCAAGGTCAGAGAGTTTTGAGACATACAAGTGGGTAAGAACTGAAAAGCAGCTCCAGCAGAAGGATGGGCAGGCACAAAATACAAGGGCTTGCTTCCGAAGCAAAGTGTCTGCAGGAGTGGCAGGCATTCAACATCACCAGAGGCTAAAGTACTAATTAGGTGAGCTGTAAGGAGAGATAAGTGAACAAGGTGGGCAGGGACCAGGGTTTTTCACTCTGTAATATGACCTAGACCATCAAAGGATTTTGAATAAAGGAGCTTTGCAATTATATTAATTGTTTAGAGAGATCGCTGTGACACAAGGTTAAATCTAAAGGTGGACAGGGACGAAACCAGAGACTGGGGACTAGTAAGGAGGCCACTGCAAGAGTCCAGGGCAAATACATTGAGGTCCAGTCAAGACAGAAGCAAAGAGGAGGTAAGAGATTGATGGATATTCAAAGGGTTTTTGTTATTTTATTTTAAAAAGGAGGAAAAGGAGAATAGAAGAAGGAAGAATGGAGAGGTGGTGGTGATTGTGGTGGTGATGGTGGTGGTGGTGGTCATGATGGTGTTGTTGTTGGTGACACTGATTGTGGTGTTGATGGTGGTGGTCATGATGGTCATGATGGTG
The DNA here is from genome assembly GCF_033118175.1 of Dama dama. NCBI lineage: Eukaryota > Metazoa > Chordata > Mammalia > Artiodactyla > Cervidae > Dama > Dama dama. The sequence goes on along the minus strand of NC_083688.1, from coordinate 7,230,944 downwards.
ATGGTATTGGTGATAGTGATTGTGGTGGTGATGGTGGTCACGATGGTGATGGTGTTGGTGACAGTGATTGTGGTGGTGGTGGCCATGATGGTGATGGTGGTGGTGACAGTGATTGTGGTGATTATGGTGGTGGTCATGATGGTCATGATGGTGATGGTATTGGTGACAGTGATTGTGGTGGTGATGGTGGTCATGATGGTGATGGTGTTGGTGACAGTGATTGTGGTGGTGGTGGTGGTCACGATGATGATGGTGTTGGTGACAGTGATTGTGGTGGTGGTGGCCATAATGGTGATGGTGGTGGTGACAGTGATTGTGGTGATGATGGTGGTGGTCATGGTGGTCATGATGGTGATGTTGGTGACAGTGATGGTGGTGGTGATGGTGGCAGTGGTGGTGGCCATGACGGTGATGGTGTTGGTGACAGTGATTGTGGTGATGGTGGTGGTGGTGATGGTGGTCATGATGGTGACGGTGTTGGTGACAGTGATTGTGGTGGTGATGGTGGTGGTGATGGTGGTCATGATGGTGATGGTGTTGGTGACAGTGATTGTGGTGGTCATGGTGGTGGTCATGGTGGTCATGATGGTGATGTTGGTGACAGTGATTGTGGTGATGATGGTGGTGGTCATGGTGGTCATGATGGTGATGTTGGTGACAGTGATGGTGGTGGTCATGGTGGTCATGATGGTGATGGTATTGGTGACAGTGATGGTGGTGGTCATGGTGGTCATGATGGTGATGGTGTTGGTGACAGTGATTGTGGTGATGATGGTGGTGGTCATGGTGGTCATGACGGTGATGGTATTGGTGACAGTGATTGTGGTGGTGATGGTGGTGGTCATGGTGGTCATGATGGTGATGGTGTTGGTGACAGTGATTGTGGTGATGATGGTGGTGGTCATGGTGGTCATGATGGTGATGGTGACAGTGATTGTGGTGATGATGGTGATGGTCACGGTGGTCATGATGGTGATGGTGTTGGTGACAGTGATTGTGGTGGTGCCACCCTGATGGTGGTATATAACAGCAACTAGTATTTATAGAGTGCATACTAAATCCCAGGCACTGTTCCAAGTGAAAGTACACTGAGCTTGCAACTTTAAGGAGAGCTTGCAACTTTAGGGAGAAACTAGAAGTTAGGGGACTGGGAATGGAGCACTGCAGACTGACCTGCCAGTGTATGGTTTGGGCAGCTGGTCTCACCATTTTCTAAGTGCAGTGACCCTGGCAGAGTTGTAAGCAGGCTCCTTATGGAGGTTGGTGTATAAGAGGTGTTGCTCTGTGTTCTCTGTCAAATTCAGGACCTTGAAGGGAATAAGAGAGAATTTGAGTTTGTCGGCCTGACCCCTGACACGGAGTTCCTTGGGACCATCATGATTTGTATTCCAAACTTATTCAGGGAGAGCGCCCCTTATGTATGCCAAGTGAAAACGCTGCCAGGTAAGTTCAGCTGAAGCCAGAGGGAGGTAGGACTGCTGAATTCAAACCTTGACTCTGTGCTTTCCTCCTAATTACCCAGGTGAGGCTTGAAAGTGCTCTAAACACAAATACACACACACACACACACACACACACACACAGAAGGATTACCAGTGTATTATTAAAGTCAATCTTTGTTTATCCATAAATGAGTTAGCTGGTGGGTTATCATAGCAAATGTTTAATCTCCACCCTCCAGCCTATGTCTGAATTTCCTCTCTCTGGCAAACTGCATGTGTATCCTGGCAAAGCAAATTCAACTTGATATTAACTCAAGTGAGACATCCTGGGAAATAATCTGCTGATGGGAGAGCAGAAAAGATAAAAAGATCCCTCAATACCTTCCCAGGTCAAATAAAAATAAGTGATTATAATAGCATTTCTGCAGTACCAGCCAGGGACCAGACACGACAAAACACAATTCTCATGAGCTATCTATGAAGCACCTTGGTTCCACTGAGAAAACTGAGGTACAGAGTGGTTAAGTAACTTGCCCAAAATTGCATCGATGGTGACAGACAGAACAAGGCCTAATTCCAGGGAAGACACTGTCATCACTATGCTTCTATAGAAATCATTTTGAGTCACTGGCTCAAGGAGGTGGTGTCCCATGTTCCTTTCCTCTAGCACATTGAAACTCAACTCTTATTGTAAGCATCATGATATTTTTACTTGTGTTTATTTTCATAGAGATAGAAATGTAATGCTGTAATTTTAGAGGATGAAAGTGATAGCATTGGATTGGATGGATTTGGAAAACAGTTTCCACCCTAGTCTTCATTTTAGATTAATGATGTCAGTAGGTGATTTCTGTTCTGATGAACAGAGGTCAGGCAATTTAGAGGCTGGACCCAAGGGTATAACTGCAGCTTGGTAGAATCATCATCAGTTAGGTTCTGGTCCTCAGCTTTATTCAGAAATTCAGCTCAACGGTTTCTCCAAGAGCCCGTAAGAGACTGACTTCTCTACCCAAGTCCCAGTACTTTAGTGTTCATGGGAAAATATGCGTGGTGGACCAGCCAGCACCGGCCACTTGAACGGGGCATGCCCTTCCTGGGGAAAGGGCCAAACGAAGACCGGAATAGACCTTGGCAGTGGAAGAACTAGAAAAAAGAAACCAACGTCACAGGCAGTGAGCTAGGAGTGTATATATGATTTGTGACCCTCTCCTCGGACCTTACTGGATAAATCTCCTCCATTCCCAGCTCGCCCCGTCCCCTTGCTTATTGACAACTTGCAGACCACTCCACCCATATCCTTCTGATCTACCCATATCCTACATGATCTAACTCATGATATCATTTTTTTCTAAGACTGTAGCTGCTTTTATATGAATCATACTTTTTAGTGACCATTTCTTGGTGACATATAGAAGGTGCCTTATCCTTTATAATGAAGAATATTAATAAGAAGTCCTACCATTTATTAAGTACGTACTCTAGTGCCAAACACTGTGGAAAATGTTTTACATATATTATCCCATTGAATCCTTACTACAATCCGGCAAGTTGGGTAACCTCATCCCCATCTTACAGAGGAGGAACTCTGGCTCTGAGAGCTTAAGCAACTTGCCCATGATCACACAGCTGATCGGTGAACCTAATTAGGTTCATCTGATTTTGAAGACCGGGCTCTAATCACCACTCTGCAATTTCGTTTAGAGCCAGTCCCCTCTACTGCACACTTATTCCTCTTACTTCTATTTCAGGATGAACCGTCCTGCCCTTGACCCTGTATCCAGGAGTCTGTCTTACCCCAGAGCCCAGGACCCCTCCTTTATCTACATCTCTGAATGTCTTGGGCCATCATGCCAGCATCCTGATGCTGGAAAGGGGTCTAGGGCTTGGCTTACCCCATATCCTAATTTAACAGACAAGAAAACAAAGGTATCGTTGTGTCTTGGCTCTGAGGATGAGCTTTAGAGTTACACATGTCAACCCTGGCTCCGCCGCTGAGTAGCTGGTTGACCTAGTCACACAAGTCACTTAACCTCTCTGAGACTCAGCTTCATTATTTGTAAGGAGGGAGCATACATAGCCATCTGTTTGGTAGGATAACATTGGTAGAGCCCTCTACACAGTGCTTGACATGTATTAAGAGTTCAGTCATCGCTGGCTACTGTTATTATTAATAATAAATCTTAGACCAGAGAGGGTCATGCAGAAGAACACATCAGTGACTGGACCAGACCTCTAATACCCCACTTTCCAGTGCTGTTTCTGTCATGTCTTCCTACTTCCCCGTGAGTGAGATGGCAGAAATGTTCCAAGTCCCTGTCCTGGGACAGGAAGCAGCAGTTTTCCAGTCACGTTAGGCATGTCATGTAGAAACATGTGGTTCCTGTCCTCTCCCCAGTAGAGTGATGGGAGTATCACGGGACAGGAGACAGGGTATCACTCAAGTGGGAAGCTACCCAGAGAGGCCCAAGCCACAAGGACTTGGGAAGGAGAGAGGAGAAGCCTGGAAGTAAAGGCTCCAGCAATCCCCAGGGTTCACAGTCATTGCCAAGGTCACTGGCAACTGATGATCACCCAAGCTGAAGCCACACAGGGGCCAGGAACCAAAGGAGGGTGACTTGGAAAGTCAAGACCACTGGGTAATCCAAATCATCAGCTTTCTGTTGGTTTGTTTTGGCTGTATTGTGTCCTTGTTGCAGTGCACAGGCTTTCTTTAATTGCGGCACAGTGGTCTAGTTGCCCAGCAGCATGTGGGAGCTGAGTTTTCCAACCAGGGATCAAACCAGCATTCCCCATGTTTGAGATGGCTTCTCAACCACTAGACCACCAGGGAAGTCCCAAATCACCAGTTTTAACAAAAACCCCAGCTACCTCTAAGAAGAGATACCAAGCTACTTTCCAGTCCCACCTGGGTTGGTGACAGGAAGTGTGTCATGCCAAGAACTGGCTGCAGGCACCCATTCCAAAGATACAGGACTATAGGGAGGAGGCTCAGCACTAGAGCCCTTACCTGTCCTCTCCTTCTACTTTAGAAAGGGTGATGCTTCCCAGGCTCCCTCCTGAGTGAGGTCTTCCCAATACACAGCTCAGACCTTGACTGAGACGTGGGCAAGTCGGGCCCCTCTCATTGTCCATCTCCCCTCCCTTTGCCTCTTTCCCAAGCACCCGCCAGGAAGGCAGGACTTCCCTTAGACCCAGACAAGAGGGGCTCTTGTAAGGTCCTGCTCCAGCCCTGCCCTGGTCATGGCCCTCCCCACAAGATGAAGGGTCCTTAGGTCCAAGTGGGCAGATCCCCATGGAATCTGTGAGCCCCAAATCCCCTGTATCAATGGCAGGAGCCTGTGTCCAGTCTCAGCAGGTCTCCTCCTTGGGTCTTTCTTCCAGAGGGCAAGCCCTCACTCCAAAGGGTGGCCAAAGGATGGGTATTGTAGGGGCCATGGATGAACTTGACCATGAGCCCATATCCTTGTGCATGATGCCCCTGACAGTGTGGGTTGGAGCCAGGCTGGGCTTGCAGGAACTCCCCCCTGCACTTCTGTCTTTCTACTCTGCACCCCGAGGTGTCCAAGAAGCAAGCTTCAAGCCTTCCAGGTTGTTATGAAAAGTATATTTGTTAAGAAGGGGGCACAGAACATATTTAACTTAACAATGTAAAAACGCAATTTATAAATTCTTAATATTTAGACGTATGGTGTGTGGCCCTCCATCTGTGCCCTCGCCCCGGCCCCGTAAGTCTTGGGGGTAGAAGAGGCCTTCCCAAGCCTGACCCGAGAGGTGGGGTTGGGGGACGAGGCCCGAGTTGCCAGCACCCACACTGACAGCCTCAGCCTCCCTGCTTTGCCTCTTGTTGACCCAGATCGGACGTGGACCTACTCCTTCTCCAGCGCCTTCCTGTTCTCCATGGGCTTCCTGGTCGCAGGGCTCTGCTACCTAAGCTACAGATACATCACCAAGCCACCTCCACCTCCCAGCTCCCTGGTGAGCAGGGGCCCTGGGGAGGGCATGGACCCAGGGACCCCCGGCTCTCTCTCGCTTCTCCCGCCAACCTAGAGACATGGCTGGCAGCCCCTGGGGTGGACCGACAAGAGCTAGGAGCTTGGGAAGAGAAGGTGTGGAACAGAAAAGCCATGTGGTTTTCAAGGGGGCACACGCCCTATCTGAATGGGCAGCCCAGGCAGGCTCTGCCACCTGGGATCACGGGCCCAGTATGGCCACATCTTTGCATTTTTTTCAGAAGTCAGAATTTCAGATGGTAATGTGAACTCTCCCATGTTTCAAGTCTTGGCAACTAATTTTTCTAAATTAAGCCTTAACAAACCACATGTGTCATATCAGCAGCCCGAGTCTGGGGCATCTCTGCCTGCTGCAGAGCCTGGATAGTCTGGGGCTGGAGGAGTTGGCCCATCGGCCCCTCCAAGTCAAACCCCATCTGGGCCATTTCCTGTAAACTCTCCTGGCCTCCGCTTTCCCCCACCCTTCCCCTCCTTTCTCCCTCCATGAGACCCTTTGGGAGCTGAAGAGCAGTTGAAGCACCACCTGGGGAGCATCACCCAAGGTCATCCCAAATCTGAGCCAACTCCTTCCAGAATACCCACCTCCTGGGGAAATCACAGCCTGACTCACCACTCTCCCTGGCCAAGCCAGACTCTGGAAGTGGGCCTTAGCTAATGGGGCCAGAGCCCTGTTCCTTCACAGAGGCCCCAGCACTTAGAGGAATCCCTGGGAAAGGAGGCAGGGCTTATAGATCTTGGAAAAGCCCTCAGACAGCCTACCCTTGCCCTTGCTCCCACCCCGGGGGAGGACTGCAGTGCCCACAGCATCCTCGGTGGGGGGGCGGGGGGTGGGGGGGCTGAGAAGGCACTCTAATGGGCGTGCTGTTCTCCCTGCCTAGGATGTCCAGCATATCCTGCCCTTCCAGCCTCTGCGGTTCATCCAGGAGCACACCCTGATCCCCATCTTCGACCGCAGCAGCTCTGGCGGTCTGGCCCAGCCTGTCCAGTACTCCGAAGTCAAGTTCTCCGACCCCACGGAGACCCCGGGACCCCCACCGCGGCATGGCCTGCCTGAGATTGCCTACCTCGGGCAGCCAGACCTCCCCGTCCTCCGGCCCTCCAGAGGACCACCTCACCAGGGACTCCCCATGCCGTCATATGCCCCCCAGGCTGCACCCGAGGGCAGGCCCCCATCCTACGCACCTCAGGTAACCCTGGAAGGTAAACCCCCCTCCTACACCCCACAGGCTGTCTCAGAGGCCCGGCTTCCTTCCTACACCCCGCGGGCCACTCCGGACAGCTGGCCTCCTTCCTACGGGTTGTGCGGGGAAGGGTCTGGGAGAGACTCCCCACCTGTGACACGCTCTGGTCCCAAACACCTCGGAACTAAGGGGCAGCTCCAGAAAGAGGCGCCAGCTGGCAGCTGCAGCCCAGGTGGCCTTTCGCTACAGGAGGTGACCCCCTTGGCCATGGAGGACCCCCAAGAAGCAAAATCCTTCCACCAGCATCTAGGGGTTCACACAGACCCAGACTCTGACTCTGATTCCATCGGCCAAAGGGGGCCAGGAACACGAAGCTCCCTACGGGGCCAGCTGCCCCTCCTTTCCTCTGTCCAGATCGAGGGCCACCCCGGGGCCCTCCCTTTGCAGACTCCGTCCCTCCCATGCTCCCCCGTGGACGAGTGTCCAAGTCCCTGGGGCCTGCTGGAGTCCCTCGTGTGTCCCAGTGACGAGGATCCGGCGTCCAAGATGGAGGCCGAGAGCCCAGGCCTTCAGGCCCCAGACCTGGAGTCGTCCACGGAGCTGGACTCGCTGTTCCGAGGCCTGGCCCTGACCGTGCAGTGGGAGTCCTGAGCGGAGAGCAGGGCAGGCCTGGGGCTTCCTCCTGTCCCCACCAGCCCCCAGTTCACATCCTTGGCCGTCCCTCCCGCACCCAGGGACGCTGCGCACTCTACAGCCCAGCCCTGGGTGGGTGCCCTTGAGGAACCCGCAGAGGAGGAGGCTGGACCCTTGCCTCGGCTATGATCCCTTTGGAGCAAAATAGACGTGAGAAGAGCTCCAGCCAGAGTTTCAGAGGCGTACCATGTGCAAACGAGCTTGAGCACGCCGAGCTCGGCAGGGCAGGACACAGTCAGAGAGAGGGGGTCGATGCAAGGAGACCGCCCAGAGATCCAGGGCCCCGGCTCCTAACGCACTGGATACAGAGTTCTCCTGGAGCCTACCCCTCTTCACTCCTTTCCTGGCCAGTTTCATAATCTGGTTCAGCAGACTGAGGTCTCTGCCTCCTTTATGATTCCCCAAAGAAGGAAAAAAGGAGCCTGAAAAGGGACGCCTCCTAGCAGACTGGGCAGAACCAGAACAACCTGTGAGATGGCAAGACTCCAGGGCCGGGTGTGGCTCAGCCCCAACCAGGGCTACTGCCTGAAACTGCACTGTTTCAACTTCCATCCTCTACTGGAGGCTGGACCCCAAGTGAAAGGCAGGTCCTGCAGGGAGGGAGAACACAGAAACCCTCTCTGTCAGCAGGAGTTTCAGACCCTATCCTGGGAGCGGGGTTTGAAAGGAACATGGGGCCACGGGGTGCCTGAAGGAGACACAACTACAAACTGTACTTACTTCACAACTTTGGAAACTCAGCCTTGGGTTCAGCCCACCTGGGTTCCAGTTTCAGCCTTAATACTTCCCAACCATGTGACTACAAGCAAATGAATCACTGTTTGAAATCTCAGTTTCCTCATCTGTATAATGCGGATAGTCACACCTACCGCATGGGATTGTGGTGAGGCTGAGATTAAATCATGTCTGTAAAGTGTTTCACAGCGCCTGGCACATGGGCCATGTCCAATAAATTATTAGCTGTCTCCTATTGTGATTTTTTTTTTTTTACCCCCAATTCAGGTTGATTTTGGATCAGGCATTTTCTCAGATTATCTTGATTTCCTCAGAATTGTTCCAGGCCAAGCCAGAGGGTCTGGACTGCCTAGGAGGAGCTCAGGGAAGGGACTGCAGGAAACAGGGTCCCAGAGACACACGGAACCTCCTCCTTGAGCTCTTAGGTGGAAGCTATTTTGGGGGTGGCAGCAGCCTGCTCAGAGGACCTGTCTCCCCAGCAGCCCCCACCCCCAGAGGCAGGGCAGGGCCACCCCACAGTTCTGCCCCTGCCTCTGCTCCTCCGTAAAAGCAGGTTCTCATCTGAGCTTCCAGCATGCAGTCACATCCTTTGTGTCACTGCATCTCCTGTGATCCTTGTGATGAGGAAACAGAGGCCCAAGGAGAAGAAGGGGGCTCCCCCACTGTGCCCCCGCTAAGGCCACGACACAGTTAGAGTTTAAAATTAGTGCTTTCTCTAAAAAAAAAAAAAATTGTATGCAGACTATTATTTTAAATTCTTTATTGAATTTGTTATAATATTGCTTTGGTTTTATGTTTTGGTGTTTTGGCAGCGAGGCATGTGGGATCTGAGCTCCCTGGACAGGGATTGAACCCATACCCCCTGCATTGAACGGGGAAGTCTTAACCACTGGACCCCCAGGGAAGTCCCCCAACTCTAGTATGTTTTGTCTTCATCAAGAGAAGGAACTTCCCACAGCAGTTTGGATTCGTGCCGGATGAGACTCCAGGGACATAAGGAGGGGAGGGCCCCAATGGGGACCCTGAGGGGCCAGAGGCCTCATCCCCCTCTGAACATCCCAAAGCCCTGTCTGAAAATAGCTGAGCAACAGGGTCAAAGTGCAGTTGCCCTGGTGAGACACTTTCTGGGTGGGCAATGCCCTCCCTTCACTGTACCCAGCACGTCTCCCCTCCTATTCCTCACCCCTCCCCTCCCTGCAACACAGCGCCAGGCAGCACAGTCCTTATCTGTAATTAATATTTAACATCTCTTCAGGGTCACTGGTCTAGACCCAGTATCTCCCTGGTGGAGGGTGGGCTGGCCCATTCTCCTCCCGGCAGCTGCTACATTGGCCCTGATGATTGCTCTCTGCCCCCACACTGCAAACAAGCCTGCTTCCTGTCACTCGGGGTGAACTTGGCCAAAGGTGGACTGTCTCACCTGGTTTAGTCATGAAAACCAACTTACCAGCTGGACTCTTCTCACCAGGTGAGTGGGTCAGGGTGTCAGAGAGTTTTTAATTAAAAGCTGTAAACATCTCTTCCAATTCACAAGGCCGCAAAGCTCTCTAAGCTCCCTGGGGTAACTGTTGTTCCTACAGTCCATGAGTCTCTGAGTCCTGTGATCCTCCTCATCCTGGCCCTGCGTCTGCTAGGCTTCATCCCCTCTCAGGTCTCCGGCCTGCCAGGCAGGAAACTCAGGCTACAGAAACAGCTGGAACTAGCTAGGGGGCAGAGCGTCTGAGGCCCCGGAGCCCGGCTGGGGCGTTGGCATTCCTGAGTGTCCTAGACCTTGACCACACTGCAGCCTGGCCCCACCCAGTCCAGAGAAAGGTGAGTCTGGTGTCACCAGCCTCCAAGTCACGCAGAGCCCAGCCCAAGAGCAAATGAATAAGAGTCCAGCAGAGCCGGTCAAGGAGTAGTAAGAGGAGGCGGGACTCAGCCTCGCTGTTGGGAAGTTCCTGCTCTTGATGGCTCCTTCTTCCATTAACCTGCCGTGATAGGCGGCATCGCTGATATTCTGCAAAGGAGGAAAATGTGGCTCAGAGGGTTTGGGTGAGGTTTCCTAAACTTGCCTCACCATGAAAAGCCCTTGAGAAGCTTACAAAAAATACATCTTCCTCAGCCCCAGCCCAGACCTGCTGGATCCACAGCTCCTAGGGAATCAGGCTTTTAATAAAGTCCTTTAGTGATTCCTCTTAGGCAAGTGGAAGAACCCATGCTATTATATCAATAGTTTTCCTATTCATTGGTCTCAAATATCCCCCTAGAGCCACCCCCATCTAACTCCCTGGATGGGGGTGGGGAGCTGAAAGTAGGGGGGGCGGTATTTCAATCTGAGATATCTGAAGACTCCCGGCCTCCCAAACCCCCAGCCGAGGAACGCGCGGGGTTTGCCTGAGTTTCCACCGAGAGAACAGGGCCGTGGGGGATGAGGGCTCCTCCAGGGTCCCACAGGGCAAGGCTGGATCCCTCTGTGCCCCTCCCCAGTCTGGTGTCAGCTGGACAGAGGGACACAGCTCTGAGACCCCAGCCCCGTCCCCTCCCCTCCCACCCGCACCCCACGCGGCCCTTCAGTTGCTTGAGCCAGTTTTCCCTTCCCACTCTAATGAGGAAGGGGCATGAGGAAGACGCGTTTTGACCTGTTAGTGAGAGACGAACTGTAACCGGAAGTAACTTAAGTGTGAGAGCAACAGAGCAGGGAAGGGAGACGGACGCAGGAGAAAGGAGGCGCCGGGAAAAGGCTCTGGACCAGACAGTTCTCCCCTTGGCCACCAGGGGGAACCATCAGCCGAAGACAGTCCGGTTGCTGTCTTAGAAACCCTCGGGGCAGTTCAGGGTGGTCGGTGGGTAAAATAGGAGGTGGGAGAGGGTTCAGGATGGGGACACAGGTCCACCCGTGGCTGATTCATGTGAATGTATGGCCAAAACCACCACAATATTGTAAAGTAATGAGCCTCCAATTAAAATGAATAAATTAATTTACCAAAAAAAATAGGGTTCAGGTGAGAATCCTTAGTATTCATAAATCCAAAGAAGGCAATGAAAAGGAAAAGGAAGGGGAGAAAGAATGAAATATTTAAGGAGTACTACTTCATGGGTTAGAACTTCCCAGAGGGCAAGGGTTTCCCCAGTGCTTCAGAGGTAAAGAATCCGCTTGCAGAGCAAGAGATACAAGTTCAATCCCTGGGTCTGGAAGACCCTCTGGAGAAGGAAATCCACTCCAGTATTATTGCCTGGGAAATCCCGTGGACAGAGGAGCCTGGCAGGCTACAATCCATGGGGCCACAAAGAATCAGACACAACTTAGCTATTAGACAACAACAATTTCTTGCATTTTAACCTGATTTGAATCTCGTAAACATTCTTCAAGACAGGTACTCATTCATTCATTTTTAACAAGCGTGTATCAAAGACCCAGTTGTATGCCAGCACTGTTCTTGGGGCTGGGGATACAGTGAACACGACAGGCAGGTAATTCCCTGTTGTCTCAGAGCTTGCATACAATTTGCACATAAAGAAGCAGCCCAGAAAGGATGATTGGAAGGACTGATGCTGACGCTGAAGCTCCAAAACTTTGGCCACCTGATGCCAAGAACTGACTCATTAGAAAAGACCCTGATGCTGGGAAAGGTTGAAGGCGGGAGGAGAAGGGGACAACAGAGGATGAGGTGGTTGGATGGCATCACCGACTCGATAGACATGAATTTGAGCAAACTTCAGGAGCTGGTGATGGACTGGGAAGCCTGGGCATGCTGCAGTCCATGGGGTCGCAATGAGTCGGACACAACTGCATGACTGAACTGAACTAAAACTGATCATACAGTATTTGTCTGTCTCTTTCTGACTTATTCCACTTAGCATAACATCCTCCAAGTCCATCCATGTTGCTGCATATGGAAAAACGTCATTCTTTGTTATTCCATTGTTTATACTTACCACATATTCTTTATCCATTCATCTTTCATTGGACACTTAGGTTGCTCCCATATCTTGGCAACTGTAAATAATGCTGCTATGAACATTGAAGTGCATGCATATTTTTAATTAATCTTTTCATTTTTAAAATATGTAGCCAGGAGTGGAATAGCTGGATCATATAGTAGTTCTATTTAATTTTTTTGAGAAACTTTCATACTGTTTACCATAGGGGCTGCACCAATTTACATTCCTGTGAGAAATATATGAGAGTTCCCTTTTAGGAGACTGAGATTTTGGCTGAAGCTCTCGCTTGTAGATTCTGTCTGTCTGTCTGTCTGTCTGTCTGTCTGTCTCCCCCCTGAGGAGTCCCTAGGGCCTAGGAAGAAAGACAGACTCAATATTGCTGGGCCCCTGAGGCCCCAGGAAGAGGCCAGGAGGGGAGCTGTGTCTCTGGAGTGGAGCCAGCACCGCCTTCCACAAACCTGCTCATCCCCTGAGACTGGCTCAGGAGCCCCCTCCTGATCACCCCCTATCGTAATTGCCTGTGTCCCCATCTAGATGAGACATATCCTAAAGACCAGCATCTTATCTCTCCCCTCTACATCCCCAGTGCCCTGCAGGCCTAGGTATGAATGTCCGTGAGGGGAGAGGATTGAGACGGGGAGGAGGAGCAAAGGTCCAGAAGAAACCTCCCCTGTGGCCTCTCCGGAAGCCTGGGAACTTTGGATGGTGAAGGAGAAAATGACTTGCCCTCCTCTGCTGCTTGTACCATGTGCCCCACACTGCCCGCACACCCTCACCCCACCCCACACACACCATCGCACACCCTCACACCTCACACTCAGCCCGCACACCCTCACCCCACCCCACACACACCATCGCACACCCTCACACACCCACACTGCCTGCACACCTTCACCCCACCCCACACACACCATCGCACACCCTCACACCCTCACACTCAGCCCGCACACCCTCACCCCACCCCATACACCCCATCGCACACCCTCACACCCTCACACTCAGCCCACACACCCTCACCCCACCCCACACACACCATCGCACACCCTCACACCCTCACACTCAGCCCGCACACCCTCACCCCACCCCACACACCCCATCGCACACCCTCACACCCTCACACTCAGCCCGCACACCCTCACCCCACCCCACACACCCCATCGCACACCCTCACACCCTCACACTCAGCCCGCACACCCTCACCCCACCACACCCACACACCATCGCACACCCTCACACCCTCACACTCAGCCCGCACACCCACACCCCACCCCACACACACCATCGCACACCCTCACACCCTCACACTCAGCCCACACTCTCACACATTCCACACACATCTCATACCCTCACACACAGCCCACACACTCTTACACACATTCCAGACACACCTCATACCCTCACACACACCCGACACACTCATACACATTCCACACACATCTCATACCCTCATATTCAGCCCACACACTCACACACATTCCACACACATCTCATACCCTCACATTCAGCCCACACACTCTCACACATTCCACACACACCTCATACCCTCACACACACCCCACACACTCACACACATTCCACACACATCTCATACCCTCACATTCAGCCCACACACTCACACACATTCCACACACATCTCATACCCTCACATTCAGCCCACACACTCACACATTCCACACACACCTCATGCCCTCACATTCAGCCCACACACTCACACACATTCCACACACATCTCACACCCTCACATTCAGCCCACACACACACACATTCCACACACATCTCATACCCTCACATTCAGCCCACACACTCACACACATTCCACACACACTTCATGCCCTCACACACACACCACACACTCTCACACACATTCCACATACACCTCATCCCCTCACACACAGCCCACACTCTCACACACATCCCCACACACACCTCATACCCTCACACACAGCCCATACACAATCGTACACACATTCCACACACACCTCATCCCCTCACACACAGCCCACACATTCACACACATTCCACACACCTCATCGCCTCACACACAGCCCACACGTTCACACACATTCTATACACCTCACACCCTCACACACAGCCCACACATTCACACACATTCCACACATACTTCATACCCTCACACACATCCCATACACTCACACACATTCCACACACACCTCATGCCCTCACACACAGCCCACACTCTCACACACATCCCCACACACACCTCATACCCTCACACACAGCCCATACACAATCATACACACATTCCACACACACCTCATCCCCTCACACACAGCCCACACATTCACACACATTCCACACACCTCATCCCCTCACACACAGCCCACACATTCACACACATTCTACACACCTCACACCCTCACACACAGCCCACACATTCACACACATTCCACACATACTTCATACCCTCACACACATCCCATACACTCACACACATTCCACACACACCTCATGCCCTCACACACAGCCCATACACTCACACACATTCCACACACACCTCACACCCTCACACACATCCCATACACTCACACACATTCCACACATACTTCATACCCTCACACACATCCCATACACTCACACACATTCCACACACACCTCATACCCTCACACACATCCCATACACTCACACACATTCCACACACACCTCATACCCTCACACACATCCCATACACTCACACACATTCCACACACACCTCATGCCCTCACACACAGCCCACATACACACATTCCACACACACCTCATGCCCTCACACACAGCCTACACACTCTCACACACACACCCTCATACCCTCACTCACAGCCCACATACTCTCACACACATCCCCGCACACACCTCATACCCTCAACACCCCACACACACTCTCACGCACATTCCACACATACCTCATACCCTCACACACAGCCCACACACCCACCCACACACCCTCACACACATACACACACTCATACCCGCACACACAGCCCCCACACAATCTCACACACATCCCCACACATACCTCATACCCTCACACACACACCCCACACACAGACACACCCTTACACACAACTGCACACCCTTATGCACACCCACACATAACTCATACCCTCACACACATCCCAAACCCCCCACACACCATCACACACACACCCTCACATGCACTCTCACACACACCTGCACACCCTCACATACATACACACATACCCTCACACACACCTCACCATAGGCGAGCAGGGCCCGTCAGTAGCTGCTGCGTGGGGAGCAGGGGTATAGATGAAAAGAAACCCACTTCTATTTTAGCAGTGATAACCTATGAGCACTAAAGACTCATTTTTCCAGTCACACATCATGTCTTCCTGATGACTGGGGGCCCAGCCTCGCTGTCTCCACTTTCAGAAGGGGAATCAGATCTGAGAAGCTGCGTGTCTTCCCCGAAGCACCTGTCACCGGGGTCAGCTGGGGGAGGAATTCAGAGCAGAACTCTCAGCAGCTGAGAAAGCTGTCCCTGATCCATTTTCCATATACCCAGGCCTGAGCTATGAGCTTCTTTCCACTGCAGCAGGGGGCGAGGGTTGGGGAAGGGATGGCACCCAGGGGAGGATCTGTCTGTGGGAGGTGGGTGGGGGGGTGTGGGGACAGCTCCACCTGTCGCTGCCCGGCAATGCTGGACCCAGGGAACGGCCCCTCCCCCTCACCTCCCCCCCCATGGTTCTCATCCATTGTCATCACACTGCTATATTTAAGGCCCGTGCAAGCTCCAGGATCACATTCTTCTCCCAGTCCCCGCTGAGTCCGGGGCAAGAAGAAACCAAGGACCCTCTCATCCTCTGGAATCGTCTCCCCAGAGCCTCCTGAGTGGGCACAGCTGCTTCTGTGAGTCACCTCCAGAGATCAGGGGAGCGGAGAGAGACCTCCAGAGATCAGGGGAGCGGAGAGAGACCTCCAGATAGTGAGACCCTCAGCTTTCTATTCGGAAGTGGGGTAGGGGTGTGTGTGTGTGTGTGTGTGTGTGTGTGTGTGTGAAAAGGATCCTGTGAGATCGGGAAGGAAGAAGCAGACTTGTGCTCAGCCATGGACATGAGAGGGGATTCTAGAAAAAGAAATCCCTGCCCTGCCTCACTGTTTTGTGTGGCCCTGGGTCTTCCGAGCTGAGCCTTCTGTGATATGAAAGCTACAGTACAACCCTCCCAGATCCCTTGGGGATGCCCTGGGAAGTGGAGGCTTTCCTGCAGGCATCAGGGATCAGCAGGGACCCGGGTGGGCTGGCAGGTCCGGCCAACCTAGAGCTGTCCTGGCGGAGCCCTGCTTGGCCCGCCCAGCGGGCAGGGGATGAGAGCGAGGCCGCGGGGCCTACATCGCAGGGCTGGGAGGGCGCTCATCCAGCCTGGACTCACTGGCACAAAACCCGGGCC
Organism: Dama dama; assembly: GCF_033118175.1. Lineage (NCBI taxonomy): Eukaryota > Metazoa > Chordata > Mammalia > Artiodactyla > Cervidae > Dama > Dama dama. Next base: position 7,214,552 of record NC_083688.1, on the reverse strand, counting down.
AGCACTCCTGCCTCAGAAACTGGTGGGGAACATTAAGAGCATGTCCCCGCTTGCCCAGACCCCCTGGGTAGGCTGTGTCTCCACTCCCGCCCGCAGGACCCAGCTTTCTGCCGTCAGGACTCAGAGTCTCTCTGGCTCATATGCTTCTCTTCCCGTCCTGAGGAAATGGAGAGACCTCCTTGACCCTTCTCACTGGGAGATGCTGTCAGAGAGCTGGGGGGATGACCGGGGGGTGGGGGCGTTACAGACAGGGCAGTGGCCAGACTAAGGCTTGGGAGGAAGGTGGAGGAAATGGAGTGGGTGGGGAAGGCCACAAAGCAGGACCCCAGGAGGCTTTGCACCCTCAGAGGAGGGCAGTGGGGGCCGAGGTCCCCTCCTGACCTGCCACGCATCGCTGACCCCTCTCCAGCAGGCACACACCGCCTTCTGGAGAGAGAGCATTGGAAAGCTGCAATCTGCTCACGACCTAATCCCAAGCCTCAGTCAGCGCTTTAAAAAGAACCGATGGCTCATCCCTAAAGCCAGGGGTCTGGTTGCGGGCGGCCCAGGAGGTCCAGGATGAGCGCCAGGCCCGCCCCGCTGCGCTCGTCAGGAACAGAGCATCCGGGGAAAGCAGCCAGCAGCTGAGGCCAGGGAACGTTAACCCTCCGCTGCTGGGGCTGGGGCCGCGTCCCAGGCGAGCCAGGGCCTCCCTCGCTGGTACCCAGCAGCTCTCTTCTGGGCCGAGAGGAGGAAGGAGCAGAAAGAGCAGGCCAGTCATTGTCTGGGTGCAGGCAGCCTCTTCCTTGGGGGTGCGGGGGTGCTGGATAGGAAGCCCAAAGGATGACGTCCCATTGAGTTCAGCGAGGTCATTGCAGGAAGCTTCACAGACAATCCTTGGTCCCAGCTAACACTCTGCAGTGACCCAGGCTCTCCTGGGGGTTCTTTTCTGGATGCCCAAAGGGAGCAAACTTTAAGGAACCAGGAGAAATAAACTTCCACTAAGACAGACCCTTAGCAGCCTGAGCCCTCTGACACCCCAGAATAGGCCTTTCCGGGTCAAGGATCTCTGATGGGGCCAGTGCGCCCACCTCCCCCATCATGAACTTAGGGACATGGCCCCCCACAGGTGTGTTCTGAACACACACACACACACACACTCACTCACTCTAGCTTGGCCAGCAGGCCCCGAAGGAGAGGCGGGGACAGGACAGAGCCTGCCCTCATAGAAGCAGACAGGAGAAGGCTAAGCACGGGTCTGCTCTTCTGTCTCCTCCTTCGTGCCCAGGGTCTACATCAGGGCCAAACCTGGAGAGGACCTTTCCAGGTAAGAGGCCTGTCCCAAATTCCCACCTGGAGGAGCGTGGACGCCAATTCCAGGGGTTCCACCGAGACGCACCCTAGGGCTTCAGCATCAGAGGGCCCTCAGAGGCCTGGGGGTAACATTGCACCCCAGATCCAGGAAAGAATGTACTGCAAGAACTCAGAGCCAGCTAGCTTGGGGCCGCCACTCTCCTGCCCACTTCTTGCCCTGGACGTCACAGCGCTCAGTCCCTCACGTGTGGGAACCTGAGGCCGGAGAAGGGAAGGCCTTGCTCAGGCCACGTGGAGGGGCAAGGACAGAGTGCAGCGGAAGCCAGGGCCTGCTCCTCAATGGGGGGCAGCCCATGGGGTGGCAGGCAAGCCAGGCTGAGAGCTTGAAGCCTGCCTCTGTCACCTGGGCAGGCGCGGGTCACCCCCATTGGGTCTTGAGATCGCCTGCCTGCCCACCAGAGAGAGACCACCCCCCCACCAACAGACCTCGGGAGAGATGCTGGCGGGCCCCACGGGGAAGGGGCGGGTGGACACCTGGTGGAGTAACCGTGCACTTCGGCTCTGCAGGTTGTCGCTCTCGCAACCATGACTCTGCCTCACAGCCCGGGAGGTGTGGGGGAGCCCCGGCCCCCCCAGGCCGTGCAAGTGCACCGGCGGGAGCACCGCCGGGAGGAGGAGCAGAAGGAAGAGCGGCAGCACAGCCTGCAGATGGACTCCTCGACGCGGAGACGGACCTTCCGCAGCAGGTAGGGCGTCAGGGCACCCCCAGCCACTGCCCTGCCCCCAGGACCCCCAGTCTGAGCAGAGAGGCACAGCCTGACCTCTGCATACTCCAGTCTGAGGGGGGAGGCATAGCCCTGACCTTGGGAGGTTCCTGTTGGAAGGGCAGGAATGACCCTTCTTTTTGGAGAGCCCAGCCTGAGATGGGAAGCACAGCTCTGCTTTGTGGAGCCCCCAGGCTAAGAGAGGAGGCATGGCCCTGTTCTGAGACCACGGTTTGAGAAGGGCAGCACAGCTGTGCCTGCTAGTACCCTGAGGTGGGTAGGTGGAGCCCCCAGCCAGACCCCCAGCCAAATCTGCAGGAGCCATGAACTCTCTTCTCCCCGGGCAGTGAGGAAGAGTATCAGTTCAGCGCTGCAGACTACGCCCTCGCAGCAGCCTTGGCTCTGACAGCCTCCTCAGAGACAACGTGGTAAGTCAAGTGACCTTTCCAGAGAGCCCTGGCCTAGGAAGAGGTCATCTTGTCCATTCCCCTTCCTCCCTACTGGCTCCCACACTCAGCTTAAAAAACATGCCCGAAATTACACACCTAGAACAGGTGACTAGTCAGAGGTTTAAGCCCAGGGCTGACTGATGGCAAAGCCCACGGCACCACCCTCTGATGGGTCCACAGGCGGTAGTGAGGGACCATCCCTAGGGGAGAGGGTGGGGTTCCATGCTTCACCACCCGGCTTCCAGGGGAGGAGTCTAGGGACAGAGAGGGGAGGCGAGTAAACCAGCCCACATGTCGAACACAAGCCCTGAGATAGGAGGGCCTCCAAGCTTGGGAGCATCCTTAGGCCTGTGTCCTGCTCCTGGACGTCCCAGAGCAAGTCACTCAGCCTGTAAAGCAAATCTCTACCCAGTCAAATGGGGAGACTAAGCCTGCCGGCTTGGCTCTACTGAAAACAAGAGGAACCATGGCTTGTGAAACACCCTTGTGAACTGTATTGATAATATTAAGTGTTAGTCATTCAGTCGTGTCCAATTCTTTGTGACCCCATGGACTGTAACCCACCAGGAATTCTCCTCTGTCCATGGAATTCTCCAAGCAAGAATATTGGAGTGGGTTGCCATTCCCTTCTCCACCTTCTAAAACCCGGGCCCATTCAGGGGATTTTGGAGGCAAGAAAGGATTAAAGTTGCCCTTGTCCTCAAGAAGCTTAAAGCGTGGCCAGCAAGGCCAGGCATAGGAGAGGTAGGGCCAGGATGCGCCCCCACAGCACCACCCATGGGCTCCCCGCCTCTGACAGCCTCTGTCACCGCAGGGAGGCCCAGCTGAGGCGCCAGACCAGCACCGTGGAGCTGGAGGAGCGGGGGCAGAAGCGGGTGGGCTTTGGAAACGAGTGGGAGAGGACAGAGATCGCCTTCCTCCGGACCCAGTGGCTGCTGCGCCAGAGACGAGACCGGAAGGCACTGAGACGGCGGGTGAGAGGGGTGGGCGGGGGCTTCCAGGGCCCTGGGACCCACAGCCCTTCTCATGCTGCCCCCCCTCACCCTACCCCCTTCTCCAGAAAAGCTGGACCTCCCAGGGCCCCCACCTTCTAGCTGCATGACCTTGGGCAAAGCTATGATTCTAACCGAGCCTCAGTTTTCTCATCTGTAAAATGGACGTATTTGGTCCAATACTGAGTGTCGACCGTGGGAAGTAAATGAGAACACGCTTATAAAACCACTTTCCCAGTTCCTCGGACACAGAAGACACTCGGGAAATGTCAGGGATCTGAAGCCACCTCCGTGCCCCATCCCTGGGCAGGACAGGAAGAGCTGTAATACTTACATGGGTGTTATCACTGCTCATGTTTTTCACATAGAGACTTAAGTCATCCTCCCTACAATCCTACAGGAGGGTGGGGCAATATGATTATCATCCCCATTTTACAGATGAGGAAACAGAGGCCTGGCCTATGGTTGGTCTCATAGCCAGTAAGCGGCAGAGTTTGGCCTTGATTCCAGGTCAGGTCCCAAAGCCCCACGCCCTGCCCTCTGTGCCATGCTGCCTGTCAGCCACTGGCGAGGAGAATCCAGCCTGGGCGTCAGGGGGAAGGTAACAGCAAAGACGGGGGAGGCGTTGCCCTGGCTCCTGGGACTCACAGGCCCTTCCTGCCTCCAGACAGAGGAGAAGGTCCGGGAGGCCAAGGAGCTGCGGGAGCTGTGTTCCGGCCGTGGGCCCTGGTTCTGGATCCCTCTGCGCTCGCACGCGGTCTGGGAGCACACCACGGTCCTGCTGACCTGTACCGTCCAGGGTTCACCTCCACCCCAGGTCACCTGGTAAGCCCCCAGGGCAGGAGAGAAGGGATCCTCACCCTGCCTCCAGGCTCCGGACCTCAGGGATCCCTTGAATGTGACTTCCTTACTCAACACCTCCCCGCCAGGGGCCTGGTCCCTTCCCCACAAGTTCCTGCTGCCTTAGAAAAGCCGCGGACCCACAGCCCTGAGCTCTGCCCACCCCCAAACAGAGCAGCAGCTGCTGGGGAAGCTCCGGAGGGGTTATTCTTAGCTGCCTCCCAGCCAGCCTGGGGCTAGATGTCTGGGCCACCTGGGGAGCCAGCACTTGTGAAAATATGATTCTGGTGGCTTGAGAAGGCAGCTGCCCCAAGCTGGGCATCTCCAGGGTTGCAGGAAGATGGCAGAGGCAGGTCCAGGGTCGGGGCAGGAGAGAAGGCAGGGAGGGTGGGGGCTCTCAGTGAGAAGGAGCCCAGGCCCAGCTTGCTCTCTCTGCTAACTCTGTGTGTGGTCTCAGCTATGGCTCAACCTCTCTGGTCCTGCCTCAGTTTCCTGGTCTGTGAAATGGGTTGAAGATCTCCTGTCCAGCTTGCGTGTGTTGAGGATTTAAGGCCACAACAATGTGGAAGTCCTCAGAACTTGAAAGCTGCTGGGAAAGCAGGAGGTACCATTCCTGGGAATGTACTCATAAAAGAACACAGAGTTGAGGCCTTGCTGGAAGAGGGGAGTGGAGGCAGGAGTCTTCTGAAAGGACCTGGGGAGGTGGGCATGGCAGCATCTGGGGTCTCTCTCCACCCCAGAGGGAAATGTGTCATTCACACAGCTGAGCTCAGTCTATCCTGAGCTCCCCAGGGTCTAAGGCCCATTGTCAGGCATGCTGGGAGACAAGGAAACGATTTCAACAAATATTTACCAGGAGCATAATCTGTCCCTGGCCCTCACTCAGACAATGAGGCATAGAAATGACCCAGACACAATCTCACCTCAAGGAACTCTCAACCCAGAAAAGAAATGTCAACACAATGAGAAATATGTCCAAGGGCGATATTTGAGATAAGAGTGAAGGTGAAGAAGGGCAGTAGCTGTCTCCCTCTGGGGAATCCAGGAAGGTTTCTCAGAGGAGGTGACATATAAGCCCAATCTCAAAGCTGAACAGACCAGGGTCTCAGTAGGAGAGAGAAGATAAGCACACAAATAACTGAGGTCACAAATGAAAAAGCAACATCTTACACTTGAGCCTCCCTTACACTGACCCAGCACTTTCCTCTCATTTGAGTCTCTGGGCCATTCATGAGGTTAGGACTACATCCCCATTGCACAGGTGAGGCTATCGAGGCTCAGAGAGGTAGTGTGACTTGTTTAAGTCACACAGCTAGTGTGAGCCTGAATTCAAATTCTGGTCTTCTTGCCTTCCAGCCCAGAGCTCTACTGGCCAAGAGAGTAGAAAAGTGATCATTACAGTTGTTTTTGGGTTTCGTTTTTCTTTAAAGCATCTATAATGCCTCTGAAGTGAGAGAAAGGGGAAGAACTTAGGCCAGAAGCAATCAAGAAAAATGTCCTCAGGGAAGTGTCATTGCTGGTCGCTGCCAGATGGCATTCATTCAAATTCTGTGGGGACCAAGGCTGTCAGTAGGAAGACCTGGGCTAAGCGGCGGTCAGCCTGGCAGCCAAGTCCTGCCCTGCCCTGGCACCGAGGCTCACATCTAAGGCTTTCCATGGGAGCCTCTGGGGAGGGAGGCTTGTTTCCACCCCTGCCAGCAAGGTTGCCACAACAAGGAGCTGAGCATTCCTTGCAAGTGTTGGAGGCCCAGGCCAGGCCCACCTCCAACCAGAGGGACTCAGGGGGCCCCAGGGGCTCCAGGCTTTGGGGATCAGGTTTCCTATCAACAGGCACCTCTGACAGGGCCAGCTCATCCCAGACTGGCCTCCAGAGCTTCGCCCAGGCTCTGGTAGAGACCCAGCCCGAGTCAGCAGGACGATCCTGGCTCCCCAGGCTTGTCAGGAGAGTCCATTCATTCAGCAGTTATTGAGCACTTCCTGAATGCAGGGGCAGCAAGAGGGCACATCAGACAAGGTCCAGGCTGGCTATGTTTACTCTGCAGAACTGGGTCCTGGCCACAGTTCATGAACATCAGAATCACTCTCCCAGGTCAAGCCACCTGCAAAAGTAAAGTGAACACCAAAATATGGCAAATTCCCTGGTGGCCCAGTAGTTAGGACTCAGTTCTCTCACTGCCAGGAGCGCAGGATCTCTGGTCAGGGAACTAAGATCCCACAAGCCACGCAATCAAAAAATTTCTTTAATTTATAAAAGAGGTTGGGGGTGGGGGGAGGAAAAAGACCCACCAGAATATGTAAGGGAAAGTAAACTTAGATAAATAATAAAAAATCTCACTCTTTTACGTAGGCCTCACTGAGCCAGGCTCTGGGTTGGGTGCCTGCCTCAGTTGTCTCATTGAATGCTGTTTAATGATTGGCTGCCATTCAGCTTCATCCACACAGCCAAGCCTTCAAGGGCCTGAGGAACAGGCAGGAGACTGACGCCCAGAGAGGGGCAAAAATGAGAGCTGATGTCCCAGGCTGTCCAGGTCATGCCCAGAGCTGCAGCTGCTGCTTTTTCTGGGAAAGGCAGAGGCTGGCCCAGGCTGAGGTGTCTGGAATGTTCCTGACAGCTGGGGGATGGGGGCACTGACCTTGGCCCCCCCAGGCCTGGGAGAGGTGGAAAGATAGGGCATCCAGATTAGGCACCACCCTCCCCACAGAAGACTTAATTGGGCTCCTTTCAGAAGAAGGCACGGCCTGACGGCCGTAAGGTGAGGTGTGGACACAACACTGTTTTGGTCGCCATGGAGACAAACAGGGCATGGGGAGTGGACAGGTCCAAGGAAGGTGATATGCTGAGGATGGGGCGCCCTCTTTTGGCCAAGGCCTCCTCTTTGACCTCAACCACCACTGGGGCTGGGCTTCCCTGGTAGCTCAGCTGGTAAAGAATCTGCCTGCAATGCAGGAGACACCAGTTCAATTCCTGGGTCGGGAAGATGCCCTGGAGAAGGGATAGGCTACCCACTCCAGTATTCTTGGGCTTCCCTGGTGGCTCAGATGGTAAAGAATCCTCCTGCAACACAGGAGACACCAGTTCAATCCCTGGGTTGGCAAGATTCCCCTGGAGAGGGCATAGCAACCTACTCCAGTATTCTTCCCTGGAGAATCTCATGGACAAAGCCTGGCGGGCTACAGCCCGTAGGGTTGCAAAGAGTCAGACATGAATGAAGCGAATGAGCATGCTCACACACACACCTCTGGGGCTGACTCTTCACCCAAAGTCCTCATGGACACAGAGGCCCAGAGAGGGAGAGTGATTTGCCTCAAGTCACACAGCAAACAGTGTCAGGAACCCAGACCTCCTAACTTTCACAGACATTCACTCATCAGACCTCCAGAACATACCCCAGTGGGCTGTGGGCAGAGGCAAGGCCACCTGGCTGTCCAGGGCTTGCAGCAGAGGGAACAAGACTTCACAGAAAACAAAAGGAAGTATCCGGGGTACAGTGGGGTGGGGCCATGGTTGGGAATCGCCTGGCAAGTTTCAAAATAACTGATGCCCAGATTCTACGCCCAGAAATTCTGATTTCATGGATCTGGGCTAAAGCCTGGGCATGGAGTTTTTTTAATGACTTACAGAAGATAGATTTTTTTCCCTTCATGTAAATATCTGATGTAGATGGGGAGGGGCTGCATGGCAACTCCACCCTTCAGCTTAGGGACTCAGGCCTGTTCCCACGCACGGCTGGAGACCTCGGGTCTTCCTGGTTCAAGATGGCAGCCGTATTTATGGCTGTATTCTTGCCTCAAGATTGGAAGGAAAGATGATGTGAAACCGGGCAGAGAGTGTCATCAGAAGCAGCCACGTGACTCTTGGACTTATTTCTGTTGACAAGACTTAATTTAGTCACGTGGTCACACCTAGCAGAAGCAGAGACTAGGAAACATGTTAGATCTACTTTAGAATAAGAGAATGGCTGGTGGAGAACAATGAGAAGTTTATGTTTTAATATTTATTTAGTTCATGTTTGGCTGCACTGGGTCTTAGTTGAAGCTTTTCTCTAGTTGCAGTGTAAGGGCTTCACTGTCCTGTGGCATGAGGGATCTTAGTTCCCAACCAGGGATCAAACCCACATCCCCTGCATTGCAAGGCAGATTCTTAACCACTGGACCACCAGGGAAGTCCCTGCAAGGAGCAGATTCTGATACAAATTCTCAAAGGCTTACATTCAGACTCTGAGCATGGAGATTTTTAAATGAGATGGTTGGGTAGCATCACTGACTCAATGGACATGAGTTTGGGTAAACTCCAGGAGTTGGTGATGGACAGGGAGGCCTGGTGTGCTGTGGTCCTTGGAGTCACAAAGAGTCGGACACAACTGAGCAACTGAACTAAACTGAACTGGTGACTTTAACAAGAACTGAGATTAAGAACTGTTGTCCTGGGGGTTGGCAAAAAGGAAGGGATGGAGAACTTTCCTTGGTACCCCTTCAGAGAGGAAGGAAAAGCTGGAGCCTGGTCCTTGGGGGTACCCCTGGTAAGGGAAGGGGCAGATACCCCTAATTATGGCTCCCTCTTCTCTGCCCTCCAGAAGGGAATAAACACTTGAGCATCCACATCCTTCAAACTTTACATATCTTATCCCATTTAATCATCACAACAACCCTACAAGGTCAGCACAATTATTATTCCCATTTCACAGATGAGAAAAACTGAGGTTTAGAGCTGCCCTGAGTCACACAGATGAATAAGCAGCACAAAACTGAGGTTGGAATCCAGGCCCAAGAGGCTCGGGATCCCTCCCGCTCAGAACCACATTGCCTCCCACACGCCAGTGTGTCTCCACAGGTACAAAAATGACATGAGAATTGATCCCCGCCTCTTTCCTGCCGGCAAGTATCGAATCACCAACAACTATGGACTGCTGACACTGGAGATCAGGAGGTGAGAACATGAGCCCCAGAGAGACCCACGGTCCCAAGCCCCAGCACTACCAAGGCCAGAGCAGGTCCAAACCGCTCCTCAGAGCTATGAGCCATATCAGCCTCAAAAGAGTGAATGTGGGATGGACCCTCCTTTCACTCACATAGAGTCAGATTAAATAAGCCTGAAGTGGGGCCCAGGAATTGGTATTTAACAGACACCCCCATGTGATTCCAATGTCTTAGAATACACAGTGAGAAATTTGGACTTGGCTAGCAGCTAGGTATGTGGGGAGAGTTCCTTGCTGGGGGCGAGAACACACACACACACATATACACACGCGCACGTGCAAGGGGAAGCAGAACAGAGAGAGGTAGGCCTTTCAGGAGGTAGTGAGTCTTAAGCACAGTGTTGAAGGAAGAGGCAGCATGCATGGAGGAAATGAGCACAGTATTCCCCAAGGTACGCACTGTTTGTATGAACTGCCAGGCTCTGAATTCCTCCAGGTGCCAAGCCCTGTGCTCGCTGCTTTCCGAATATAGTTGTCAAGGCCCATTCTCATTCTCTCAAGGAAGCATTGTTCCATCCATGTGACAGATGAGAAAACTGAGGCTCTGAAAGATTAAGGCTCTTGCACAGCTTGTACAGGGCAGGGCCTGGGATTGAGTCAGTTCTTTCCACCTGGGTTCTTTCCAATACACCAAGCCCTCCACCTCAGCCCACTGGGGCTCTGGGAGACACGAATATAAACAGGAGGTTCCAGAAGCCAAGTGGGGCTGAGTGGACATAAATACCTGATCCTCCAAGGCTCCACAGGGAGGTGCCCCATGGACCACACCGTCGGTGACAGCATGCAGGGCTGGGGCAGCCTCGGGGAGCAGGTGGAACTGACCTTTGAAACCAGAGGGATGCCTGCTCCAAGCAAGCAGGGGAAGAGAGGGGCCACCAAGGGGCCTCTCTGCTTGCCGATGGGGCCAGATATGCCCTACCACCACGGTGGCCCTGGGGTGGAGCCAGCCCCAGCCTCCACGAGGAGCAGGGTTGGCCTGGCTGGTGGTGAGCCCCAGGCCTGGGCTTGAGAACACCTGGGCAACTGGCCCAGGTCTGACACAGGCTGGCGGTGTGCCTGGGCATCTCCTGCCCCAGGGTTCTGCCCAGGAGGTGTTGACAGAGTGGGGAGGCCATGACCCAGAGCGGGCTTGTCCCCTTGAAGTGGGGTTGAATTCCAGTTGCTCTGGGACTCTGGACCAGTCACTTAGCTCAAATGTTATCATAACAATCGTACTTTCAAAGCGCTTTCACCTTAAGCCGAGGTGTTATGTTTTCCCAGTTTTTCAAAGGCGGGCCTGGAGGTGTGGAGAGGGACAGGGGCAGCCCAAAGGCACCCAGCTTCTCAGGGGCAAAGCCTAACCTAGAGCCTAAAGTCCTCCCATAAATACCTGCTTCCCCACCCACCGTGCTCTCCGGGCTTGAGTTTTCCATGGAGCCCAGCAGCCTCGGGGAAACATCTCCCTCCCTCCTTTTCAGATGTACCATTGAGGACGCAGCCACCTACACAGTGAAGGTCAAGAACGCCTTCGGCCAGGCCTCCTCCTTTGCCAAAGTCCTTGTCCGCAGTGAGTCCTCCCGTGCCCAAGAGGCCAGGTGGCCCACAGCCAGCCCTGGATGAGCAGATGAGGACATGGGTCTGCACCAGACTCGGGGCGGGGCAGGGGTATTTGTCCTGGGATTGAGTAACCAGGGCAGCCACCGGGACTCCTGCTTCCCCGAGGCCTTCAGAGCAAGTGAGATTCTCCACCCTCAGGCTATTCAACCTATATACCAGTTCAGTGCCTGTTCAAGAGCAGGCTTATCCTACCGGGTTGGGCTTTTGGGTCCAGATCCAGCTCAGGACTTCTGGGAAGGCGGCCTGGCCACCAGAAGTCCTCAGAGGGCAAAGGCTGAGTCCTACCACCTCCCCTGCTGACCCTCACTGCCCTTTTTAGCTTCTGGTGCATATTTCCCAGTTAGCTCAGAATCCTCCTGGACATTGATCAGAGCCCAAAGCAGGAGAGACCCTCGAGTCCACCAGACCCCAGGCCGCAAGCTTCCTCTGATGCTGGTGGGCCATGTGAGCCTGGGCACCATCACGCTTCCCTGGCCTCCCCATCTGCAAACAGGGAATCCTCCTGCTGCCCCAGATGCTCCTATGGGTTAAATGTGATGGTTTAGGTAGAGCTTGGCTGCAGCAGACTCTTGGGGAAGGATAATCCTCCCCCAACCACCCTATCAGCCCATGGCCCAGGCAGGGTCTAGCCAAGGAGGCCACACCTTTGAGCCCAAGTTCAGCTCAGTTCAGTCGCTCAGTCGTGTCTGACTCTATACGAGCACGCCAGGCCTCCCTGTCCATCACCAACTCCCGGAGTTTACTCAAACTCCTGTCCATTGAGTCGGTGATGCCATCCAACCATCTCATCCTCTGTCGTCCCCTTCTGCTCCTGCCTTCGATCTTTCCCAGCATCAGAGTCTTTTCAAATGAGTCAGCTCTTTGCATCAGGTGGCCAAAGTATTGGAGTTTCAGCTTCAGCATCAGTCCTTCCAATGAACACCCAGGACTGATCTCCTTTAGGATGGACTGGTTAGCCCAAGGCCTTGCCCTAAGGACCCAGAGAGAGAAACTCCATGTATGCAAATTCAAACACACACACTCACACACACACACACTCACACACACACACACTCACACACACTCACACACATACTGGGTGGCAGGCAGGCTGGAGTCCAGCCCCACCTCCCCAGCTCTCATCAGTCCTTGTTCAACTGTCCTTCACAGCCTCTCCACCCTTCTGCCCTGTTCCCCAAATAGCTCTTGGGAGGCAGTTGTCCCGTTGCCGAGCCAGGCTCTCTGGGTGGAATCTGAGCCATCCAAAGTCTAGTGCAAGGTCAGGTATCAGGCCCTCAGACCCTACCTCCCTCTGTCCGCCCCTCCTTCCCATCACCTCCTCTGAATCTCCGTCCCTCCCTCCATCAGAGCCTTCCCAGGGACCAGTGTCATGCGGTGGTTTCAGGCTGTTGAGGTGCTTGCTGGGTGATCATGCCTCAGTTTCCCCATCTGTATTAGAGGATAATAATGTCACCAAGAGACAAGGCTGCTGTGAGGATTAAATGAGTTAATGAGCATCACGTGGTGCGTGCTATGTGAACAAAAACTGTTCTCACTGTCCCCTGGTGATCTGTGTCCACACCGCCTTGGACTTCACCCTGAAGCCCCCAGGAGACTTTCCTAGCGCTGCCCTGAACCTACCAGAAATCCCAGTCTGATCATGCTCCACCTCTAGGACTCTGTGATCCTAGCAGTGGGTGGGTTTTGCCCATGGCGATTCTCCAGAATACTAGAGTGGGTTGCCATGCCCTCCTCCAGGGGATCTCCCCAACCCAAGGATCAAACCCAGGTCTCCCACATTGCAGGTGGATTCTTTACCATCTGAGCCACCAGCGGAGCCCAAGAATACTAGGGTGGGTAGCCTATCCATTCTCCAGGGGGTCTTCCTGACCCAGGAATCGAACCTGGGGTCTCCTGCATTGCAGGTGGATTCTTTACCAGCTGAGCTACCGGGGAAGCCCTTGGGAAGGAAAACACCATTTATTGAGCACCGACTATATGCTAGGGTCCTGCTAAGGGCTTCGTTCATGTGAACTCAGGTATTCAGAACCCACCACCGCCCCCATCAGGTAGGACTCAGGAAGGAAATGAGGCACAGATAGGCCAGGGAACTTTCTCCAAGTTGAAGAGGGAGGCCCTGCTAGATCAGGACACAGAGGCCATGCCCCCAAAATCCAGTAGCAGTGTGGACGCTGAGCCTTCTCCAACTCCCATTTGCTCTGGGTTTCAGCTTACCTGGGGAAGGATGCTGGCTTCGATTCGGAGATCTTTAAAAGTAAGGAGGCTGGGGAGAGACGGGCTTTCAGGGAGGAGGGTGTCTGGGGCCCCTTTAGAATATAACCATCCATTTTCCACAAAGGGATGTCCATGTGGGAATTGCCTGTAAACTGTTAATACTTGTGGACTGGCTTCTGGGGGCCCCCAGGCACCCAAGAGTTTCCCCTAACCGCTGGGCTGTCCAGTGGCTAAAGCTGAATGAGAAAAAGGCAAAGCCAAACAGACAAATGGATATTTGCCATTTCAGTTCACCTGGTCCCACCTAAAGAAATCTCTTCCCCACCCCGCAGCCCCCAGCATCAGGCTCTTCTCCTTGTTAAGACCACCTGGAGAACTGTGAATCCTGACCCAGCAGAGTGGGGACACCCCAGAAGGGTCCTCCTCACTTCCATCTAAGCCCCAGGCTAAGCCGACACAGCCTCAGAAAACTTCTGTCCTAAATTTCTGTTCCCACCAGGACTGATGTTTGGCCCCAGCGTGGAATTCACATCAGTACTGAAGCCGGTCTTTGCCCGTGAGAAGGAAGCCTTCTCCCTGAACTGCCTATTTTCAGAAGACGTGTTGGACGCTGAGCAGAACATCCAGTGGTTCCGAGACGGTGAGGACCCCCGGTCCTGGCCCCCAGCCTGCAGAGGCAGAGATAGACCCCTGGTGGAGAGAGGAACTCAGCTATGCCCCTTCCCCAGCCCATACAAACTGAGTGATGAGTGCGGCCGAGGCAGAGGGAAGCTGAACAAGCCAGGTGGGCTCAGATCATATCACCCTGCAAAGGGTCACCGAGCGTTCACAGTGCCAAGCCCTGCGCTGGGTGCCAGGGCAGGGGCAGGCACAGACACGCATGAGGCCAGGGGGCTCTCCATCCGAGAGCGGGCAGGAAGCCAAAACAACACAGCTGCAGCCTCTGCCCCTCGAGAGCCTCTGGTTGAGAGCCCTTCAGGCACACACGCTCGCCATCAGCACGCTCGGGTGAGGACTCTGAAGCAAGAGGAACAGGGGCCAAGCGCAGGAGGCAGGTCAGCCTAAGGAGGGTCAGGGCGGGGTGTGACACCTGCCTCCGGCTTTTCAGAGTCAGCGTGTGGGTGCAGGCAAGAACTGCTACTCGGGAGCTGGAAGACCGCTGGGGGATCACGGGCCAGGGCTGGGGAAGGCCCAGTCAGCTCAGGCGGAAAGAGACGGATCAGCCAGGGAGGAGACGGGCGGCTGAACCTCCTGCCCTGTTCGTGACCAAGCCTGCAGCCGAAGAGCCAGGAGTGCAGCACCCCCAGCAGCCTGAGCCTAGGGAGGTGCCCCTTGGGGGCCTGGGGGTGGAGGGGTAGGGAAGCCACAAGCCCTGAGAAACTGCTGTGACAACAGGCCGAGATGTCCCCCAGACCTCTCGGGGACAGAGGTGGTGCTGGCGGGCAGGAGGGGCCTTTGCGGGACAAGGAGCAGCATGGTACGCAGCAGGACCTCGGGCGAGGCCTGGAGCCCACAGCCCCTTCCCTGAGTCCCCACCCCTCTCCCTAAGGTCCCACCTGCCGACCTCCCACCCTCCTCCCCAACCCTGACCCCCCTCACCAACACCCCAACCCTCTCAGTAAGTCCTCTCTCCCTTTCCTGAGTCCCCATCCCCCGAACAAGCCCCCTCCCTTCCTTGAGCTCACAACCCCCACCCACCGAGCCCTATCTCCTTCCTTGAGCCCCCAGCCTCCCAAAGAGTCTCTGACTCTCACACCAGGCCCCCACTGCTCTTGTTCCCACTTCCTCAGAGAACCTCCAACTCCTCCCCGAGCCAGCAGCCCCACGCCCCTTCCCCAAGCACTCCCCACCCCCGCCACCCCCACCAAGCCTGCTACAGAGGGAAGTTCAGAGATCACCTTGGCAGAGTCCTGAAGGTCGCCACCTGCTCCCCCAACTCCCCAGCAGAGCCTCCAACCGCCGGCCACCGCATCTCTGCCTGGATCCCAAAGCACCTACGGGTTCCCGGGTGAGCTCCGGATCTCCCACGAGCTCACCCTGCACCGCCTCTCCCTGCAGGGAGGCTGCTGAGGTCCTCCGGCCGCCGGCAGATCCTCTATGCTGACCGCCAGGCAGTCCTGAAGGTGGCCTGCGCCTACAAGGAGGATGAGGGCCTCTACACTGTCCAGGTGCCGTCGCCCTTTGGGCTCCGGGAGCAGAGCGCCTACGTGTTTGTGAGAGGTAAGGGGTAGCTGGGCGCAGGGGGCCCAGCCAGAGCCCAGGGACCAGGACTCTGCCTTGACCGACTTGCCGTGGGACATGGGGGCGAGTCCCCAGCTCCTTGGGGCCTCAGTGTCCCTGCTATATAGTGAACGGGGGTGTTGAGGCAGAGTCTTTCTAAGATTGCCCATGACCCTCCTCCAGAGGGACCCAGCCTGAGAGTCTCAGGCTTGGAGGGAGTTGGAGAGGAGGGCTGAGCATGGGCTGGCATCCTTCTAGTCCTGCTTGATTTTTGCCTCCCGGCTTCGCCACTTCTGCTGTTGGGTGACCTTGGGTGGTTGGCTTTTCCTCCAGGAGATTCGGTATTCCCAAGCAAAACGGAGAATTGCTCTGGGACTCAAAGATGAATTGTGCCAATTGTTCAGGCAGATGGTGTAGAATGGGCCCCTAATAAACTGGACTCCCACCCACCCACCCCTAGATGCTGCTATTTAAAAGAACAGGCTGTCTTGGTCTTGGTCTTCAAGATCAACTGCACCCCTGGGGGGTTAGCGAGAAGAGGAATGATGGGTGGGAATGGGAGGGGGTTGGTTGCCAAGTGGACATTGACTGGAAGAGCTGCCCCTACTGTCTTCCCTCACCCCACACCGTCCTGGGTTTCAGATGCTGCAGCAGAGAAGCCAGGAGTCCCAGGCTCCCCCTTGAATGTTCGATGCCTGAATGTGAACAGAGACTGCCTCATCCTGACCTGGACCCCGCCCAGTGACACCCGGGGCAACCCCATCACCGGCTACTCCATCGAGCTGTGAGTGGATCTCTTGCATGGCAGAGCCCACGGGGGGAGATGGCTCTGTGAGAACAAGAGCGGGGGCCACAGGAAACAGGGACCCCATGCCTCTCCTTGGGACAGGGTCGGAGGCAGGTGTGTTAGTTAGGGGCAACAGAAGGGTGTCCAGCACTGGAGTCAGCCACTGCCCCTGGACGCTTTACGGCACAAGCTGACCCTGGAAGGGACAAACATCAGAGCTTGAAACCTGAGCACACGTGGCTTCAGTGGCTACTTTCCTCCCTGAGTGAGAGACCCAGGAGTCCTGAGCCTGGAGGGAGGGGGGCTTCCCAGGAGGGGGAGGGCCCACACGTCCCTCCTCCTTCCCCCACCGCCAGCTCTGAGGCCCTAGCTGGAGTTAAGGCCTAATCCAGCCACTTGAATCCTTACAACAACCCCTATCTGAGGGGGTAGGGGATGCGCTAGTGCCCCATTCTACAGACGAGGAAACTGAGGTACACTGCCCCTGATGTACACTGAGGTACATCCAGCCAGTGCTAGGAATAGCGGTACCCAGAGGGTGTAGAGATCCCAGACTCTGAGGATCCCTCTAGAACACACACCAACAGGGGAGTGGACAGTCCTTGGGGAAATGCTAAGTCACCCGCTCATGAGCCACGTGAATTTGGGCAAGTCGTCTCACTCCTTAAACTCAGATCCCACTGGTAGAGTGAAGGTAATCACACCTAACCTCAAGGACCTTCAAGATTAAACAAGATGATGGATGTGAAGGGCACAGCACAGCTCCAGCCCACAGGAAAGTTCCATGAATGGCACTAGCTCTTTTGATTAGCATCCTGGTTGGTGGAGGATGGTGAGAAGTCCTCCTATGGACCCAAGCTGGAGCCGGGCTTTTAAATGGAGAGCAAGTATTTCCCTGGCCGAGACAAGCTGGGCGGACAGCCCAGGGTGGGGGAATGGCCCTGCTAGAGGCTCAGACTGAGGGTGTGAGTCACGGGCAGGGTCTGAAGCCAGGGATTCTCTCCCACAGGTGCCAGGGAGAGTCGGAGGAATGGGTGCCGTGCCACCAGGCTCCCGGCGGGACCTGTCGGTGCCCAATCCAAGGCCTCATCGAAGGCCAGAGCTACCGGTTCCGGGTGAGAGCCGTCAACAAAGCGGGCAGCAGCGTCCCCTCCAAGGCTTCCGAGCCGGTTGTCATGGGTGACCGCGACGAAGCTCAGAGGAAGACAGGTGGGCACAGAGGCCCTGAAAGGACGGGCTAGAGCTTCCATCAGGGCACACCCAGGACTGCCTCACACAGGAGACAGGCGCACGGCCCCCATTCCCAGCCCTGGTCCAGAAGACGAGACACAGCCCAGCCCTCAGGAACCCCCAGTCTGATGGAGGAGACACAGCCTCAGTTCAGTTCAGTTTAGTTGCTCAGTCATGCCCGACTCTTTAGGACCCCATGGACTGCAGCATGCCAGGCCACCCTGTCCATCACCAACTCCCGGCGTTTACCCAAACTCATGTCCATTGAGTCGGTGATGCCATCCAACCATCTCATCCTCTGTCGTCCCCATCTCCTCCTGCCTTCAATCTTTCCCAGCAACAGGGTCTTTTCTAATGAGTCAGTTTTTTGCGTCAGGTGGCCAAAGTATTGGAGTTTCAGCTACAGCATCAGTCCTTCCAATGAATATTCAGGACTGATTTCCTTTAAGATGGACTGGTTGGATCTCCTTGCAGTCCAAGGGACTCTCAAGAGTCTTCTCCAACACCACAGCTCAAAATCATCAATTCTTCGGCATTCAGCTTTCTTTATAGTCCATTTCTCACATCCAAACATAACTACTGGGAAAATCATAGCTTTGACACAGCCTCAGGAACCCCTAGTCTGATGGAGGAGACATAGTGCTGTCCTTAGCAACCCCTAGCCTGAGGGGGGATTTAGAGCTTGTCTGCTGGAAGAAATACAAATCTTAGCACCAGATGCTAATCTGGGGTGAAACCACAGCACCTTCTTCAGATGCCCTTAACCACAGGAGGGAAACTGCCCTGACTCAGAAGCTCCCAGCCTGGAGGGTGGAGGTGGGGAGGCAGAGAGTGGGGGACAGAGCCCTCTCAGCCCCGAGGAGTCACCCTGACCCGGGTATGCTGTGCCCTCGGAATCTGACCCCTTCGCTCCTCCTTT
Source organism: Dama dama (assembly GCF_033118175.1). Classification (NCBI taxonomy): domain Eukaryota; kingdom Metazoa; phylum Chordata; class Mammalia; order Artiodactyla; family Cervidae; genus Dama; species Dama dama. The sequence continues at coordinate 7,196,272 of NC_083688.1, read as the reverse complement.
TTGTCCCACTTTGTCCCCATCGGGCAGAGCACCTCCGGGGTCTGAGAATGCCACCTGCCTGGGGACACACAGAGGGGCCGAGAGGCCAGGACCAGGGGTGGGGGAGGAATTGGCCCCCAGAGCCGGACAGGCCCTGCCCTGTCCCTTCCTGCCCTAGCCACACGTCCTGCAGCCCTTGGTTCTCCGCTAACGGGTTCCATTCTCCATCCTAGAGATCCCCTTTGATATGGGAAAAACCATCACGGTCAGCACAGATGAGTTTGACGGTATGTGTGAACCCCCTGATCCTTGGCCTCAAGACTCCAGCCCGCCACCTTTGCAGTCTGGAAACTCTGGGACACAAACTGGCCCGAGGCAGAAGCTGTCTGTGGGCATGGGTGGGATGGTGAGCGTGGGGGATCCAACTTGGGGCCAGGCTCTTGGGTGGGTGCCTGTGCCCCTCCTGGGGGAAGCAGACATTGGGGAAAGTCTCCAGCAGGACATGGGGACACCAAGGCTCTGGTTCCGGCCCTGCCTGCCCGGCCTTGTTGTGTGATTAAAGCAAGTTCCTGCCCCTCTTCTGGGCCCCGACCCCCACCTCTGTGAAGTGAGGGGCTGAGATCTGGGATCTCTGAGGGCCCACACATCTCAGTCCCCGGGCAACTCTGATTCCAGACTTCGTGACCATCCCCTCACCCCCGACTAACGTCCACGGCAGCGAGATCCGTGAGGCCTACGTGGTTCTGGGCTGGGAAGAGCCGAGGCCCCGGGGCAAAGCCCCGCTGACGTACTTCCTGGAGAAGGTACGGAGACCCCAAGGGCCCCGGCCCCAGGCCAGCCAGAGAAATAGAAACGCTGTGGGACCAGGATGTGAGGGGGAGTGCTGGTCCAGGGAGGCGCTGAGAGACCCCAGCGGCATCCCCTGGGGAACCCTAATGAGAAGAGAATTTTCTGTCTGGAAGTCCTGAACATAGCCCTACACGGAGGCAGGGGGGTGGATTAACCTTTTGAGGTTATCTCCAGCTATGGAAGGGATTTGAAGTGTTGAGGGGAAGGAGCTACTGACATTTAGATGGAGGAACTGGAGAGGTCTCCCCAAGAAGGTGAGTTTAGAGTAAAAGCCTAAAGGAAATGGGGCTTCCCTCAAAGCTCAGTCGGTAACGAGTCTGCCTACAATGCAGGAGACCGGGTTCAAAGCCTAAGTCAGGAAGATCTCCTGGAGAAGGAGATGGCAACCCACTCCAATATTGTTGCCTGGAAAATCCCATGGATAGAGGAGCTTGGCAGGCTACAATCTATGGGGTCGCAAGAGTTGGACACGACTGAGCGGCTAAGCATGGCACTAAAGGAAATCAGGGGCCAGCCAGAGATTTCTGGGGGAAGAACATTCCAGGAAAAAAGATGAGCAAGTACAAAGACACAGAGGCAGGGGTGGGGCCTGGCACCATCGGGGAGCAGCAGGGGGCCACGGAGCCTGGTGGGCGGACAAAGTGGGATGTGGGAGTGGGATGTGACTCGGGGCTTGGGAGGGTTCTGAGCAGACATGGATGGGATTTAACTTGAGCTGTAAGAGGATTCCTCTGCCTGTCATTTGGAGAAAAGATTGAAGGGAGTTAAAGGTAGAAATAGGCAGACCAGATCAGAGGCTATTGAGATAGCTCAAATGGTGAGAGACGATGGTATCTTTGGATCAAGGTTCTGGAAGGGGAACTTGAGAGTGGTAAACCATGGTTGGATTCTGGATAAATTTTCAAGGTAGAGCCAGCTGGATTTGGGATTTGGGGGTATTTTTTGGTTGGTTGTTTTGTTTTGTTTCTTGGCCACACTGCGCAGCTTGCAGGATCTTAGTGCCCCAATCAGGGATCAAAGCTGGGTCCTGGCAGTGCCTAACCACTGGACCACCAGGGAATTCCCCCAACTGAATTCACTGATGGAGTATATCTGAGGGTGAGAAATGAGAGAAAGAATCCAGGAAGGCTTCCTGGACTCTGACCTGAGCAGCGGGAAGGATAAGTGCTTTGACTAGATGTGGGCAGCACTGGCGTGGAGGCAAGTTCAGGGTCAGTTCCCCTGAATGTGAGATGCTCCACGGGCATCCAGGTAGAGACATCACAGAGGCAGGTGAATCCAAAGCTCAGGTATTGAGGGGCATCCTGGGGTGGGGAGAGAGGTTAACGAGAGCACGTGTGGGAAGAGCTCTCCCACTTAACGCCAGGTTCCTCTTCTTTGTCACAGTCGGTCATAGGCAGTGGCACCTGGGAGGCCATCAACTCAGAAACTCCTGTGAAATCCCCAAGATTCGCCCTCTTGGATCTGGAGAAAGGGAAGTCATATGTCTTCAGAGTGCGAGCGATAAACCAGTACGGCATGAGCGATCCCTCGGAGCCCAGCGAACCCATCGCCTTGAGGGGGAAGCCAGGTACCAGGGATGCAGGAGATGGGCGCAGGCCAAGCCAGGCCGTCAGCACCAAGCCTCGGGCCCCTGGTGGCTGCAGGGACACAGCCACGTGCATTTCTCTGCTCCTGACCACTCTGCCTATCACAAAGCCGAGAAGCAACATGATCACGGGCCTGTAAAATTTCAGACCATGAAGAATTACATTTCAAAAAAAAAAGAATTACATTTCTCTGGGCAAGAGGCTCTTGGAAGTACAGGCATTTTTTTTCCAAATCAACAATTCGTGGGTTGCAGAATCCAGCTGGGTCCAGCACAGGAGCTGTCTGTGACCAGTGGCCCCTCAGGGCTAAAGGTCTCCAACCAGAGTCTGATCCCCCTCGTGCAGCCAGGATTGAGCCCCTGGGCAGGCCTCCCGCCATCTCCTTGGTCCCACCCCCAGCCCTGCCTCGTCAGGTGGGACCCCTCTCAATAGCAGCACAGCGTGGACCCGGGCAGGTCATTTCTGAGCAGCAAACCTTGATGTCCTCACCTGCCAAACCTACTGTTCTGGAGGTCTGGTTATTGCCCCCGCCTCTGGTTCCTTCCTGAGCTTCCCAGCAGCAGCTCCACCCTGGCCTGACTTTCCAGGGTGCCCTCTCTCCTCTGAGGCCTCTGGATTGTGGGGTCCTTCTCTCTTTGATAAGACCAGATGGGTCCCTGAAGCTGCCATCACCAACGAGCCTTTTAAGGAACCAACTGCAGCACTGCCCATGTTAGAAAAGCCTGATGTGCTGCAAGGCCTGTGTGGGAAAGATTATCAAGTCCTAGATTTGTAGTGTTCAATAATGTAGAAAAAAGATATATATAAATATATATATATATATGCGCATATATTCAGGCTTCCCAGGTAGTGCTAGTGGTAGAGAATCTGCCTGCCAATGCAAGAGATATAAGAGACACAGGTTTGATCCCTGGGTTGGGAAGAGCCCCTGAAGGAGGGGCATGGCAACCCACTCCAGTATTCTTGCCTAGAGAATCCCCATGGACAGAGGAGCCAGGTGGGCTACTATCCATGGGGTCGCAAAGAGTCAGACACAACTGACGCGACTTAGCACACGTGAATGCATGTACATATTCATCATAAGTATAAATAGGTTGGTGGGCAGATGGAGTTTTTCTTTCATTCTAGTCTGGTTAATAATAAGCTTGATTCAGGGTCCCAGCCAGTGAGTGGTTTGTGACTGGATGTGGGCAGTCTCTGGACCACAAGGTAGCCTTTGGACAAGGTTCTGGTACACTTCAGAGAAGGAAAGGAGAGGAAAAGAAGAGAGAGGAGGGGAGGAGAGGAAAAAAGAAAAGGAATTGACTTGTATTATGAAAGCAAAAGTATCATACAAAAATAGGAGAATACAAAAGAAGCAAGAGAGAAAGAGAGAATGGAAGCAAGGGAGGGAGGGAAAGAAGGAAGGAGGGGCAAGAATGCCCCACCCCCCTAAATCCCACTGACAGGGTAACCACTGTGAGTATCCAGGTACCTGGGCTTCTTCTGGTCTTTCGACCACATGCCTACCAGTGCATCTTTTTGAAAGTCCAATCAAGTCGTATGTAGAGCTTTGCATTCTACTTTTTAAAATTAAGATTATATCACAAACACATCCTCAGGCCTTGAAATCAAGATTTTAGTGTGTGAGGATGAATCCATACATGGATACCCTCAGCTCCACTTCTTGCCCACTGGCAGAATCAGGTCTCCTGGATACACGGGGTCCCTGCGTGACCTCCTTCAAGTCTCTCCCCACCACCCAGCCTCCATCCACTGCCACACTGTCTTCAGCCTGAGACTGAAGTTTCTGATAGGACCTTCCTGAGCCCAGGACCCCATCTCTACCTCCCCTGGGCCAAGTACAGAACCTGGCTCAGAGGAGGCACTGAACAGGTACTGGGTTTGTGTTGGATGGATGCTGAGTTCAACCTTTGCCTGTTGATGTCAAAGGACCACTAGAACACAAGGAGAAGTGTCCAGGGGAAATGGAAGATGAGGCTCTAGAATTTAGGTGAGAGAGCAGGGCTGGCAGTAAAGCCTGGGAATTCACCTGCAGGGAGGCGAGGACTGAAGCCACGGGCATAGGTGGACCCTTCATGCCTTTCTTGGGAAGAGTTCAAGAAAAATGGAGCAAGTCAAGCAACTGAAGCTTGGAGGAGTCTCAAATTTGGGGACAAAGGGAAGAGGGGAAAACATAAATAGATGTGTAAGGAGTTTGAGAAATACAAAGAGTACTAGGAAGGTCCTGTATCTGACATCTATCCATTCATCCATCCATCCCTCTATCCATCCATCCATTCATCCATCCATCCCTCTATCCATCCATCCATCCATCCATTCATCCATCCATCCATCTTTCCATCCATTCATCCATCTATCCCTCCATCCATTCTCCCATCCATTCATCCAGATCTCTTCATTTAACAAATCATGGCAAAAAAAAAACAAAAAACAAATCATGGCAGACCCTACCTCAAGGAACATTGTCTCAGAAAGCCATGAATGTTAACATTTCAACAGGAAACAAAAGATGTTTCCTAGAGATTGAAGATAAACGCTGAGGAAAATTGTGAGATCTGGTGACTTCTAAGAGAGAAAGTGACAATGAGGATTGATAAAAGAATTTTAATGAGGAAGTGGAAATGTTTGAAGGTGAGAGAGGACGTTCAGAAAACAAGAGCCTGGAGCACACCTCTGGGACTAGAAAGAGCTGCCCAAAGCCCCAGGGCATGTCTGAAATGCTTGTGGCTGCCCCCAGCCACCCCCCATCCCGTGTGCGCTCCTCTCTGCCTCTCCCACACCTCTCCCCCTTCCCAGCCGTGTGACAGCATCTTCACTCAACCCATATTTCTGTGTTTTAGCCACTCTCCCACCTCCAACGCAAGTTCAAGCTTTCCGAGACACACAGACCTCTGTCTCCCTGACCTGGGATCCAGTGAAAGACAGCCCAGAGCTCCTGGGTTATTACATCTACTCCCGGGAGGCAGGATCATCTGAGTGGCGAACAGTTAACAACAAACCCATCCAGGGCAGCAGGTGAGTTTGCCCGCACCCTTCCTGCCTCAGAAATAATAATAATGATGATAATTATAATACAGTAATAATGATGAAGCTTGCCATTCAAGACATGGTTGGGCACAGGGCATTGTTCTAAGCTCTTTTCATATGTTAGATCATTTAGTTCGACCTGCAATCCTATGAACTTAGGGCTACTTTTTTGCTTGTCTGGCTGTTCTGGGTCTTCATTGTGGCACACAGGCTTTTCTAGTTGTGATTCACAGGCTTAGTTGCCTCATAGCACGTGGGATCTCAGTTCCCCAACCAAGGATCAAACCTGAGTCCCCTGCAGGGCTAGGCAGATACTTTACCGCTGGACTACCAGGGAAGTCCCAAGACTACTATTTTTATTGTCACTGCACAGAACAAATTGAGGCACAGCACAGATAAGTGGCTTGCCAAAACATCCTTAGCCAGTGAGTAGAGGAACCAGGACAGACAGCCTCTTTTCTGGCAAACTCTCTCTTAAGGGCACGCTATTTGGAGGTAGCGGTGAGTGGCTAGGTCATGTCCTTCCAGGAGCTCAGAGACAGAGAGGCAGAGGGTACAGGCTGGGAGGCCAGGGTTCGGGCTCCTCACCCACCCTCGCTCACCAGGGACCTTTGCACAGAGACCCGCCCTCTCTGAACCTCAGCTCAGCCTGCCTGTCCCATCCCCATCCCCTCTGAGCTTCCCTCCTCACTTGGTGGCCTGTCCTTGCAAGCAGAAGCCTCAGGCTTCTGGGCTCATGACGTCTCTCCATTTTGAAGCTCTGTGGGATCAGGGACTCAGTTAATGACACATATCCCCCCATTAGACTATCCCCAAGAAAAAAAAAATGCGAAAAAGCAAAATGGCTGTCTGAGGAGGCCTTGCAAGTAGCTGTGAAAAGAAGGGATGGAAAAGCAAAGGAAAAAAGGAAAGATATACCCATTTGAATGCAGAGTTCCAAAGAATAGCAAGGAGAGATAAGAAAGCCTTTCTCAGCGATCAATGCAAAGAAATAGAGGAAAACAATAGAATGGGAAAGACTAGAGACCTCTTGAAGAAAATTAGAGATACCAAGGGAACATTTCATGCAAAGACGGGTTCAATAAAGGACAGAAATGGTAGGGACCTAACAGAAGCAGAAGATATTAAGAAGAGGTGGCAAGAATACACAGAAGAACTGTACAAAAAAGATCTTCACGACCCAGATAATCACAATGGTGTGATCACTCACCTAGAGCCAGACATCCTGGAATGTGAAGTCAAGTGGGCCTTAGGAAGCATCACTGTGAACAAAGCTAGTGGAGGTGATGGAATTCCAGATGAGCTATTTCAAATCCTGAAAGATGACACTGTGAAAGTGCTGCACTCAATATGTCAGCAAATATGGAAAACTCAACAGTGGCCACAGGACTGGAAAAGGTCAGGTTTCTTTCCAATCCCAAAGAAAAGCAATGCCAAAGAATGCTCGAACTACCACACAATTGCACTTGTCTCACACGCTAGTAAAGTAATGCTCAAAATTCTCCAAGCCAGGCTTCAGCAATACATGAACTGTGAACTTCCAGATGTTCAAGCTGATTTTAGAAAAGGCAGGAGAACCAGAGATCAAATGGCCAACATCCGCTGGATCATCAAAAAAGCAAGAGAGTTCCAGAAAACCATCTATTTCTGCTTTATTGACTATGCCAAAGCCTTTGTCTATGTGGATCACAGTAAACTGTGGAAAATTCTGAAAGAGATGAGAATACCAGACCACCTAACCTGCCTCTTGAGAAACCTGCGTGCAGGTCAGGAAACAACAGTTATAACTGGACATGAAACAACAGACTGGTTCCAAATAGGAAAAGGAGTACGTCAAGGCTGTATATTGTCACCCTGCTTATTTAACTTATATGCAGAGTACATCATGAGAAACGCTGGACTGGAGGAAGCACAAGCAGGAATCAAGATTGCCAGGAGAAATATCAATAACCTCAGATATGCAGATGACACCACCCTTATGGCAGAAAGTGAAGAAGAACTAAAGAACCTCTTGATGAAAGTGAATGAGAAGAGTGAAAAAGTTGACTTAAAGCTCAACATTCAGAAAACTAAGATACTAGCATCCGGTCCCATCACTGCATGGCAGATAGAAGGGGAAACAGTGGAAACAGTGGCTTACTTTATTTTTCTGGGCTCCAAAATCACTGCGGATGGTGATTGCAGCCATGAAATTAAAAGACGCTTACTCCTTGGAAGGAAGGTTATGACCAACCTAGACAGCATATTAAAAAGCAGAGGCATTATTTTGCCAACAAAGGTCCGTCTAGTCAAGGCTGTGGTTTTTCCAATGATATAGATGTGAGAGTTGGACTATAAAGAAAGCTGAGCATCGAAGATTTGATGATTTTGAACTGTGGTGTTGGAGAAGACTCTTGAGAGTCCCTTGGACTGCAAGGAGATTCAACCAGTCCATCTTAAAGGAGATCAGTCCTGGGTGTTCACTGTAAGGACTGATGTTGAAGCTGAAACTCCAATATTTTGGCCTCCTAATGCGAAGAACTGACTCATTGGAAAAGACCCTGATGCTGGGAAAGATTGAGGGCAGGAGGAGAAGGGGACGACAGAGGATGAGATGGTTGGATGGCATCATCAACTCGATGGACATGGGTTTGGGTGGACTCTGGGAGTTGGTGATGGACGGGGAGGCCTGGCGTGCTGTGGTTCATGGGGTCGCAAAGAGTCAGACATGACTGAGCGACTGAACTGAACTGAACTTTACCCCCCACCCCATTCCATCTGATGACTGACCAGGCCCTGAGCGCACCTGTGGGCTCCCCTCACCCTGGGCTGCAAGATCATTTCACCCCAAGAAAGAGACAGGAGCTAGCGCCACACTGGCTCACGGTGCCTCAGTCACTCACGCTGTCACCTCTAAAGTTCGGGTTGTGGACAAATGAGCTCAGAGTCCAAGTTATCCCTGGAATGATATCTCCCCAAGGACTTGCATCCAGGTGGGCATCCCTGGGAGCTGAGCGAGAGTCACGTGACAAGAGTGGCGTGTTGGAAGAACGTGTCACACGTGAGAGTGGCGTGCTCCTCTGGTACATGCAGAGAGCTCATCACACGTGTGTATATCTCATCGGTTACGGGTGTCAGGGCCAGGAAGAGGTTGAACACAGCTGCCCAGGAGTGTTGCCAGAGGTGATAGCCTAAAGCAAGCTCAGCTGGAAGGCAGGGCCTGGTTCACCACCATGCCACGAGCTCCTCAGAATCTGGCTCACAGGAGATGCTCACAAAAGACTTGAGTGAATGAATAATGAATTGGCAGGCACTATGCTGGGATTCAGGAGGCCTGGGCTGTAGTCCAGATTGTGTTTCTGATGGGCTGTGTGCTCTTGGTTCACCTCATTCTTCCTGCAGAAGGCCTTCCCTACCTGTAAAATGAAACTGGTTTGCTCCATAAGGGCCCCTCCAACCTTCCAACATTCAACTCCTTGAGGTCAACTGGCCAAGAGAAGCTCCCTATAGAATAAGATTTGCTCCAGGAAAATGTTGATAAATGGAGAGGGGAAAAGAGGGTCACAATCTGGACCTTACCAAGAAGGGACAGGATGGGAGGACACTTTTCTCTAAGCCAGAATGCCCTTGTTTGTCTCTGGCTGATGATTCTCTTTGGGGGTCTTTAAAGGGACTCTATTTTAGAGTTACAGCCTTTGTACAGATAAAAAGACCACTTGTGTTCCCAGGATGAGGCCCAAAGTCCTGGAGATCTACTAGATTGCTCAGTTCAGGGGTTGGCTACCTGGGCCTTCAAGTGGTACCTTTCCCAAGGTATTTGCCTTTTTTTTTTTTTTTTTAATTTTGCTGCAATGGTGCACAGGCTTCTCTGTAATTGTGGCACTCAGTCTTAGTCGCCCCGTGGTATGTGGGATCTTAGTTCCCCAACCAGGGATTGAACCCGTGTCCCCTGCAATGCAAGTCAAATTCTTAACCACTGAACTGCCAGGGAAGTCCCCAGCATGTTTGCACTTTAATGACAGGCTCTAGAAGTCACAGCCTTTAAAACCTTAAGGACCTCACCCTCCAGGATGCAGGCATGACTTTGGGGGCAGGGACACGGTCTTTAGGTGAGAACTGAGGCCCTCCAATCTTCCCATGCTGGGGGCCACTTATCCCCCACAAGGTTGTTCTAGAGATTTCAGGGATGTCTCCAAACGTTTGGCCATCCCTGAAGGCTGCACATTTCTCTCCCAGGTTTACAATTCCTGGGCTAAAGACAGGGAAGGAGTATGAATTCTGTATCAGGTCCGTCAGCGAAGCCGGAGTCGGGGAGAGCTCAGCTGTCACGGAACCCATCAGGGTCAAGCAGGCTCTGGGTGAGTCCACAGGGCAGGTGCAGCCTGCAAGCCTGGGGGGTGGGCAGCCGTGGCCTGGGCAGAGAGCTGGGGGCTTATCGACCATCTCTTGGAGGGTCCAATTCCAGAGGCCACAGGGCAGAAGCCTCCCTGGGGGATCAGATGCTGCCCCTGACCACCCGATCCTTTGAGAGGAGAGTAACAGTGGCCTGAGGCCAGAGTGGAAGCCCAGGTGTCCTCCGTGTAGCAGAATCAGAGTTTTCAAGGGACACCGCCGGCTAAGTCAGCACCCCCAGAGGGTGGGCACCCACCAGGGGAGGCTCATTACCTCCCTTGGGCCCCACTGTCCAGTCTGGCCACCCCCTGGGAGCACTGACCCCCTTGCCTCCCTGTAGCTACACCGTCCGCGCCATATGACTTCGCCCTCCTGAACTGCGGGAAAAATGAAATGGTCATTGGGTGGAAACCCCCGAAGCGGCGTGGAGGGGGCAAGATCCTGGGTTACTTCCTGGACCAGCACGACTCGGAGGAGCTGGACTGGCATGCGGTCAACCAGCAGCCCGTCCCCACCCAGGTTTGCAAGGTGAGGCTGGAAGGCGGCCATCAGCCTGAGGTTCTGACTTACACAGGCAGAGACCAGAGGTCGGGGTTGGAGGTTCTGAGGCTGAGAGACCTCAGGCTCCTCAGCCTCCATGATACGGCTGATTATGAAGGGCAGACCAGTCTCACCGAAAGTCCCCACAGACCTCCTGCAGTGACTCGATCCTCTGTCTCCCCAGCCTCGGCCTTCACAGTCTGTGTTTCTGCTCTTCAAGGTCAGCAACCTCCATGAAGGTCACTTCTATGAGTTCCGTGCCCGGGCCATAAACTGGGCAGGTGTTGGCGAGCTGTCGGCGCCCAGCAAGCTGTTTGAGTGCAAAGAGTGGACGATGCCCCAGCCAGGTGAGCGGATGGGGGGAGCCAAAGCCCAGTACCAGTCCTTGCCTCCCTCCCCAAAGCTAACCAGTGACGATGAACACCACCGCCCGGCTCTCTTTCCCCTGCCCCCTTCCACCAACGGGCCCTGTAATCCTATCCACAGATGGTCTTAACCCAGGCAAGTCAAGAGCCCTGACCTTGGCCATTGACGGGCCCTGCACCCCTGTCCAAATTACTCTCTAGCTCAGCACTCCATCAGAAGTGCTCCTGATTCTCACCACAGACCAATCTCAACCCCCAAAGGCACACGGCTAGGTGACCAACTCATTCCAGCTTGCCCAGCACTTTCCCCGCATTATCATCAAAAGTGTCATGTGCAGTCCTGGACAGAGTCACATCAGCATTCTCACACGGTAGCCCTGCACCTCCCACTTAGGAAGGGAGGACGCCAGCCTCCCACCTTTCTGTTTAGCTCAGTTCTGTTTTCTGCACAAAGCTTTTACCTGAATGGTTGATAGTCACCCTGTGTGAGGCTTGAGACAACATTATAAACAATTGATACTTACTGGGTACTAACAATAAGGTGTATTGACACCCCCCATCAATTCTGTCATTAATGCTCACAACAGCACTCTTTTATAAGAACTATTATTATCCCCATTTTACAGATGAGGAGACAAGAACATAGAGGTAAAGTAACTTGCCCAGAGTCCGCATAGCCTGAAAGGCTGGAGCTGGGACCTGAACCCCATACCTTGAGCTTCTACATTAAAGACTGAAATGACAAAGAGATCAAATGGATGAATGCTGTGTGAGGGGTGGGAATGAGGAAGATCAGGGATGTTTCCCAGAGGAAGTGCTACTGAGCACTGAAGAGTTAACTCTATGTCTGAGCCAGACCAAGCTTTGCCATGAAGCCAAGGCAGGCCAGGTCTCCACCGGCCCTGAGCGGGCACTTCCAGACCTGGGAGGGACCGAAAAATGGTCAAGCTTGCTGACTTACCACCCGCTTGCCTCCTGACTGTGTGGCTGGCATTCGGCTGTCTGGCTGGGTGCCTGGCTGCTCATCTCCTTCTCACCCACAGGGCCCCCGTACGACCTGCGCGTGTTTGAGGTGCGGGCCACCTCCCTGATGCTGACGTGGGAGCCCCCTCTCTACCAAGGGGCTGGACCTGTCACAGGCTACCGCATCAGTTTCCAGGAGGAAGGCTCTGAGCAGTGGAAGCCAGTCACTCCAGACCTCATCTCTGGCACCCACCTGAGGGTGAGTCCCCGCCTGCCACAGGGTGCAGCCGGCCTACAGAACATCAGAGCTGGACCGGCCCTCAGAGGTCACTGCCCTGACTTACTGGCAGCAGAAGATCAGAAAGGGGGTACGGCTTAGCCAGGGTCACACAGCGAGTTGGCGGGAGGTCTGGCTGGCAGGTTGGCCTTAACTTGCTCTGTGCTGAGTAGACTCCTCCCTAAAACCTCACTTGTAATCAGCAAGGTGTAGCAGCATCTGGGTGTGCATATCCCTCTTTAAAACACTTGGCTATTATTTACTTTTGGCTCTGCTGGGTCTTTGTTGCTGAGAGTGGGTTTTCTCTAGGTGCAGAGAGCAGGGGCTGCTCTCTAGTTGTGGGGCACTGGGTTCTGACTGCAGTGGTCTCTCTTCCTGCCAAGCATGGGCTCTAGGGCATGTGGGCTTCAGTACTTGCGGTGCACGGAGCTTAGTCGCTCTGTGGCATGTGGAATCTTCCCGGACTAGGGATTGAACCCATGTCTCCCCCATTGCTGGATGCATTCCTACCCATTGTACCACCAGAGAAGTCCTTGATATGCACATCCCTTAAGCTAGGAATTCTGCTTCTAGGACTGAACTGTAAAGAAACAATTAGTCAAATGTGCAAAGACCTCGGGGCAGTGATGCTCATTGTATTGTTGCTTATAAAGGCAAAAGCTGGAAACAACTTAAACATCCATCAGTAGTGGGTTTGTTTAAATAGATCACGGTGTATCCTTAATGCAAACTCAGTGCCAGGGAGTGTAAAGACTGGTAGTTTAAGGAGCAGTAATAGTATATACAACAAGGTAGAGCGACATGTAAGTTTTGACATGAAAATATATCCATCATATGTGGCTAAAAAAATGCACAATACAGAGCAGGATATTTGTATGTCAGATAACATTTAATATGGGCTTTGTTTTATTTACCCTGGTGGCTCATGGGTAAGGGACCCACCTGCAATGCAGGAGATGCAGATTTGATCCCTGGTTTGGGAAGATCCCCTGGAGGAGGAAATGGCAACCCACTCTAGTATTCTTGCCTGGGAAATCCCATGGACAGAGGAGCCTGGTGGGCTACAGACCATGGGGTCACAAAAGAGTCAGACTTGACAGAGCAGCTGAGCACATACACGTAATATATGTATATCACATTGTATATTAATGAATATATATGCATATACATATTCCCTGGTGGGCTCAGACGGTAAAGCATTTGTCTGCAGTGCGGGAGACCTGGGTTTGATCCCTGGGTAGGGAAGATCCCCTGGAGAAGGAAATGGCAACCCACTCTAGTACTATTGCCTGGAAAATCCCATGGACGGAGGAGCCTGGTGGGCTATAGTCCATGGGGTTGCAAAGAGTTGGACATGACTGAGCGACTTCTCTATGCATATACATGTTTCTTAATTTAAATGAGAAGCAAATTCTAGACTGTCTGGATAAATAATAAATCCAGCAGAATCACTGGTTTTATTCACCTGTGGAGGTTGTTTTGACTTCCTCACGTGTAGAAGGGAAAGCACAAATAATGCTCTTCTGGCATAACAAGAACAACTCACGAATATTTGTCTTCTCAGAAAATAAAGGTGTCCACTAGGTCATGTCCAGGTCTTGAGACCCCATGGACTGCAGCCCACCAGGCTCCTCTGTCCATGGGATTCTCTAGGCAAGAATACTGGAGTGAGTTGCCATGCCCTTCTCCAGGAGATCTTCCCAACCTAGGGATTGAACCCAGGTCTCCTGCACTGTAGGCAGATTCTTTAATAACTGAGCTACAATGGAAGCCTGTAGCATTCTTAGCAGACACAAATTACTAACAGACAATCCACAGACTTTCAGACGGTAGTATCTGTTTCTGAAGCCAGCATGTCTCACAGGCCTCCTTGGTTTAAGGAAAGTTCCATGAGATGTAATCAATTTTATTTTCTGCAGCTCTAAGGAGAGAGGGAATATTTTCTCCAACTCATTTTCCCGAGGCATCTTTCACCAGCAGGCAGGAAGGTGTGTGGGTTTCAACACCACAGGTGTACACTCTGTTAGCACCAAGAGGAAAGAAAAGTATGCTCGAGAGGCCCAAAACAATGTGGGAAGAAGATGCTAACAAGCAGAGTATGGTGCATGTTGCATTTCAACATGGTTTGAGTGCTAAGTCGCTTTAGTCATGTCCAAATCTTTAGGACCCCATGGACTGTAGCATGCCAGACTCCTCTATCCATGGCATTCTCCTGGCCAGAATACTGGAGTGGGTTGCCATGCCCTCCTCCAGGGGATCTTCCCTACCCAGGTATCAAACCTGCATCTCTTACATCTCCTCATTAGCAAGAGGGTTCTTTATCCCTAGCGCAACCAGGGAAGCCCTCAATGTGGTTTACATGCATTTAATACAAGTACTAATGGATTTTTACAATATTGTCAATTTTTTTGGTCATCTCTAGGGGTGGGAATACCAGGAGAGCCTTCACTTTATATTCTTTTCTATTGCTTTATATTCTTTCTATTGCCCCCAAGCATGCATTTCTTTCATAATTGGAAAAATAAAAATATTTCATTTTGAAACAATAATATTAAGGCTGTCTAAGACTGAATTGCAGAGGGATGAGTCCATGGGGTGCGCTGAGATTCTGCAGCCGCTGCTCCACTGTGGTAGAGTCAGCCAGTGCGGGACAGCTGACCCTCGAGAGCCACAGAGACGGCTCTTCCCTCTGCTCTCCAGGGTCGGGGAGCTTCAGTGACTTGGCACCATTTCTGCGTGTGGATGATTGGCCAGCATTCACTCAGCACTTCTGGACACCTCCTTAGTGTCAGACCGGGAACTAGATCCTGGATGTAAAAAGCTCAAGGATCAAATCACAGTCCTTGGGGAGCAGGCAATTAAAATACTGTGTGTCATACTATCGAGGCAGGTTCAAGGGATTCTGGGTGCTCCAAGGAGGAAGGTAAGAGACCCTTCCTGGACTCGTCCCATCTGCCACGCTGAGTGGCTGAGGATGACTTGGAGTTGCTAGACCAAGAGGAAGGGAGGGCATTCCAGACAGAGGGCACTGCAAGGGCAAAGGCAGGGAGGCATGAGGCAATGTGATGCGCGGGGGACCCTGAGGAGTCAGGGAGTGAAGGGGGCACAGAGGGGAGAAGGAAGACAGAAGGCTGAAGAAGGTTGGATGAGGAAGACTTTGGTATGAAGCCACAAAATCTGACGTTCACCCCCAAAGGCCACTGAAAGAGTTAAGTGTAATCAGACTGGCATCTTGGAAAGATTGGTAGAGGGAAATATAGACCAGGAAGATGGGTCTAGAGGCAGAGGCACCATCTAGGAAACTGTTGCGCTAATCAACAGTGAGAAAAAATAACACTTTAATCAAGGCATGGTTGGGACACAGAGAGGTCACATTCGGGAAGTGTTAGAGGGACTTCCCTGGTGGTACACTGGATAAGAATCCACCTGCCAATGCAGGGGACATGGGTTCGGCCCCCAGTCTGGAAAGATTCCACATGCCACGGAGCAACTAAGCCCATGGACCACAACTACTGAGTGTGCACAGTCCAGAGCCTGTGCTCCGCAACAAGAGCGCCCACCGCAGTGAAAAGCCTGTGCCCTGCAGCTAGGGAGCAAGCCCTGCTCGCCGCCACCGGAGAAAGCCCACGTGCGGCAGCAAAGACCCCGTGCAGCCAAAAATCAACCAATAAGTTAAAAAGAAAGAAAGAAACGTTAGGGAAATAAAATGGGAACTTTGGTGATGAGAGGTGTGGGGCTCAAAAAAAGATGTCAAAGATGATCCCCAAGCTTCTTTCTGGGGTGACGGTTGGAGAAGAGGTGGCAGGTCCAGGAGGAGAAAGAGTTTTCTTGTTGGCAAGCTGATGGTAAGCTAAGCTCTGAGCAGATGGAGTTCCAGGTGTCACAGGCATGGGAGGTAATCTCAGTGGAGATGCCTGTTTGAAGCTGGAACTCGGGAAAGCGACATGCCCTGCCCCCAGCCTGTCCCCACCCCCAGGCAGCCTGCCCCCCACCCCCTGGGAGGTGGATGGTGGATGGTGGATGGTGGATGGTGGATGGTGATCAATCAATCCCCTGCAGCCCTTAGCCAGAGTTGCAGGAAGGACGGGCCTCTGCCATCTTCAGGGCTCACTCTTATTCCCCCCTTTTCTCCAGATTTCTGATTTGCAGCCAGGGAAGACCTACGTGTTCCAGGTACAGGCTGTGAACTCAGCGGGCCCAGGGCAGCCATCCATGCCCACCGACCCAGTACTCCTGGAGGACAAGCCAGGTAGGGGGAGGCGGAGGGGAGGATCCGCAGCAGGAAGACAGACCAGCTGGGCCTCCCTTCCCCCCACACCCCTTCCCGCCCATTTCTCTCCAGCCCCCACTCTCCTTTATTTCTGTGGGATCCTGAGACGGATCCTGAGATCTGAACACACGGTCTCCTTCCACGTCATGGGTCCTCCATCCCAGATACGCCACGTTCCTAAACTCTTAAAACTCTTTGTGGATATTTAAAATAACAGCCAGCTGCATTTCAGATACACCGTGTGGCTTTGCCTGCCTTGTGGTCACAGGTCCTTCCCGGGGTCCCCTCCTACCACACAGGCCAGATGCTATGGTGGGTCCTTACACTGTCTGACCCTCCCAACAAGCCTTTGAGAGAGCTGTCCTTGTCCCCACATTTTTAAAATTTTCATTTATTTATTATTTTTGGCTGCACTGGGTCTTCATTGTTGCTCGAGGGCTTTCTCTAGTTGCAGCGAGCGGGGGCTACTCTCTAGTTGCTTCGTTGTGACACATGGGTTTAGTTGCCTCACAGCACGTGGGATCTCCCTGGACCAGGGCTCAAACCCGTGCCCCCTGCATTGGCAGGTGGCTTCTTAACCCCTGGACCACCAGGGAAGCCCTCATTGTCCCCACTTAAGAACTGATTTTGTTGTAGCTCGGAGAAGTTAAATGACCAAGTCACATAGCTCGTGTACGACGAAATTGCTCAGTTCTTCCCACTATAAAGTGTGTTCTTTTCCCATTCTTTTAGTTATTCATTCATTCAGCAAGTATCTGATGACACCCACGTTGCCCTGGGGACGAGGCAGTGATGAGACAGCAAGGTTCCCGCTCTAGTGACAGGAGTGGGGACGGATGGACAGTAAACAAGTAAAGATGAAAAAGTCAGTGATAAGGGCAATAAAGGAAATAAAACAAGGTGATAGGGTGGGGTGGGCGTTACTTTAGCCAGAGTAGTCAAGAAGGGCCTCTTGGAGGAGGTGACATTTGAGCTTAGAAAGAGCCTGATCATGCAACACCTTGGAGGCCACAAGAGTCTAGAGTTTATAATTTTATTCGAGTGTAATGGGCAGCTATTGGAGGCTTTAAGCAGGGAACAGGCCTTACCTGGTTTATTTTTTTTAAATGTCTGTTACCCTCTGTTGAATCCTGCCCTCAGATGCCCGGGAGATAGAGGTTGGTGTGGATGACGAGGGCTTTATCTACATGGCTTTTGAAGCCCCAGAGGCCCCCGACTCTGCTGAGTTTCAGTGGTCCAAGGACTACAAGGGCCCGCCGGACCCAGAGAGGGTCAAGGTCGAGGAGCAGCCTAACAAGTAAGTGAGGGGAGGGGGCGACACACCTAGGGCACAGGTCCCGGATGTTACCGGGTGAGTGGGCAAAAGCTCGCAGGTGAGACCACCTGGAAGGACCCCCGATGACGAGCTTGAGGGGGCTGCGTGGTCTCCCGTGAAGGATGCTGACTGCCACCTCGGGGAGAAGTGAGGGAGGGGGCAACAGACGATTTGAAACAGTGACCCTCATCTGGAGATCCTTCTTCTGTAAGAAAAGTGCCTCTATGTGGGTGCTTCCAAGGAGATGCTCAGGATTTGGTTTCTAGCCTGGGTACCAGCAACTTGCTCTTGGATGTTCTCTGGACTATGCTTCCTCATCAGTAAAAGAGGGGTTAGGATGTCCAGGGCCTCCAGGTCTTGCTCCTCCATCTGTAGAAGCTCTGGCTTAGGCCCCATCCGGCAGGAAACAAAGCTAATGACTTGAGCCCAAGTAGAGGCAGGCCTGGGGGATGTGGCCAGTATGAAGACGGTTCCAGAGAGGCTGGCTAGCAAGGGCCATTGAGGGTGGCAGGCCAGACTGGCTCCGGGCAGAGGACCCTGGAAACATGTAAGGAGGTAGACGCCCCTGCTTCCTGGCCTGGCCAGGGTCTGAGTCTGGGATGCAGGACTTCCAAGGCCGACCCAGACTCCCCAGCTCCCAGGCTTCCAGGGCACAAGTCCCCTCTCAGAGCCTCTGCTCTGCTGTCTCTGCAGATCCAAGATCATCCTGAAAGATCCCGGCCTTGAGGATTTGGGCATCTACTCGGTGGTGGTCACAGATGCTGACGAAGACATCTCAGCAAGCCACACACTGACAGAGGATGGTGAGGCCCCTCTCTGCCGCCGCCACCCCAGAGAGACAGACCCAGACTACCAAACACAGATACCCCAGAGGCCAGAAAGAAGCCACAAAAATGAGTAAAGCAGAGATTTCTAGAGAAGTAGGTCCTCACCCACCCACTCGGTCAGCCGATCCATGAATAAGTGTCTGTTGAGCACTGACCACATGCCAGAAGGCGTCCCAGGCACTGAATTACATCAGCGAACTCTGCTGGCAGAAATCCCTGCCTGATGGAGCTCACACTATTCTCATCTCTCTCTTTCCTTTTCTACTTTTGATAAAAGCAAAGGTCCCGGTGAATTATTTCACTTCCTTCCATAGCCTAAAAAAACCACAGTGTAAGTGGAATGATAAACTGCCAAAGGCAGTTAGTCTAAGGGGTGAGGATGGCCACAGGCAGCAGTGTGGGCCGCGGCCACCAGAGAGGGGAGGCTGGGCCTAAAGCCATCGTCCAGGAGACTCACCCTCTGCTGTCTCCATAGCAACTGGGACGGCCGCGGTCCTCCCTGCTGAATGCACAGGGGGCCCTTTGATTTTGTTAAGACACAGAAGCCAGGCGGGTCCAGATTTCTATTCCAGTTCCACAATTTCCTGGCTGCTTGACCTTGGGCAAGTCATTATCCCTCTCTGGGCCTCAGTTTTCTCACCTGTCAAAGGGGGGTAATAATCCCTGATGCCCCAAGTGAAACAATGATGTTATGCAGATACACTTTCGTGACTCCTTGCAAGCTAAAGCCAACCACAAAAGCATAAAACCATCCACAAAAGCAGTGGGGTTTGTTTTTTGGTTTGGGATTGGATGCTTGCCATGTGCCCAGACTCACCCTACTCTGGACTCTAAGCTTACCAGGGACAATGAGATATGGGCTCTGCCTCTGCCAATTCATTCATGCAACACGTATTTATTGAGCACCTGCTGTGTGCCAGACACCCATGTAGGTCCAGAGCTCAGCTTAGCAGGAGAGACAAGCCTAACACAAAGAAGCAGTTAGGGATGAGACAGCACTGTGCTGACCTGCCCCAGGCACATGTAGCCTGAAGTAGTCATTGGAGGGGCCAGACCCTCCGATTCTAGGACAGCACGTTGCAGTGGATTAACAAGGGAGCTCAGGAGGCAGACCGTAACGCTCACCCCACAGCACGGTGTGAGGATCACTGAGAGCCTGGCAGACAGCAGCTGCTTCCCTGGGGAAGTGGCACTTGATCAGGCCTTGAAAGACAAGGAAAATAAGCCATCTCAGGGGGTCCTACAGCAACCCCTGAAGCCCCCTCAGTGCCCCAGAGCCAAGGCTTGCAATAGTCATCATCAACCTCTTTGGTAACCAAGTGACCCCGAGCTGAGTCTCTCGGGACTTTCACCCAGTGTGAATGCTAGAAAGGTTCCCATGACCTGCTCTGGCCCGGGTATCTCATTCTCTTTGGTTTCTTCCTTGCTCCTCCCTGTACCAGAGCTGAACAAGCTGAAGAAGTTGAGCCATGAGATCAGAAACCCAGGTAAGTGGTCCAAGCCGCCAGACTTGGGCAGTCATGCCAGGCCCACTGGGGTGTCCTGAGCAGAGCTGAGTCAGCCAAGAGCCAGACACTAGCTGGTGGGGGGTAGGGGAGAATGGGGTCATCTTGGGGCTGGAGGGTCAGACACCCAGGGAGTCCTCAGTCCGTAAAGAGAAAAGAATGGCCAGCAGGGAGCATGTGGGGTGCAAGGGAGGGCAGAGTGAATGGTTTCTTCTTCCTCTTGGATTGTGGATCATCTAAACCCCTGCTTTCCTCCATTGGCCAGGAGTATGTTTGTAGTCCCTGTGGCAAGGGTCACAAACTTGGGTGTATACTGGAATCACCCCGGGAGCTTTTCAAAATCCAAACGCCCAGGCCATGCCCCAGATAAATCAGAATCTCTGGAACTGGAGACAGATATTAGTGTTTTGAAAGTTCATGGATGCAATGTGGGATCCTGGATTGAATCCCACACCGGAAAAAAAAAAATCATATTAGTAAATAGTGCCAAAATTTGAACAATATCTGTAGAATGGTATCAATATTAATTTCCTGGTTTAAAAAAATATACAGTGATTTGGGAAAGTTCAGGATACTGGAATTTTCTGTCTGTTTTTGCAACGTTTTGCAAGTCAATTTATTTCTAAATGAAACAAAATAAATGAAATTATGTGTTTTTTTTAAAAGTCCTTATGTTTCTGGTGTCCAGCCAGGGTGAGAAGCATGGCCTCAAAGCCGTAGGAGGAGGGTGAATTCCCTGAGATGAATTCAATCTCGGGTGACCAAATGTGGGAAACCCTCCCCAGACCCTCACCTTAGCTATGTCTCCACCAGACTCTGAAGCACTTTGCACGTGGCCTGTCCGCGCTGCGCTCAAAGTGGGGCTGTCGGGAGTGGGGAGGGGAGGAGGGTGCCCTGCCCACCCCCTCCTGTCCTCTGCCTCCCAGTGATCAAGCTGATCTCCGGCTGGAACGTTGAAATCCTCGAACAAGGAGAGGTGCGGCTTTGGCTGGAAGTGGAAAAGTTGTCTCCAGCAGCTGAGTTGCATCTAATCTTCAACGAGAAGGAAATCTTCAGCTCACCGGTAATTGGGGGCTCGGCATCCCTAAGTGAGGTCCCTGGTCCAGGAGGTGGCCTCACAGGCAGTGGTCTCTACCAGCCAGCACCGCCCCTAGCGGACATTTCAGAAATAGCCACCTGCTTCAGCTGTCACAGTGAAGGAATTCGGGGTGGGGACACCTGGATTTTAGTACCTGGGGGACGTGGGCAGGGATGCTAGACATTTACCAATGCAAGGGACACTCCCACAAAGAATTTCCTATGCTCCCCACAATTTTTGAGTATCCTGACAAACATTCATAAGATGAAAAACCTACATTCATGCTTGTGACTATCCAAGCCCAGACCCTAACTCTGAGACACAAACACAAATTTTTTAAAAATTTTTTGCAGTGTTAATATACACTGACAGATTTTATTCTATTAGCCCCGTTACCTGTTCTCTATTTTCCTGTTCTTGTACAGAATAGTTTTCATTTGCTTTGACTTGCAAGATCTCAGTTCCCTGACCAGGGATTGAATCTGGGCCACTAGACCACCAGGGAATTCCCCCATACAGAATAGTTTTAATTTTTTTGCTATTCTAACTTCTCTTAAGTTAAAATGAATTCACTGTAAGTCATGAAGCACCCATGAGTGATATGAGCATCTGCATATTGAAAAACATTACTTTCATTTCCTGTTCCTGTTATAGTTGTGGTGTTACATTGCTTCTTAAAAATTTTTGTGTGCAGTTGTATTAATTGAACCATATAAGTTGCCCATACTCAACTATTTTTACTTACAAAGATGCCAATTTCAATCTCATGAGAGATTTAATCATAAAATGATCTTATTTGTGAATTCCACTTCCAGATGGCCAACTGGCCATCATTACATATGTGTTATCAAGAGAGGAGCTGGTTCTGACAGAGGAGAAAGAACTCGAGGCTACATGTCAGAAGGTTCCTGTTCATCTCCTGTGGGTTGTGTGCCTCTGGGCAGGTCTCCTCGCCTGTCTGTGCCTCAGTTTCTGCATCTGTACAATGGGGTTGGTTGCCCCAAGATCAGGAGGAACAATTGAGAAAACAGAGAAAGTTTTGCATAAAGTCAAAGCACACATGACTTTGGTTCATGATGGAGGAAGTGTAACAAAGTCTGGACTCAGCACACAGCACTGAGACTATAGAAAAACAAACAAAGTTTTGCATAAAGTCAAAGCACACATGACTTTGGTTCATGATGGAGGAAGTGTAACAAAGTCTGGACTCAGCACACAGCACTGAGACTATAGAAAAACAAACAAAACGAGCGGTTCCCTCAAATCATACATACAAGTGAAGCCAGGGGGAATAGGGTCCTAAATGTGGAAAACAAAACGTTTTGAAAATTGTTAGAATGTGACAAAATATAAACAAGTATTAACTCTGGGTAGCAGACACACAGGATTTTTATAGTACCCTTTATAATTTTACGGGAAATTTTGTCTATTAAACTGCAAAAAAAAAAAAAATTTAGACAATAACTAAAAAAATATGGCACAGTAGGAGATTGGGGGATTATTAGTAACTGAAATTGACTCAGGCACAAGATTCTCCTGTGCCCGCGGGGCCCCAGGGTGTTCTCAGGAGCCAGGTGTGTCTATACACATGAAGAGAGGTACCCAGGACCCCTTCCCCAAACCTGAAGGCTTCTAACTTTACCACCCCAAGTCCAACTACACCCCGATTTGCACCCCTACAACACACATTCCCTATAATTGGAAGACAGCAGAACAACCTCTCCTGTTTCCTTCTCCCCAGAACCGCAAAATCAATTTCGTCCGAGAGAAGGGCCTGGTAGAAGTGATCATCCAGCATTTGACCGAGGACGACAAAGGGTCGTACACGGCTCAGCTCCAAGACGGAAAAGCCAAGAACCAGATCACCCTGGCGCTGGTGGACGACGGTCAGCCGTGCCCCGGGCCCCGCCCCGCCCCAGGCCCCCGGCCTCAGCTCTCAGCCCTGGGGTCTCTCCTGGTCCATCCAGACGCCCCCCTAGTCGACTCCCCAACTCCCCGGACCTGCGCCCCTGGCTCACTCCAGTTCCCCCCCACCCTCTGTGTTCACAGAGTTCGACAAACTTCTAAGGGCGGCAGATGCTAAGAGAAGAGACTGGAAGAGAAAACAGGGTAAGACCTGCTGGGACGGAGTCCAAAACCCTCGTCCACTAGCGCCGGGAAACTGCCGGACAAGTGGGTTAATAGATCCCTCTGTCCTGCTGGGGCCCCGAGGGACGGCCACTGCCTTTTGATCCAGTGCTGTTCTCATGCCAAAACTTGCCCAAGCCCGAGAGTGAGCGCCTCCTTAAATTCTGCACCCCAGGGGCCTCCCTCGCCTCACCCCAGGCCCCTCCTGGGTAGCGGCGGGATCCCAGCATCCGAGGGGCCTTTGGGACTCAGGTGCCCCGCCCCAGGTGCCTTCCCCCGTCTCGCCACCAGGTGGCGCGCGAGCCGATCCTGGCGCTCTGACCGCCGGGCGTGTCGTTGTGCCTTCGCAGGTCCGTATTTCGTGGAGCCTCTGCAGTGGAAGGTCACGGAGGACTGCCAAGTGCTGCTGACCTGCAAGGCAAAGCCTCGCCCCCCCCCCGCCCCGCCTCCAGCCCTGCCCCCGGGCCACGTGCGCCCAGACCAGTGGTTTTCCCCAAGCCCAGTGGCTGTCTTCAGATTGGAGGCGGGAGGGGGAGGGGACGACAGAGGATGAGATGGTTGGATGGCATCACCGACTCTGTGGACGTTGAGTCTGAGTAAACTCTGGGAGTTGGTGATGAACAGGGAAGCCTGGCGTGCTGCAGTCCATAGGATCGCCAAGAGTCGGTCTTGCCCCACCCCTGGGAAACTGCGTATCCTGCGCTAAGTCTGGTCCCAAGCAGGGGAAGTAGCCCCAGGGATTTTGCCTTTAACCGGGAAAACAAAAGCCCAGGGAGCAGAGTCGGGTGAATTAGAGTGCGCTGGGGCAGCCGTAAGCTAGGTCTCCTAGCTGCTCTGGGGGAGACTCCGGGGACCAGGAGTCTGGGAGAAAGAGAGCGCTCTGTAGATTAAGGGGAAGCCCTTGTGTCCCGCCAGACACTCTGCCCAGCGCTTTATAGCATTATTTTATCTCATCTACTTCACAACCATCTGTGAGAGAGGCGTTAGGATCCCCGCTTTAGGATGAAAAAACAAGTGAGGAAGTAGCTCAAGACCGCAGAGCAAGAGGCAGAGCCTGGAGCCAGGGTTTACCCGAGTGTGTCTGACTCCAGAGCTGGCGCCACTGTTTCGCAGCACCCTGCAGCCTTGCAGATAACTAGGGGAGGGCGCACCCCCAGAAGGGCATCCGTTCAGCAAACGTAAGCACTCTGCAAGCCCTGGGCCTACAAGAATGAAGACGTGGTCTCCTTAGGCCTCCCAGGATCCTACAGTCCAAAGCAAGAGCCTGTGAAAACAGCATACCTGGTGTTGTGATGGAGACATGCATGAAATTGATTATTCATGATAGGGGGCACTCTGGGGTGTAGAAAGGAAGGCTTCCTGGAGGAGGTAACACAGGTATTTACAAAGAAAAATAGGGTAGGAAAGGGATCAAGAAGCAGAGGGAATGCCATTAGCAAAAGTCCAGAGTTCAGAAGCCATCAGAGAAGACATGCTGTGTGAGGAAGGGGTTGGCTGAGAGTTAGGGGGAGAGCAAGGGGGGCGGGGGAGGGGGAAATCGTTTTTTGTAAAAGAAAGTTCAGATGAACTGGGTCTTCACTTAAAAGAGAAAGCCTGAAGGAGTCTCCTCACTCCTGACCTTCCTCAGGTGACCAACACCAAGAAGGAAACCCGCTTCCAGTGGTTCTTCCAGAAGAGAGAGTTCCCTGCTGGTCAGTACGACCCGCAGACTGGAGCAGGGCTTCTCTGCATCGAAGAGGTGAGCACAGCCCTGACTTGACAGCTCATGGAGTTGCGGGGCCAGGAGCTCTGGGCAGGGAGTCAGGACCAAGGCGAGGCGAGTGAGGCACTAACCTCATGCACGCACGTTAAGGGGGCACCAAAAAGCTCAGTAATCAAGATAAACAATATTTTAGGCAATAAGTAAGTAAGTAAAGTCACTCAGTCGTGTCCAACTCTTTGCAACCCCGTGGACAGTAGCCTACCAGGCTCCACCATCCATGGGATTTTCCAGGCAAGAATACTGGAGTGGGTTGCCATTTCCTTCTCCAGGGGATCTTCCTGACCCAGGGATCGAACCCAAGTCTCCGGCATTGCAGGCAGGCACTTTACCATCTGAGCCACCAAGGAAGCCCTTTTCAGGCAATAGTAAGAATCAAATTAATGCCAAAATAGAAGACCATGGGGGAAAACAATACCAAAATTGTAAATAAAGACAGGCTCAGTCATACTGATTTTTCCTTTTCGTTGGATTCCAGTCCCGGCCCTGCCCCTGACAGTGTGGCCCTGGGCTAGTCACTGTCCCTCTCTGACCTCAGTTTTCACCTGTAACATGAGAGGGTCGGGCAGGATGCTGTCTCAGAGATTCCTTCCTGCTGCTGCAGCCTGAGATTCAGGGCAGGAAGACTGTCTCCATGGGAGGCAGTTCTGGGCAGAGCAAAGCAGGCCTGGAGCTTACCTCTCCCATCCACTTCCTCCTCATGGCCCTCAGAGGAGTGTGACCTGGTTAAGATAGAAATACAGAGCTCATTCTTAAATAGTCAGTGTTTTTCTGCCCTGCCACTGATTTCTGTGGCCCGTGTGCCAAGGAGCACTGCGCAAACGCAGGTTTGCTGACAAGGAAAGAACTAATGATGTCAGGGTCCTCGCCCAAATCTCAGCCAAAATAATGAGAAGTGGGCCTTTGTCATCACAGTTCAGGCCCTTCCACAGGGCTTGGCGTCAAGGAGGTGTTTAACTGCTACTAAGTCTTGTCATAATCATCTGGCCTATTGGTGTGAGAACTTTCTGGCTTCCAAAAAGTAATCTCCCTTGATCCTCATGGAAACTGTAGCACGTGGTCAGGGCAAAGTTTATGCCACCATTTTACAGATGGGTAAACTGAGACTCAGGGGGTGTAAGTACCAAGATGCAAGGCTGGAGAGTGGACCCAAAAGTCTCTCCAGTCACCCTCCACAGAATGTGGCTGGGGCTTTGGAGCATTCACTGAAGCAGCAGGGAGGGAACAGAGGAGAGGACTGTTGGGGTTTCAGTCCTTTGATCCCCGGGTTAAGAGATGCTTCTTGAGGAGTGGGATAGGATGGGTGGGAGGTTCGCGAGGGAGGGGGCGTATGTATACCTATGGCTGATTCATGTTGATGTATGGCAGAAACCAATACAATATTGTAAAGCAACTATCCTCCAACTAAAAATAAATCATTTTTTTTAAAGAAATGTCTCTGCCTCAGATCCTGCCTCAAAACACGCTATGTGGAGATGGTTGCAAGGGGCCCTTTGACGGGTCAGGGAGGCAGATATCGCCCTGCCCCGCCCCACAGCCCTTGGAGGAGATGCTGTGTAATGAGAGGGCACAGTTGACCTCTGACTTTGCTTTGAAAGCACAGCCCAGGTTCTTGCTTTGCTGAGTGTTGACCCAGGCTTGTCGAGGTTGACAAGCATGTGCCAATAAGGACACCCTTGTCCTGAGCAAAAGAAAGCACACCTCTTCTGAGAGATGCAGAGAGATGCCCCTCCATCCCGGGCCCCCCAGAAGCAGGGCAGCTCTGGTGGAGGGTGCTCCCGGCTCAGCCCAGCTCTGCAAGGAGGACTGTCTGCTCTGCTCAGAGCAGCTGACTCAGAATCCCCCTGGGGGAGGGGAGAGGGGGAGGGGGCATCTGTTTCTGCCCTCAGGTCCACCTCCCTGCCCCACCTCTGGGCCCCGACAAGCCGAGAGCTTGGAATCAAAGGGCTCTGGAGCTGGAAGGAGCCAGAGGTGGCCCATCACAGGGGGGTAAACTGAGCCCCGACAGGAGAGTTAGGGGCAGGCCCGGAGCCCAGGCCTCTTAATTTACTGTCCATCGCTCTTTCTGGAACCCATGCCGATACGGCCATCTCTCCTTCCTTCCAGCTGTCCAAAGAGGACCAGGGCGTTTACAGAGCAGAGGTTTCCGATGATCGCGGGGAGGACGATACCATCCTGGACCTCAGAGATGAAGGTAGGAGCTGGCGATGTCAGAGACGGGCCAGGAAGTCTCTCGCTGAACCAAGAGTTGCAGTCTGTCATCCCCGTGTCACTGGGGGCAACTGAGGCCCAAGGGGGTTAAGTGACCTACCCACGGCTGCACCACAGGTCAGGGCCAGGGAGGGCCTGGCCTGTGTGATGCTGGAGCCCACGCTCACTGCCCGGCCCCCAGCGAGCCCAGGCTTCGTGATGTGGAGCCTGGGTTCTCTGCTCTGCCCCACAGTGGGCCCCAGGGTCCTCACCAGGCCGATAGCCTCAGCCTGCAGGAAAATCGTCAGGTCAGCCCACCTGTCCCCCGTCTGTATGGCCCCACCCCATCCGTCATGGAGTGCCCTGGGTCCCCTCCTCGCCCCTACGCCTGTGTCCTCAGAGCTGCTCATAAGCTCCACCAGCCTTTTCCAAGGCCAAGCCCACCCTGGTGCGTCCCTCGGGGAGCCCCCCATATCAGCTGACCGTTCCATCTTCTCCCTCCAGCCCTGGATGCCATCTTCACTGAGCTGGGCAGGATCGGTGGTAAGCAAGCCCCCCACCCCTCTTTGCCCAGCCCTGATCTGATGCCACATAGCCTCCGGGGTGCCTCCAGCCATCCTTGGCTGCCAGGGTGGAGTGGGTTTAGACTCCAACCTCAGAGACTGTGGCGGGGGGTGACGTTCCTGCTCCGTGACCACACTTGCCTTCCCCTCACCGCACCCCAGAGCAGGGGTGAGCTGCCTGCCCCCAAGATGTGATGCCCAAAGGGCCTTGGGGAAGACTCAGCCTTCTCCTCTGCCCCGTCCCCCCCTCCCCCCCGCCACCGCCAGCCCTCTCTGCGACCCCACTGAAAATCCAGGGAACGGAGGAAGGAATCCGGCTCTTCAGCAAGGTCAAGTACTACAACGTCAAGTACATGAAGACCACCTGGTTCCACAAGTAGGTTGGCCTTGCCCTGGGGTCCCAGGAGGGAGGGGGCCAGCACCCACACCTGAGCCCAGCCACCCCCCCACCCCCAGCCCACAGAGGGAGCCCAGGAAGGGAACAGCTGTCAGGGGCGAAGAAGGGAGGCTCCCCAGGGAAGGTGGGACCCCTGGTGCTGAGAACATTTTTCCAGTGTCTCCATGACCACAGAAGGACCATTGTCTTAGAGCAGCACCTGGGAACCGAGGGAGGGAAGGACTCAGGAAGGAAGGAAAACCAGGTGGTCAAGTGGGTCATGGTGCCCTTGTGGGTCTCTGCAGCCTTAGCACACTCAGACAGCCAGGCTGAGGGGAGACAGGCAGGCAGAGGCACCTGGGGGGCTGACAGCTAACAGGGCCAGGCCTTGAAGGCAGGATCAGGCATCAGGGACTCAGCCAAAGCTAAGTGACCCCAGAGAGTTTGGGAGCAGAATTTTCCCTTACATGCATACCTCAGCCTCGTGAAGCAGACATTACTGCACCCATTCTATGGAGGAGGCTAGACTGATTTAGTCAAACTTGTCTTGTGAGTAAGACCAAGGCGAAGTTGAATTTCAGAACAATAAAGCTCTTTCCCCAGAGTCTCTGAGCCCTGTGACTAAGCCCAGAAGTGTCCCTTTTGCAGCACGACACTGGGGGCACGGGCCAGGTGTCTTTAGGTATGAAATTTAAGTAAAGAAGGAAGGGAGTGTATACAGTTTGTAAGAGCCTGGGGCCAGTTATCATGGGAGGAGCTCCTGGGAGGTTTTGAAGATGAGGAGAAGGATGAGGTGAGGAAGTGGCTCCCATGGGTGGGATGGAGGGAGGTGGCCACTGATCCTGGGGCCCCACTTGCTCAAGGTCCCAGCCTGCAGAACATGTCGCAAATAGAGACTCAACACTGGCACAAGCTTTGATGAATGATGAATGGATGAGTGGGTAGATACTTATCGAATGTCTCATGGATGGTCAGCCCACACATCTGGAAACAAAACCCCAGGAGAGGAGTCTGGGGCAGGGGTGCCTACAGCTGGGCAGGCAGCCAGCTTGTCCTGGGCATAGCCCTGTTAACCATTTCTTTGCCCTCACGTTCAGAGAGAAACGCCTGGAGAGTGGCGACCGGGTGAGGGCTGGTACCACCTTGGATGAGATCTGGCTCCATATCCTGGATCCCAAGGACTCAGACAAGGGCAAATACATCCTGGAGATTGCCGCTGGGAAGGAAGTCAGGCAGCTCTCTGCCGATCTCTCAGGGCAAGGTGATCTCTCCACCCGTCTGTCCTTGGGGGAAACCTGTTTAGAAAACCCCACAGTCTTTGGTGGGGGCTGGGGGGGGGGTACTCCCATCTCCCCACCCAATCCTAGCACTGCCCCCAAGAGAATGCTGGAACAGAGAGTAGGAACAGTCACAGCTGAGCTCTGTACCTTCAGGTTGCAAAGGTCAGGGGGATGGAGTAGAGGGTGGGTAGTGGGGATGCTCTGACGCAGCTATTCCCCTTTTCCTTCTCATAGCTTTTGAGGATGCCCTGGCTGAGCACCAGAGACTGAAGTAAGTTCCCTTGGCGGCGTTTCCCAGTGTGATCAAGGCCCTTGGGGCGCACACACACAGGGCCCTTCCTGGGAGGTGCAGCTGGCTGGATCTGCCTTTCCCCTACCACCCCTCCCCCAACCCCTGGCAGGACTATCCTTTAACAATCTGTTAAGCCCTTTTCCCATTTCTGTTTTCCAGAGCCTTGGCCATCATCGAGAAGAGTAAGTCCAGCCATGTTGCCGCGGTTTCCTTTTCTGAGTTGGGGGTGACTTCCCAGCCGCTCACAGCTCCTGGCAAGGCAGCTGGAGCCCCGGTTGCCCAGCTGTGTGGCTCTGGGCTGTCACAGAGCTGCCAGAAGACCTGGGCAGCAGCAGCATGGAGACAGGCGGATAAGGAGTCCGAAGATACCTGAGACCATGGGTGCACCCAGCATCCATTCGGCTGATGTCAGAGAGACTCCGAAGGCAGGGGTAGACGGGACCGAGGCTGCGCTGGCCCTTCTGATTGAGGCCTGGGAACGGACGACTTTAATGCTGAACCTGGTTCTGGCTGTCGGGGCACTAGGACTTCATCTAATCCAGGACACAGCCTCTGAGCTGCCCAGGAGCACCACCAAGTCCATGCGCTGGAGCTTCATCAGGTCTCCACAGCCAGTGCTAAACCACCCCGTTCCAGGAGGCTGGCTTGCTGGTCCCACTGACCCAGTAGTCACTATGGGACTTTTCAAGAGGGAAAGACCCCAGGCAGCAGAGTAAAGCTGCTCCAGACAACCTGAGAAAGGAAACCGACCATTTGTGGTCACGTGTAGGAGGAGGGATTAGCCCTATACAGCTTCTTGTTCCCGAATGTCCCCACTTGGCAGGAAGTGCAGGCTGTTCGTAACTGAAATCTGGAAGGGGGTTGGTCATCCGGGGTCTAAGGGCAGTGAGGAGCCCTCACAAGGGGCAGCCACCTTGGTGAGAGGACCAGAGGCTGAAGACCCGACTCAGCCCATCACATCTGTCTAATTACTTCCATCCCACAATCCATCCTGGGATTCTGAGTCACAGGACAGGACACCCACCCCAGGGCCCTACCAGCAGGAGCCTAGACTCACCATTTGTGGTCGCTGAGACTTGTGAAGTCCAGAGTCTAGGGTGATGGATTGTTCCCTGGTGAACATTAAGCCCACATGAAGGTCCATCTCTCCCCCTCCCCCCAACCTTGATCCAGGATCCTTCTCCCCTACATCCATTGCGGACACCAACCGCTTCAAGGGTCTTTGCATATCCCCCCAGTCATGATCAAGGGGCTGTTCCCACAGTCTCGATTTCAGCATAAGGGATATGTTGGCTTTCTGCTTAGTGATTGGAGAAGAAAATGGCAACGCACTCCAGTATTCTTGCCTGGAAAATGCCATGGATGGAGGAGCCTGGTAGACTATTATAGTCCATGGGGTCACAAAGAGTCGGACACGACTGAGCGACTTAACTTTAACTTCTCTTCCTGCCCAACCCCCGGGGCCACCGAGTCCCCTCCCTTGACCAGAATCAGTGTCCCAAAAGCTTCCTTCCTGTTCCCTCCCTTAGCTGGATCATCACACCTGTTGTGTGCACTTTGCCAGTTTAAGGCTCAGAGCAATCTCATTCACCTTCTCTCCCAGTTCTCAAGGGGAAGGGCACCTCCCTATCACCTCCAGGTACCACCGACCATGATATTAACCTCAAGTCAATGACAGAAACATTATGACCTCTGTCTGCAAGGAAATAACATAATACAAGTTTAAAGATGTCCACCCAAACAATGCCAATAGGAAAAGAAGCATTGCTGAAAAATAAACCACCACTCCAGGTAAACGTTCATCACGTGGGGGGTCTTATTTTTTTCCCTTCCAGATCGTGCCAAAGTGGTGAGGGGGCTGCCGGACGTGGCCACGATCATGGAAGACAAGGTACTGACGGTCCCCGGCCCACAGCCAGCGGCCCCACCCTGGGCTCCCTCCCGCACCCGCCAGAGAGCACAAAACAACAGGGCACTGTGGACCCCAGAGCCCGAGGGCTGCTTCCACCAGAGTCTGGCTTAGCGGCCACCCCTCGATGGTCACACGTGTGGGTGTGGCCTGGGGCGGGGGGTGCTGGCCCCAGCTTCACCCCATCTCTCCAGGGTGCCCCGGATGTCACGGGCTTCGACTCAATGAGCCCTGAAAAGCCCTTTCCAGACTGAAATTATGCAAGTCTAATATTCTAGAAAATAACAGCTCACATCTTCACGTTGCTCCCCTTGTACCAGGCACTGTTCCATTTTTTAACCATGGAGGCAACCACATGGAAGAGTGTGTTGTTACTAGTCACCCTTCATAACTGAGGGAACGGAGGCCCAGAGAGGTTAAGGGACTTAGCTAAGGGCACACAGCTTAAAGGAACAGTGCTGGCTGGGAGTCACACCCAGACAGCCCAGCTCCGGACTCCGGGTATTTGCCCATTACACTACAGTGCTCTGCACCGAGACACTGCTCTCCTGAGCATTTTCAAACTCAATTCTTAACATCTTATGTTAAAGCAATCTAGGCTTATTTGCCTGGTAAAATCATAATGAAATGTACAACAGAAAGCAATAAAGCAAAGTCCAGGCCACTCTAGGGCAGGTCACTGCTCAAGTAATAAAGATCTGAAATTCTAGCAAGCATTCCTCTAGAATGAAGTTGAGAATGGAGGATGTGGGCCTGCAGTAAAATGTCTCCCTTTAGTGTTATTACTTTATGGGTTACCATAAAGCACACATAATTAACATGTCACAAGGAGCAACTTATACTGGGAGCTCCCTGGGAGCGTGAAGGTGATGCCAAGGGTTAGTCCCAGAGGATGAAACTGACTGGTCCTTTCCTGTCCTTTCAAACAGACCCTGTGCCTGACCTGCGTCGTCTCAGGAGATCCTGCCCCTGAAATCTATTGGCTGAAGAATGACCAGCCGGTCACCTTCCTGGACCGCTACCACATGGATGTGAAGGGGACAGAGGTCACCATCACCATCGAGAGGGTCAAAAGTGAGGACAGCGGGCGCTACGGTGTCTTCGTCAAGAACAAGTATGGGTCTGAGACGGGCCAGGTGACCATCAGCGTGTTTAAGCATGGGGAAGAGGAAAAGATGCTGAAGATGTGACAGTCGGATTCAACCGCAGCCTGAGGTCTAGTCCGCGCTGGACTAGGAGGGTCAACCAGAGGGTCACAGCCTGGCACAGGCCACGGGGGTGAGACTGGAGGGGAGGGACCAGGGCAGAACCCAGGGCATGGGAGTGGGTGAAGTGGACACACCCAAGTGGAGAAGCAAAGATGGGGTGCTGGGAGGCCTGCAGGATTGCAGGATAAGGACTGGACTTGGACTGGAGGATTTACGTGCTCAACTGTTTCAACTCTAAACGCTCCGTGAGCCTTGCCTTTTTCATCTATCAAATGGGGATTCCTACTCCTAGGGATTGTTTTTGAAAACTCTATGAAATCATGTATCAGTGGTTCTCAATGAGAGGCAATTTTGTCCCCTAGGAAACAGTAGGCAGTGTCCAAATTTAGGGTTGTCACAACTGTGGGTGTCCACTGGTGTCTAGTAGATAGAAGTCAGGAATGTTGCTAAATATGATAGCTCCCTGCCACGTAGAATTCAACCTTAAATGACAACAGTGCTGAGGCTAATGCACCCGGCCATAAATGGATGTATCATAATACCCCTCTTTGAGCATACTGTATTTTCGATGAAGTTCAGCAAACATTCATTTGAAGTCTAGCATATGCTGGGCTTTTGGATGGCACTGGGAGCACAAAGTTGTAGGCCCCACCCTCAAGGGCACCTCAGCCCAGAAGAAGAGACAAACCTGGGTGCAGATGACTTCAGGACAAGTCAGGTGATCGGAATTCTAAAAGGTCCAGATAAAGTTCCACTGGTGGTCAGAGGAGGGACGCAGGTGTTGGTCCCAACTAGGGAAGGTGAGCTTTAAAACACCTTCATGGAATTAGCAGAATGGTTTGTTAGGTCCTAAAAAATGAGTGGGAAATGGTGATGGTGATGGGAGGAGATTTCGGGAGGAGGGGCTGGTGAGAGCAAAGGTGAGGCGTGGAGGTGATATCGCCTGGGCGGCCTGGGACACCACATTAGAGTTCAGACCTTCAGGACTCCCAGCTCAGGGCCTCTGCCTGGCAGGACACATACTGGTTGGCCTTGCTTGCTGGACCTCAATACAGAGCTGGGTATTTTACCACCCTCCGGTTTCCTTGTTTAAAATCAGATGGGGAGGGGAAGGCATTTATAAAGTTAGAGATATTTGTTGTAAAATTTTGGATAACCTTGAAAATGATGAAAGAGAAAATAAAATTCATCTACACTCTCCATACCAGAACATAACACCCACCTCTGATTGCTGAAATGATTTCTGAATTTAAAGATAAAATGAATCACTCCTGCATTTACCACCTACACACGCATCAAGGCATGATGGGTAGCTTATACCCCCAGCAGCTACAGGTGCAGTTCAGGCCAGGTGTTCAGTGATGGCAGTGGGGGGCAAGGGGCCAGGGGTCCTGCCGTGCCTGGCTGGGAATCAATATGGAGAATTGAGTGGGTCTTGGAGGCAAACACAGCCAGGCTTGAAGCCAAGATCTCTCTGTGTGATCTTGGCCATTTTTTTCCCCCCTTTCTCTGGGCCTTGATTTTTCATCCATAAAACAAATCTGAAAGATCATTTTTGAAGGCCCTTTCAGCTGACACTAAGATTTTGATTATTTCCCAGAACTTGGTTCTCCTTTGCTTTTCTCTTCTGATGACGATGTGATGAAGAAAAAGGTCCTGCCCTCATTCACTCTCCCAGTGTCGTACTTGGAATCTCAGAGGAGAGAGTCAGCTTCTTTCATTTGTCCATGAAAAATGTTTCAAATTTCAAAGAAATCGGGAAGCACGGTATCCATGCACTTTATTCCTAAAACCAGAGCAGCCTGACATATGCTTACACAGGTTCTTCATCTTCACACAGAGCACCTCCTATTCTCCTTTGTATGATCATCGCCCCAACACAGGGAGGCAGGCAGACGCTGTGATGGTGACAATAAATCGCATAGGCACAGCACTTAGAAGGCTATAAAGCATTCTCATGTCTCAGTGCTCATCAGATCCAATGGAACATCATCACTGGCCACATTTTTACAGACATGACAGTTGAGAACCAAAGTGGTACATGGCAGAGTTGGGACAAGAACCAGAGTCCCTGGGTCCTGGTTCGGAGGACGTTCTGCTCTGCTACCCTGCCCATGATCAATGCAGAGGGGTACACAGAGACCAGGGTCTTCCCTTGTGGCTCAACTGGCAAAAAAAAAAAAAAAATCCACCTGCAATGCGGGAGACCTGGGTTCGATACCTGGTTTGGGAAGGTCCCCTCGAGAAGGGAAAGGCTACCTACTCCAGTATTCTAGCCTGGAGAATTCCATGGACTGTACAGTCCATGTGCAAAGAGTTGCACATGACTGGGTGACTTTCACTTTCACTTTACACAGAGTCCAGAGCCCAGAGGTGAACTCTTGCCGTGGTTCTCACTAAATCCCTGAGAATCACCAAAGTGCTGAGTGAGCAGATCAGTGAACAGGTGGATAAATGGAGGTGGCTTCTTGGCCCCAGTGTCCAGAACAGTAAAAATTATCTCCACGGGGAAGCAGGAGGCATTACAAGGGTCCTCAGCAAGTTGTCATGTTCTTGCCAGAGAAGCACCTGCCGGGTTGACCCTGATTGAAACGTGGTGTGATCGCCCCCTGTTGGTGGAGAGTGGGTTTTGCAGTCTAAGAAGCGGCTCGGAAGCAGTGCGTCGTTAGACCGGAGATGTTGGGAGCTTCCTGACTTGGTGACAAGACAATTTGGGAGCAGGGGTTGGTCCCTGATGTGCTGCATATGGACAATTTTTCTTTGTCCAGTCTTCTTGGATAGGGTGTCCTGCATCCTGGAGCAATCTTGCTGAAGACCGGGATCCTCACTGTCCTTGTTCGCTCCGCTCTCTTTTCTCTGCTCTACCTTCTACAGAAGCCAGGCTCAGCCAGTTTTTCCATTGGGCCCCCACCTAGGAGGACTGTGGACCGGGAAGGTCAAGGGCGGGGCAGTGGGGATGGAGGTCCCTAGGACCTTTCCCTGTTCCCTGTCTCAGCTCCTCCCGCTTAATCCCAAGCAAACTTCAAGTACCACTCAGGTGGGAGAACTAGCGCTACAACACTGCGCATGCATACACATGCTTAGTCGCTCAGTCGTGTCCGACTCTTGGGACCCCATAGACTGTAGCCAGCCAGGCTCCTCTGTCCATGGGATTCTCCAGGCAAGAATACCAGAGTGGGTTGCCATTGCCTTCTCCAAGGGATCTTCCCAACCCAGGGATCAAACCCAAGTCTCCTGCATTGCAGTCAGACTCTTTAACCACTGAGCTACGAGGTAGGAGAAAGGGCCTTCCTGAAGAATATCGTGATAAAATAAAAAAAAACTTTCTGCCTGGTCTTTGTTCTTGGTTTGGAATATATAGCTCCTAAACCCTTGGGATCTCCAGGGTGGGGTCTCCAGACGGATCTTCAGACAAAAGAGCTGATGAGATGGTTGGTGACTGGGGGCCCGTAGATAGCTTCACGATTGGGAGTTGGTCACCAGAAAGATCAAGGTAGGACTAGAGGGTTGGAACTTTCAACCCTCCAGCCACCTCCATTGCCCTCTAGAGAGGGGAGAGAGATAAGAGATTGAGTTACTCCCCAATGGCCAATGATTTAATGAATCATGCTTTAGTGCTGAAAACTCCATTAAAAATGGCTGAACGACAAGATTTCAGGGGCTTTTGGGTTTGTGGACAAATGGAGGTGCTGGGAGGGTGGTTCACTTGAGAGGGCATGAGAGCCCCCCAACCCCCTACCCCCCACCCCGTGGACCTCTTCCGCTAGGTTGTCCACTTGTATCCTTTACAATAAACCAGCAACTGTAAGTAACATGTTTCCCTGAGTTCTGTGAGCCATTCCTGCAAATTATCCGCTGAGGAAGGAGTCGTGGGAATGCCTGGTCTATAGCCAGTTGGTCAGAAGCACAGGTGATAACCTGGGACTGGTGTCTGACGTGCGGGCAGCCTCGCGGGACTGAGCCCTTAAACCCGTGGAGCCGACTCTCCCTCTGTGCGGTCAGTGTCAGAACTGAACTGAACTGAACTGTAGGGCCCCCAGTCGGCATCTGGAGACTTGGAGAACTGGTTGTTGGTGTTGAAAAAACTCACACATTTTGTGTCCGAAGTGCTGTGAGCCAAAGCAACTCAGAGTTATGAATCGACCACCTTCCCATGGGTTCCTTTCCATCTCCATCCATTCTGTTTCCTGAGCACAGGGTAGGTGGTTGGTGGCACTCCATCATTCAGTGAACCCAGGTACCCCAGCTTCACCCCTTTCCTATTCTGTAGCCTGAACCACTGGCCTGGACTTTATCTTCCTCTCCGCAACCTGTCCCCGAAAGCCTCCACTCCTGCCCCCAGCCTGGGTTACTTCCAGCATCCCGCTTTCTGGACCCCTCTGATTCTTCCACAGCTACAATTCCCACTTTCTCCTTGTGTTATTCTTTTACTGGTTCATCCTGGGAAGCATCTCAGTTGGGTTCAGCCTGATCCCTGGTACCCTTGTAACCAAGCAAAACCCTATGGAGCCTTCCCAAGACAGATCCCTCGCCCATATCCTCTGCATTAGCTCCTCTCTGAAGTACCTAGATAATAGTATCTGATGCATATTTCCTGAGTTTTTCAGATACTAAAACCACAGCCAAATGGGAAAAAACTGACTACTTGATGATCATGAGTACATAACTCACAGACCCTCTAGTGCCTAAAGATTGAGCACCTTCAACCGATCAGAGAATTGTGCATGAATGCACCCCACACCCTGGGATGCCCCTCCCCCACCTCGCCTTTAAAAAAGGTTTGCTGAAACCCTTCCGGGGTGGGGGGGGCGGGGGTTCCCGGTTTTAGAGCACAAGTCGCCCGCCTTCCTTTACAAAATATGCTGCATTTTCCTTCACCATATTCCTCGGTTGATAGTTGGCTCTACTGCTCCCGGGCGAAGAGACTCAAGTTTGGTTTGGTAATACCTTTGAGGCTTAGAAATTTAGGAACTTTTGTCTCTTATCTGTGTGTGTTAAGTCACTCAGTCCTGCCCAACTCTTTGCAACCTGATGCACTGCAGCTCGCCTGGTTCCTCTGTCCATGCGATTCACCAGGCAAGAATACTGGAGTGAACAGCCATTCCCTTCTCCGGGGGTTTACCTAACCCAAGGATCGAACCCCAGTCTCCAGCCTTGCAAGCAGATTCTTTAGCAACTGAGCCACCAGGGAAGCCCATCTGGCAAAGCCCGCCAGCAAACACACAGTCCCAGCATTCTCCAGGAACCCTCCACTGATCTCCAGGCATGCTGGGCTTCCAGAGAGCCAGACCAGACATAGGCTGAAGGAAGGCCCGCCAGCCAGTGGGTTCCCCCTGTATCACCCCAGCAGTCCCCTGCCCCCACACCCGTGATGCCACCTTTCACACACCAACCCCAGGCGCTGATCCTTGGCCTGAAGCACTGAGAGCTGTAAACAGGAAGCGCTTGAGAAGCAAGAACCCTGGTGGGAAGGATGCCCGGCCTGTGTGATAATTAACCTCTCCCCACTGGGCCTCAGCCACCGCGCATCAGATGCTTTCAATACCTTAAAACTTCCAAAGCACTTCAAGCAACTTGGGTGACATTTGCACGCCAAAAATAGTTTCAGAAGCCACACTCCCCAGATGTCTCTAGCTAGAGGAAGCCAGATAGTTTATTTTGAGCGTTTGAGAAAAGTTTCGATTCTGAGGCGGGAGGCGTTTCAGCCAAGAAGGGCCCTGGCTTGAAAGCAAAACAAATTGCACAGCCTGCAAGGAATGTGCCCCTCCTCTCCTGGGCCTCCCAGAAGCCCTTGCACCCCCCGGCTGACTTTCTAGCACTGC
Source organism: Dama dama (assembly GCF_033118175.1). Classification (NCBI taxonomy): domain Eukaryota; kingdom Metazoa; phylum Chordata; class Mammalia; order Artiodactyla; family Cervidae; genus Dama; species Dama dama. The sequence continues at coordinate 7,157,788 of NC_083688.1, read as the reverse complement.
TTCCTGTCCTAGCAGATCTAAAGAAAGAGAAACACGGGGCCACACAAGAGCCTTTTCATTCCAATTATAGAAATGTTCATGGTGAAAGGAGCCTTTGGGTTTGCTTTAAAATACTCCAGTTTAAAAAAAAAAAAAAAACTTCAAAGGAAAAGGAATAAAGGGAAATAAATGAAAAAGTAAAACATTGATAATTCTTGAAATGGATAGTGGGTACATGGGTACCATGCTCTCTACTTTTGCACTTATTTAGAATTTTTTCATAATAAAAAAAATGTTAAAGATTCCACAAGAAACAAACCCTTGGCCATCTTTTCATCTGGAGTCAAATGAGTCATTAATCCAGCAATTAGACACAAGGTGTTTAATTGTCAAGGACATTAGACACAGGTGAGTGAGCACAGCCATTGGTCTCTGGCAGGCAATTTATACAGCCTGCTCTTTTTCAATCACACGAATTTAATGGTAATGTAGGCATCTGGTCTCATCACTTCATGGGAAATAGATGGGGAAACAGTGGCAGACTTTACTTTTTGGGCTCCAAAATCACTGCAGATGGTGATTGCAGCCATGAAATTAAAAGATGCTTACTCCTTGGAAGGAAAGTTATGACCAACCTAGACAGCATATTAAAAAGCAGAGACATTACTTTGCCAACAAAGGTCTGTCTAGTCAAGGCTATGGTTTTTCCAGTGGTCATGTATGGATGTGAGAGTTGGACTGTGAAAAAAGCTGAGCGCCGAAAAATTGATGCTTTTGAACTGTGGTGTTGGAGAAGACTCTTGAGAGTCACTTGGACTGCAAGGAGATCCAATCAGTCCATCTTAGGAGCTCAGTCCTGGGTGTTCATTGGAAGGACTGATGCTGAAGCTGAAACTCCAATACTTTGGCCACCTCATGGGAAGTTGACTCATTGGAAAAGACCCTGATGCTGGGAGGGATTGGGGGCAGGAGGAGAAGGGGATGACAGAGGATGAGATGGCTGGATGGCATAACCGACTCAATGGACATGAGTTTGAGTAAACTCTGGGAGTTGGTGATGGACAGGGACGCCTGGCGTGCTGCGATTCATGGGATCGCAAAGAGTCAGACACGACTGAGCGACTGAACTGAACTGAGGTGTCCTGTAAGAAATAATGATCAAGTCATGACTATAGTGTTTTTTAAAAAATTACACATCCCAGTGATCCCGTTGACTCTGCATTCATTCAGCGCAAGCTTGGCTGAGCTTACTATGTGGTAAGAATACAGAGAAAGCTTGGTGCTTATAATCTGAGATCCAGTTTTGCTTTACTTGAAGTGTGTGGCTTAGTTAAGTCATTTAAAATTTCTGTATCTCGTCTGTAAAGGAGGGCTGCTGTGAGAATTAAATGAGGGGATGCTTGCCGAGTAACTAGTGTGGAGACTGAGAGGATCGAAATAAATGGCAGATTTCCCCACCCACCCACTCCCTGCAATCACAGTTGCTGGGGAAGATAGAGGGGCTGATCCAGCTCCCACAGAATTCAACAGCTCCTTCTGCACTTTTTTGACCGATGACAGTACGGACACTTCCAGAGACAAGAGCCCACAACCTCACAGGGAATTTTTAAAGTAGCATCTGTTGTATCCTTCCAATGATAGGAATGATAAATGGTTGTCGTAGAAAAATTGGACAAGACAGAAAGGAGCCAAGAAGAAAAGCAAAAATATCCATAATTGCAATAGTCTTGTGGTTGCCCGTGGAGGCGGGGAGGGAGAGGGAGGGATTGGGAGTTTGGGAATAGCAGATGTAAGGTATTATATATAGGATAGATTAACACCAAGGTCCTACTGTATAGCACAGGGAACTATGTTAAATATCCTGTGATGAAACATACAGAAAAGAATATGAAAAATAAAATATATTTGTATAACTGAATCCCTTTGCTATAGAGCAGAAATTAACACAACATTGCAAATCAACTATACTTCAAAAAAATTTTTCTAAATAAATCCATAAACCCGCCAACCAGAAATAAGTACAATGGAAGAGATGTTTGATAGCTAGCCTAACAGATATTCTCACCTCTTCTCCATTACCACCTCCACTCTAGAGACTGGGAAGTGAAATATTCACTTTCCCAGGCTCCTTTGTAGCCGGGAGCAGCCACAGAACACAGTTCTGGTCAAAGAGACCTAAAGAGAAATCTGCTGGGGCCCTTTGGTAGGGTCTTCATGTTCCTGATAGAGGAGACAGACACTGCAGACACCAGACTGCTCCCCTTCCTCCCTCCCGCCTCAGATGCAGACACGATGCCTGGAGCTGGGACAGCCATTTTGTGACCATAAAGAAAAGAGAACTGCAGAGATGCCAGCCCAAGATCACCAAGCTGCTGATGCCAGGTTCTCAGATCCCCAGAAAACTTATGCGTGAAAAGGCACCATAAGTCAAGTTTTCCAATCCTTTGAGCTAAGATTCACACACAACTTGTTAATATGTTTTTGATAGATTTCCTACCAGTCTTAACAGAATTGAGAATTCTTATAATTTTACATTTTGAGTTTTTTCCTATGACACAAAATCATAAAAGTTTTTTCACACCACCAAAAACATTCCAAAACCCCATATTAATGTTTGTCTAACATGTAACTATATATCATTTCCATGTTGCCAGAAATAGTTTCCAATTTTTCGCTAGTAATTAAGACTGGGATGAATATCCTCATGTATAAATCTTTGCCTGCGTCTCTGAAAAATTCTCTAAGATATCTAGAAGAGGAACTACTAAATTAAAGGACATGAATTACTAGGTCGAAAGCAGACTAGTTACATGGCAGGAGTGGAGGCCAGCAAACAACTGATGGTACCCTGGCCTTCCCCTCAGGGATACAAATCAAAAGTTAGTCAATCATCCAATATATATTTATTGAGTAGCTATTTCACTCCAGGCTTTCTGCTGGAGGATGGTGATACCGTGATGACTGAAACAGACATGGGTCCTGCCCACATGGGAAATACCATTTCTCAGATAGCTGCCCAGAAGGATGGTGACTGGTTTTTATTGAACCATGGCCAACTAATGAATGGAGATGCTCACCATAAAGCTAAAAAGCAAAAACCAACTGAGAAAAATATTTGTGATCTATACTTTGTCAACAAAGATCCATCTAGTCAAGGCTATGATTTTTCCAGTGGTCACGTATGGATGTAAGAGTTGGATTATAAAGAAAGCTGAGCACCAAAAAATTGATGCTTTTGAACTGTGGGATTGGAGAAGACTCTTGAGAGTCCCTTGGACTGCAAGGAGATCCAACCAGTCCATCCTAAAGGAAATCAGTCCTGGGTGTTCATTGGAAGGACTGATTTTGAAGCTGAAACTCCAATACTTTGGCCACCTGTTGTGAAGAGCTGACTTATTTGAAAAGACCCTGATGCTGGGAAAGATTGAGGGCAGGAGGAGAAGGGGATGACAGAGGATGAGCTGGTTGGATGGCATCACCAGCTCAAAGGAAATGGGTTTGGGTGGACTCCAGGAGTTGGTGATGGACAGGGAGGCCTGGCGTGCTGCGGTTCATGGGGTCACAAAGAGTCGGACATGACTGAGCAACTGAACTGAACTGATATGAAAAGTATAAGGCTCATACTTAATATATAATTACAGTCCAAATATATCATGACTGGTATGCTATCATCAAAAATAATGAAAAACATTTAGATGTGTGAAGAGATGTTCAGGATAGGTATTAAAAATCAAAAGGCAGATTTCAGTGCTCGCTTCAGCAGCACATATACTAAAATTGGAACGATACAGAGAAGATTAGCATGGCCCCTGTGCAAGGATGACACGCAAATTCGTGAAGCGTTCCATGTTTTTGAAGCTGTGGTACATATATACAATGGAATATTACTCAGCCATTAAAAAGAATTCATTTGAATCAGTTCTAATGAGATGGATGAAACTGGATCCCATTATACAGAGTGAAGTAAGCCAGAAAGATAAAGACCAATACAGTATACTAATGCATATACATGGAATTTAAAAAGATGGTAACAATAACCCTATATGCAAAACAGAAAAAGAGAGAGAGATGTACAGAACAGACTTTTAGACTCTGTGGGAGAAGGCGAGGGTGGGATGTTCAGAGAGAACAGCATTAAAACAAGTATACTATCAAGGGTGAAACAGATCACCAGCCCAGGTTGGATACATGAGACAAGTGCTCGGGGCTGGCGCACTGGGAAGACCCAGAGGGATGGGAGGGAGAGGAAGGCGGGAGGGGGGATCGGGATGGGGAACACATGTAAATCCATGGCTGATTCATGTCAATGTATGGCAAAAACTACTACAATATTGTAAAGTAATTAGCCTCCAATGAATAAAAATAAATGGAAAAAAAAACAAAAAAGAAAAATAAATAAATAAATACAAGAAGCACATTGAAAATAAAAAGGCAGATTTCAAATGGTTTATAGAGTGTGAACATATTTAATGAAAATTAAAATTGTATATATTTTAGAAGATGAGAATAAGCATCAAAATATTGACAGTGAATTCTCTAGTGGTGAGATTATAATTGATATTTATTTTCTTATCTACATTTTCAAAATCTCTATTATAAACTTGCATTATATTTTAAACAAGAGAGAGAAACAAAACTTTTTAGTGTTTTAAAAGCTACCACAGGACTTCTCTGGTCTGGGAAGCTCCATGTGCCATGCAGTGTGGTGCAAAAAAAAAAAGATATGCACCCCGTCTCTGCCAAACTAGCCTCTCCTTATTCTCTGTGTTCCTGGTTCCAGGATCCTGTTTATTTTGCTTTCGTAACATCATTCATCAATGTTACCTTGCACCCTCACTTCACAATCATTTGAGATATAAGTGTAACTAATGGCTTTTAAATTTCAGATACTGAATTTCACAGTTTTGGAATTATCATCTGATTCTTTTCTTCTTTTTTTTTTTTTTTTTTTTTTAGGGTTTTTAGCCATGTTTAGAATTTTTATTTCTCTAGCAAGATTTTCCTGTCTTTCATTATGAGCCTACTTTCCTTTATAGTAAAGAACCAGCTACAACACCTACTTTAAAATCAGTATCTGATCATCTCAGTGTCAGTCTCTTTTGATCATCTTTTCTCTTGAAAAAGAATCACATTCTCCTTTTCTTTGGATGTCACATAACTTTGGATTTCACTTTGCGTATTATGTTATGAAGACTCTGGGTTGTGTTATACAACTCCTACAGAGCGCTGATTCTGGCAGTCGCTATTTTGTCAGGTAATTAACTTGGTGGACTCAAAATAACAAACACTGTCCTTGGGCAAGCAGTTCAAATGTCAGCGCGCTTCTTTGATCCTCAGCTGGTCTGTTTCTAGTTCCGTCCTACGTATGTATGATTTCGAGGTCGCCCAGAGACTGGTACAGAGCTTACAAAGAACTTCTCTCTCTGCCTCTCACCTTGCCAGGGTTTCCCCCTCACTTTTCAGTAGCTGTTATTGCCCTCCGCTCTGTCCTCTGGGGTTTCAGGTCAGAAACACTGCAGGTTTTCTATTGAAATGTTAGACGTAAGACATAGAACATTTGGAAATGTCCCCCTTTCCAAACTATGCATAGCATACCCTCAAATGGTGCTGCTGCGGTATGCTACAAGGGATTTAAAAATGAGAAACTCATCCTGGGCCATTCCCTTCTCACAAAGTCAGACACGACTGAGTGACTAACATTTTCACTTCACTTTCATGCTTTCGTGAGCACTCTGACCCTCTGCTGGCTGCACACTCTTCCATGGGCCAAGGAGTCTTTGGAGACAAGGGAACATGGTTGCCCAGAGCCCGTGACATCTCCCCTTTCCAAACCGTGCATACAGTACCCAGAACTCAGAATTCTCTGGTCAAATGGTCCCAGCTCACTTACAGGACCGCATGGACTGCTTCTGCAGATGTGGAAGACAAGATAAAGGCTCTTCAAACATGCCCATTTAAAATAAATTTTATGGGGAGGGAGGTGGAAGGGGGGTTCAGGTTGGGGAACACCTGTATATCCATGGCTGATTCATGTCAATGTATGGCAAAAACCATTGCAATATTGTAAAATAATTAGCCTCCAATTAAAATAAATTAATTAACTAAAAATAAATAAATAAAATAAATTTTAATTTATTAAATTAAAAGCTGGACAAGAAAGACGTGGTCCAAATATAAAGAAACAGATCTAAATTAGAACAGGGGAGCATACACAGAGTGGGTGGAGATTAGGAATATGGTGAAGATGGCTCACGTCCCCTTTGAGAACAGTATCGTTGTTAAGCGTATGGACATGGATGCCAATCAGAGTCTGCATTAAACCCCAGCTCCACCACTTAACCTCTCTGTGGTTCAATTTCCTTGTCCATAAGACGGGGATACTATTGCACTTTCCTTCTTGGGTAGCTAGCTGTGAGAATTAAATTAATCATTATGTGTAAAGCACTTTGTAATGTGCCCAGCATATGGTAATTGCTCAAAAAAGATTTGCAATTTTTATTAGCTACTCCCAACAAGAAAACTGAGGGGGAGGTATGGAAAAGACATGATCCAAAAATAAAATATGTCATGATTTTAAACAATTGGTGATGTGTATGAAAGAATTCACTTGAAATTAACTCTGGGGACTTTCTTCTTGAGTGGCATTGAATTAGCAGAAAAGAAAATGCCATCCTAGCACATTACTTGGCTCTATTTACATAATGATAAATATGTAAACTCTCTGTATTAGAGATCAAAAGATAACTGTGGAAAGCTGATGGAGAAGAAAAGATGTTTATGAAGTTCAAATATGTACCGCTTATCAAAATGACAACAGGAAGAGACTGGAGACTGTATAACCCACAATGAGAAGTCAGTAGAAACATCTAAATCAATGCATTGAGAAGTAAACACACAAATCTATCTTCAGAGGTGTAGGATGACCACTAGGAGAACTAAAAACAGAACCATTTAAAGTAGCAGATTCCAGATTGCTTTCTGAAGATGGGAAGGCAATTTACAGGACCTAGTTTACTTGGTATTTCTCCAGTAACAATCTCTGGTCCTGAAAGCAGCCTCGGGGACAGGCTATGTGAGTTCAAAGCTCAGCTCACTTATCTTGGCCCGATCACTTAACCTTTCTAGAATTCAGTTTTTTCTTTTTTCCTTCTTTTAAAATTTGTGCTGCAGGAGTTTCTTTCCAATGTTGTGTTACTTTCTGCTGTATACCAAAGTGGATCAGCTATACGTATACAAACACATCCCCTCTCTTTGGGACTGCCTTCACATGTGGGTACCACAGTGCCCTGAGTAGAGATCCCTGTGATATACAGTAGGTTCTCATATCTATTTTATACACAGTAGTGTATATATGTTAATCCCAATCTCCCAACAGAATGCAGTATTTTCATCTGCCAAGTGGGGACAACAAGCGTGCCTGCCTACACTGATGATTTTAAGTCTCTCCATTCTCAAAGGATTGGTTAGAGCTGGGTTTTGAGGCAATTCAGCTTCCAGCAGAGCTTTTCCCTGTGTAACTCTGAACCCGAAATTGAAGTGAACATGTTAACAGAATAGATTACGCAACACACAGCTCACTGGCCCGAGAGCTCAGATCTCCCTGGCAGCTGGCAGCTGGGGTCGGGCCCCCTGGGCAGAGACACTGGCAGCTCAGCGAGACTTGCTCCTCCTGACTTTGACCACACGGGCTGGCTGTCCCAGCTCTGACTCCTGTGACGTCTGCAGTTGCTTCCCACTTGCTTTCATACCAATTTCACAGGATATTAAACTTGCTTAATAAAGTTGTCTTATCCATCTGGTGCTCACCACATGATGATATTTCTAAATCTTTTGTATTCTCGGGAAATAAGAATAATACTTTGAATACCTGATGCTGCACTAGCAAATCATTTTTATACATGCATACATATACAATTACGCATCATATATACTTACATGTGAGTGCACACGTGCTCTGCCGCTTAAGTCTGTCCGACTCTTTGTGACCCTATGAACTGCAGCCCACCAGGCTCCTCTGTCCATAGAATTCTCCAGGCAAGAATACTGGAAGGGATTGCCATGCCCTCCTCCAGGGGATCTTCTCAACACAGGGATCAAACCAGGGTCTCCTTCGTCTCCTACATTGCAGGTGGATTTTTTACCACTGAGCCCTATGTACTTACATATATATACAGAAATATATTTTATCTATGTTGACCAACTGATCTCTACAATTGCCCTTTAGTAGATATAAACCAAAGGACGATCAAGGATTTAATTGATTTGTTAGAGACTACACAGCTAGTAAATGGTTGTGTTATCGAGCAGGGTTCTTGGCCTCCTTAATCAGTAGAAATTGATCAGAGGCCAGACAAGAAATTCAGGCAAGGTTTTGTCGGGGCTCCTGCTACAGCAGGGGGAAGGGGGACAAACAATAGTTTCCCTTGCTTGGTCGTTCCTTAAGGGGAGTGGCGAGCTTGTTCCTTATACTGAGAGTGAAGTAGAGGTATGTCCAGGGGTTCGGTCAGAGGGGTGGCTTAGGTGTTTTGCCCACCACTTAGGTGGTACTGTGTACGGGAGGCATGCACAGTACCTTGCTTTTGCTCTAGGCTTTCCAAAAGTGGCAGTTGGGTTTTTTGGTCTCTTTGTGTCTTTTGTCCAGAATTGGCCCCAGCTGCACATGTACCAGCTCAGCTATTTTTAGTCCCATACCGTGTCTTTCTATCTTGTTGCTCAAGCAGAGGTGTGTTCAGGTGCAAGCTTTGCAGCTCCGCCCCAAACGGTCCCAGGCTCCAGCCTGTCTCACCTGAACTAAGATTCAAAGCCCAGGCTGCCAGCTCTAAGACTCTTCTGACTGTAAACCATGATGTCTATATCACACCTTTCACGTTCTTCAAGATATCCCCTGAAAATCTGGCACATAAATTATTCAATTCAAATAGCTAGCTGGCCCTGGCCAATGCAGCAGCCACTGGCCACATGTGACCAGTGAACACCTGAACGTGGCTGGTCCGAACTGAAATGTGCCAAAGTATAAAATATACACCAATTTATAAGACTTCCCTGGTGGCTCAGATGGTAAAGAATCTGCTTGCAATGCAAGAGACCTGGATTCGATCCCTGTGTCGGGAAGATACCGTGGAGAAGAGAATGGCAACCCACTCTAGCATTCTTGCCTGGAGAATTTCAAGGAGAGAGGAGCCTGGAGGGCTACAGTCCATGGGATCTCAAAGCGTTGGACACAACTGAGCGACTAACACGTTTCTAAGACTTAGTACAATGAGAAAAATATGAAATAGCTCATTAATAATTTTTATATTGACTACAGATGAAATGATCATATTCCAAATATGTTGGGTTAAATAAAACATGTTATTAAAATTAATTTCACTTGTTTCTTTTTGTGTTTTTTTTCAATGTGGCTATTAGGAATTTTTTAATTCTACATATGGCTCATGCTATAGAATTTTATCTATTGGACAGAGCTAAACTAGACCATTGAATTAACAGAGACATCTGTGTGTCAATAGAAAAAACACTGGTGGAGAGATTCCCCTGGCGGTCCAGTGGCTAAGACTCTCTGCTCCTAGTTCAGGGGACCTTGGTTCGATCCCTTGTCAGGAAACTAGATCTCACATGCCACAACTAAGAGTTCAGATGCCACATCTAAAGATCTCGCATGCCACAACGAAGATTGAAGATCTTGCATGCTGCAACAAACACCCAGCACAGTCAAATAAATAAATAATATTTTTTTAGAAAGAAAAAACACTGGTGGAAAAGCCAGGAGACCTGAGTTCAAGCCCTAGCTTTGACATCATCTAGTTGTATGGCCTTAGGCAAACCTCTCACCCTCTCTGAGCCTCACTTTCCCCTCTCTAAAATGAGATCAGATTATTTCAATGTGTCCTTCCACCCTGACAGTTCAAGTTCGTACCAGCAACTCTCTCAGCTCTCAGCACTTACTAACCTCTTTGCTCAGCCTGGAGTTCTGCCTGCCCTACCTTGATCATAAACTCCTTGAGGATAGAATTTCTCTGTCCCCCGGCTCCCGCCTCACCGCATTGCAGTAAGCATACAGTAGGCACTTGATCATAACCTGTTGGTTTGAAACTTGTTTGAAGTCTATTATTAACAGCCCCCGCCTGCTTCCTTTTCCTTCATCTCTCCACTCCCCCGCCAAACCCAGGAATTCCCCAAAGATTCACATATTACAATTCCAAGGAATGTGAAATAAGAGTGTAGCTTAGCAAAATTTAAGCAATTTGTCACTCAACATGCAACGGTGAAGTATAAAGCTGAAGGGTGGTGTCATCTTCTAACTCAGGACTTGGGATCCTACTGGGATCATCACAGGTCACAGAATACAAACAGTGGACGATTTTTTGCTCTATTTTCACCCATGTTGAATAGGCCTCCCAAGCCACACTGTCTGTTATGAAACAAATTGTATTAAAATTAAAACCTGAGAACAGGTGCAGGGCCTTGACCATCTTGATATCTGCTACCCTCAGGGCATTCGGCAAATGGGAGAATGTAAAAAAAAAAAACTAATAATCTTTGCTGGCAACAGAGAGCTAAATAGAAGCCCAAAAACCAGCAACAACTTAAGGAACTTGGGCTGAGTGAAGTCATCATGTAGGGTTAATGTAAACTGAACCGTGATCAGATGCTAGGGCCCCATGCTAGGATATGTGGCATTTAATCTCCTTAACAATGACGTAGGTAACTATAATAATGCCCTGTTCAGTTTACCTGAGGAATTTGTTCATTTCAAAAATGTATTTTAAGCTCATACTGTGAGTTAGACACTGCTCTAGGCATTGGGGGTCTACTGTAGTCTAACGAAAGTCTAAATAATCATTTTAATTCCACTCCAAGATATATATCCAAAACAATAGAAAACAAGGACGGAAACAAATTCAGTATTCACAACCACCAAACATAGAAGCAAACTAAAGTCTGGATAAGCAAAATGTGGTATATACATTCAACAGAATGCTATTTATCCTTTGAAAAGAATGAAATTCTAACACACGCTGCAACATAAATGAATCTTGAAAGCCACACCCAAAAGGACAAATGTTATACAATTCCACTTAAATAAGGAATGTAGAAATAGGCAAATTCATAGAAACAAAAAGTGGGATAGGTGGTTAAGACTAACCATCTTAACCATGGAAGATCAATGGTTAAGATTTCATGCTTCCACTGTAGGGGGCCTGGGTTCAATCCCTGGTTGGGGAACTAAGATTTCCCGAGCCTCACAGAACAGTTTAAAAAAAAAAAAAGCGGGACAGAGGTTACCCAGAACTGAGAGGAGGAGGGATGGGGGAGTTATTATTTAATGGGTGTAGAGTTTCTGTTTGGGATGATGAAAAGTCCTAGAAATAGATAGTGGTGACGGTTCTACAACACTGTGGATATACAATGTCACTGCATCGTGCACTTACAAGTGGTTAAAATGGTAAATTGTATGTTACATATATTTTTACCACAATTAAAAAAATCAACTGAAAAAAGCTAACAGTTTCACATAGCAGCATGTGAATGGAGTGAGGTGTCGGAGATTGAGGACGAGGACGGAGCTATTTTAGGTGGCATTATCAAGGCAGGTCTCTGAGAGGCTGACATTTGAACTGAGACTCGATACGTGAGAGAGGCACAGTCAAGTAGAGAATGTCCCGGTGGGGAGGAGGCTGCAGGCAGAGACAACACCAGCAAGGGGCTCGCTGGCTGTCGAGGGAGCCCAGTGGAGCAGACCTATTGGAAAATATTCTCAATAGCTAAAAACTGTGACAATTCTGTTGCCCATCGCCCGTAAGATGGATACCCTAGATGTTACACATTCACACAACGAAATGCTATACAACGATGCTATACAACGATGAGTTAGGGCCACACATAATGACAGGGATAAATCTCACAAACATAAATTATGAAAGAATGTGCATGCATGCTAAGAGGCTTCAGTCGTGTCCAACTCTTTGCACACTTACGGAGTGTAGCCTGCCAGGCTCCTCTGTCCATAGCATTCTCCAGGCAAGAGTACTGGAGTGAGCTGCCATGCCCTCGAACCCGTGTCTCTTTCATCTCCTGCACTGGCAGGCGGGTTCTTTACCATTAGTGCCACCTGCGAAGTCCCAGATGGAAGAACATATCCAAGGAATTCCCTGGCGGTCCAGGGGTTAGGTCAGCATTTTTCACTGCCAAGGATGCAGGTTCCATCCCTGGTTGGAGAGCTAAGATCCTGCAAGCCGCGTGTGAAATCACTCAGTCATGTCTGATTCTTTGTGACCCCATGGACTGGAGCCTGCCAGGTTCCTCCATCCATGGGATTTTCCAGGCAAGGATACTGGAGTGGGTTGCCATTTCCTTCTCCACGGGACCTTCCTGACCCAGGGTTCGAACCCAGGTCTCCCGCATTGCAGGCAGACTCTTTACCCTTTGAGCTACCAGGGAATCCCACGCGGGAGCAGATAAAACACACATACACACACACATCCAGTAAGACTGTATTCATATAGAACTAAAAATAAATATAATTACACTTTGAGGATACATACTGTTGGAGGACAAAGAGAACGTACAGTGCCCACGGAACTGAGAGTGCCTTAAGGCTGAAAAATGAGACAGACCGCTCCGTATACTCAATGGGTCAGTTTATCACACAACAGTTTGCTCACAGAGTAGGACTGGGCAGATGACAATCCGGAAGCATTTGCATTCATGCTCCATAGCACGAAGGCAAAATAGGGACAATTCTATAGTTAACCTAGGGTGTGGGGGCTACGTGCTTGGAGACAGAGAGTGCTTTCCTAAGTCAAGATCTATGAATGGGTAACTAGGCTGGTGAGCACTGGGAATACGTCAGACAAGGTATTATCATTGGGAACAAACATGGGAGCATGGAGGCCACCTGGACCTAACGATCATGAAACAATATCTACTAACTACAGAGACCTTGACAACAAAGAGATTTACTACACAGTACATCCCTAGGTAGGGTCATTGGAAGAAAGAAAGAACTGAATGGGCCCAAGATGGCATCCGTCATACTAACAGCCAGACATATAGAAATGGACTAAAACTCTAAAGTAAAGCCAGGGCTTCCCTGGTGGCTCAGTGGTGAAGAAGTGAAAGTGAAAGTCGCTCAGTCGTGTCCACTCTTTGTGACCCCATGGACTATACAGTCCATGGAACTCTCCAGGCCAGAATACTGGAGTGGGTAGTCTCCCTTCTCCAGGGGATCTGCCCAACCCAGGAATTGAACCGGAGTCTCCTGCACTGCAGGTGGATCCTTTACCAACTGAACTATGAGGGAAGCCCATCCACCTGCCAGTGCAAGAGACATGGGTTCAGTCCTTGGTCCAGGAAGATCCCAGGTCCCGTGGAGCAACTGAGCCCATGTGATCCAGAGCCCTGGAGCTGCAACTACTTAAACCCGTGCACCCTAGAGCCTGTGCTCCACAAAAGGAGCCACCACAATGAGAAGCCCATGCACTGCAACTAGAGAAAAGCCCAAGTAGAAACGAAGATCCAGCACAGACAAAAATAAAAAGAAATTTAAAAATAAAAATGAAGCAAGGATAGTATACCATAAAAGCCAGGATAGCAGTTATCTGGAGTGCTATGAGGGCAGATGAAGATGGAACTGTGATTGTGGGAGGGACATGCTGGGACTTGCAGGGTGTTTACAGTGTTCTACCTCTTGACCTTGGGGTGGAAGAATATATAAGGGTCCTCTTCATAATTATTAGTTACATTATACATAGGTGTACTTTTCATATAAGTAAGAGTCTGGGGAAAGATATGTAACAAATATACAATGTAGTATTAGGATCTTCTCTAGGAGATCTTCTCAACCCAGGGATCGAACCCGGGCTTCTCACATCTCCTGCATTGGCAGGTGGGTTCTTTACCACTAACGCCATCTGGAAAGCCCTCAGAATATACAAAGAATTACCAAAAAAGCAATAAGAAAAAGAACAAATGTATTAGTCAAGGTCCAGTCAAGAGAGAGAAACCATATAGTAACTTGAACAGGGAACACTTAATATAAAAATTGTTATTTAATAATACAGGACTATTAGAATAATTAATAAATAAGGTGTAAAGAGAATGCACAAGAATGAAGCAATAACTGATAAAGGGGACAGGCCTTACCTATAGGACTGAGCAGCGTGCCCAAGGAAAGAACGAACCTGGAAGAGATTTAGACCTCATAAGAGATGTTGCCCCCTACTTGGTAGAGACCATTTGCTGAGATGCTACAGCCCAGGGCTGACAAGCAGAAAACTCCGTGCTTGGGTGAGACAAAATTCACTAGGAAACCATTTATTGGCGAAGAGCTGGGAAGCCACCCAGTGGGTGCCAGCAGAACTCACTTGGAAGATGCCCATGTGGTGCCCCTGAAACTCACTGGGAACCAGCCCTTTGCGATGATGCTATTAAGTCCCTGGACGTAAAGTGGTTGGGACTCTGCGCTTCCACTAGGGGGCGGTGCGGGGGCTTCGATCCGTGGTGGGAAACTAGGGTCCCACATGGCCCATGGCAAGGCCAAAGAAAAAATTTGGCACACTGTAAATCAACCATACTTCAATGAAATAAACTGAAAAAAATAAACTCATTGGCATGAGCACCACTGGTTGTTCCACATACCACTGGTCACTACACATTGCCGGCCGCCACGCATCACAGTAGCAAGCAAAAAATGCAGAAATCCTGATGAGAAGCCCCCCTTCCTTCTGTCATGTTCCTGGGCCTGCTCTACAGACAAGCCTGAGCATCACGCCAGCTGACAGAGGGGAAATAGTTACAGGGTCCAGCTTACCTATCACAGAGCAGGGCAATGAAGGGTGATTTTAATGCTGAGACACAATACATTATTAACTGACCGCACAAACAATAACCCAGACTATCCTTAGAAAGATAGGAAAGAAACTGGTAAAATACCTATCTTCACGGGGAAGTTTGACTCATAGCAAGTTAAAGGTTCGTGTTTTCCATGGACAGACCCCAGGGAACTGCCAGGAATGGGATACCTACAAAGAAATCTGCCCAAGAGAGTTTCTTGCCAGAAGCCAGATGACATCAGCAGAAAGAGGCTGGGTTTTAGACCATCAAACACAGAACCGTTTTGATCAAACACAGAGTCATTGTCCACTCCATGGAACTGCAAGTGGGGTCCTCGAAGAAAGGACCTAAAAAAAAATCCACAAAATCACCTCACAGGACAAGCATCCTTCAGCTTCCACAACTTCAATAGTAACAATGCCAGATGACGAGTGAAGCCACCGAAAAGGCTCTTTCCCTCCCGCCTCCCCGCCCCAGCCCCGTGCGTGCTATGCTTGGTCACTCAGGCGTGTCCAACTATGTGTGACCCCATGGACTGCAGCCCACCAGGCTCCTCTGTCCATGGGGATTCTCCAGGCAAGAATACTGGAGTGGGTTGCCATGCCCTCCTCCAGGGGATTTTCCCAACCCAGGGATTGAACCCAGATCTCCTGCATTGCTGGAAGATTATTTACTGTCTGAGCCACCAGGAAAGCCCTAGAGGGACCCAAAACAGCATCCAGGGAGTAGGGAGGGAAGGGAAGGTTAAAAACAGAAGATGCAAAAAAAAAAAAAAACAGAAGATGCCAACCACACGACCTTCCTACTCTGCAGGCTTCTGAGCCTGGGAAAAGGGAAAAGTGAAATTGGATGAGACTCTGAAGTTTTTACAGCAGACTGGATCAGGATTTTTTAATTACACTGTCTGCCAAACCTACCAGTTTTGTTTTGTTTTGTTTTGTTTTTTTAAATTTTATACTTTTGTCTTATATACAAAGAGCTAGTATTGTTTCTTCATACACAGATTCCTGGATGACCCATTCAAGGAAGTCCACTTAGTCCAACTTAGTTCACCATGAGGCCAGCCTGTAAAGATGGTAAATGATGAAGCAAGATCTTCCGGTCCTTTCCTGCATCTCCAAGTGATGCTCCTTCAATTTTCCAAGGCCAATTTCTATCAATCGCCTTTCACAATTAAATGATGTTTTGTGGGGCTTTTCTCCCCCCTGGGATAATTAAACCCTTCCTCTACACAAATATTGCTTCTGCCACTGTTGCTAAGAAACTGCTTTGTGATATGAATCCCCACAGGAAATCAACCCTCTCCATGTCAGAGGTGCTCAATTCACTTGAAAATTTGTTTTTAAACACCTCACAATTCCTCCTGATTCAACACAGTTTATATTGTCTCTGTGATCTCCAGGGTTTAGAAGCATTCAAACATTTTTTTTTCTAGAAGATAAATTTAGCTAAAATATGTGCCGCCACAAATGTTAAGTGGCCTAAATCTCTCCCCTCTGACTAATAAAGGGCTTCCAAGTTTGTACTAGTTTAAAAAGCCACCTGCCAATGCAGGAGACATGGGTTTGACTCTTGGGTTGGGAAGATCCCCTGGAGAAGGATTCTTGCTTGGAGAATCCCATGGACAGAGGAGACTGGCAGGCTACAGTCCATAGGGTTGCAAAAAGTCAGACACAATTGGAGTGATTTAGCACGCTGGCTAATAAACATTGTAGAAACTCCAACAGGTAAACTAATCAGAACCCATACCATCTTGTCAGAAGACACGCATAAAAAATAATCCTGATTTAACCTTATTATTGAAAAAAAGAGAGGGAGAAAGAAGAAAACAGGCCCCACACAGACCCCAAAAGACTTTCAAAAGACCTTCAAAAGATCTTCCCAACCCAGCGATCAAACTCGAGTCTTTTACATCTCCTGCATTGGTAGGAAGGTTCTTTACCACTAGTGCCCCCTGGGAAACCCATGTACCCCCTACAAACACTCAGAGGACTAGACTCTTTTCTTAAGCATTTATAATGGACATTAACAACACTAGTAATAAAATGAGTGAACCAAACCCCTCTGTGTGCAACATCACCATGAGTTAAACTTCACATACACACATTAACAAAGCAACCAAAATTACTCAATAATCCCATTTTCTTCACAGGAAGCCAAAACTTAAAGAGGCAACTCTGTGGCCCGTGCTGCTATTAGGTATTAATAACACATTTCCACTCTAAACTGTCCCTGAGGCCTGTGACAATGTTTACAACTCTAAAAACAGATAATAAAATCTTTCAAAGAGTTTTCAGAGGTCCAAACTAAAAATCTGGAGCTATCTAAACGGTGACTGATAAACTAAAATTCTAGCATTAAAAAAGATAGTTACTTTATAAACAGTGACTTTCTGAGTCACTGGTGTCTCAAGATACCTTTGTGGGGTTTTTTGTTTTGTTTAGTTTTGCTTTGTTCGTTCTGGGCTTGAAGAACAAATATTCATTTCCTGCAGAAATGGAGGCTGGGAAGATCAAGATGCCTGCAGATGAGAATTTGCTTCCTGACCCCTAGAGGGTTGTCTCCTGCTGTGTCCTTGCACAATGGAAAGAGTGAGGGAGCTCAAAATTGTGGAACACTTCACGAATTTTCATCTCATCTTTGGGCAGGGGCCATGCTAATCTTCTCGGTATTGTTCCAATTGTAGTTCTCTGTGTGCTGCTGAAGTGAGCGCTTGGATCCTAATCACTCAGTGGTTCTCTGATCAAGTGGAAAACCACCACATTAATTCTGTTTGGACTAGTTGCCACTGTGACTTCATTTGGTCTTGCTGCTTCTTGCTGGAGAGATTGTTCTCTATTCCTATCTCCATAACTCAGAATCTTTCACCAGTGATCTTGCCCTGACTGTAAAATGTTAGTGTCTTTAAAAAAAAAAAAAAGAGTGCAAGGCTATTGATTGGTCCAGAATGAGTTTGTCTCCAAACATGTTTTGTTAAATACATTGATTTCCTGAGCTGACCACTGACCACAGGAATATTCCTCTGTCTCTGTCATTAGTAGTTTTATCCTGCTTTTTCTATCTCCCAATCTGGGGTTGTCCTCAAAACTTCACTAGAAGAACATTAAGTCAAAACACCCAAGTTCTAGGGACTGCATCTATCTCAAAAAAAGAACATGCCATTCTAATTTATTTAAACCTCATTTTACAGTTAATCTTGGCTCAGAATTAACAAAAACTGAAATAGAAAAGTCAGCCAAACAAGTAATTCACACGAAATCATAAACGAACAACCATCCACCCATGTACCTACACCCACTCAATCAGCCCACAAATATTATTAAGCAAAGTGCCCAGGCGCAGTATTAATTGCTTGGAATAGCTCTGTGAGCCACACAGACAATCCCTGCCCTTAAGAAGCTGTTATTATAGTGAGGATGGAAAGGGATGGACAGGGAGGGGTCGTTGCTTGGCTGGTGCTGGTATCTCTGAGGGGGATACAGTGAAGCTGCCTCTGCCGATGTAAAAAACACTGCAAAGTGGATTCAGCTGCAGCTACAGGAAGGAACTGCCATTGCCGGGGTGAAGATCTGTAGCTACAGAGATGCCCACAGGAACAGGAAGCAAAGTGGAAGGAGCAAGTCCTTTCTTCTTCCTCCATCCCTGCAACCTCCAGCAGGCACTGTCTATGCAGAGTCCCTGGTGGTTCAGACGGTTAAGAAATTGCCTGCCATGTGGGAGACCTGGGTTCGATCCTTGGGTTGGGAAGATCCCCTGGAGTAGGAAATGGCAACCCCCTCCAGTGTTCTTGCCTGGAGAATCCCATGGATAGAGGAGCCTGGTGGGCTACAGTCCATAGGGTTGCAAACAGTCAGACATGACTGACTCGACTCAGCACACATGCCCAAAGTCACCTGGCACTGCACAATATTCCAAGAACATTCCAGGGGAAGCTTCATCTCTGAAACAGACACCAGGTATAAACACAAACACACAGGCTTTCTCAAGCCTATGTGAATATTGATGCCAAGGTTGGGAATAAGGAAATTGGTAAAAGCTGTCTAGCCATCTCAGAAAACACTTTAAGCATTGGCATATTCCACTACATACAATACAAGATCTTTTCAGACAAAAAGTAAAAGCCTAGGTAGAGTGACCCACACAAACAAATAGCCTTGAAATATTAATACAAATGAAAACCACAAGGAGACATCACAAGACTCCCATCAGAATGGCTGAATTAGGGACATCCCTGGTGGTCCAGTGGTTAAGACTCTGCCTTTCAATGTAGCAGACATGGGTTCAGTCCCTGGTTAGGGAACTAGATCCCACATACTGCATGGTGCAGCCAACAAATAAACAAAATTTTTAAAAAAATTTTTTTTTTTTACAGAATGGATAAGTTTAAAAGATTGGCAAATGTTCACAAGGACCTGGAGCAACTGAAATGCTCATATCTTGCTGGCAGGAATATAAAATGGCGCAACCTCTTTGGAAAACTGTTTAGCAGATTTTCCTAAACCTAAATATACGGCTGTCTTCTCATTCAGCAATGCCAATCCGAAGTATATGCCCAAGAGAAATGGCTGCAGGAGAAGACATGTAGAAGATGTTCTTGAAAGCTCGCCTTGTAATCGCCAATGACTATTGCACTAGCTGATGGATAAACAAACTGCAGCAGAGGCATACAATGAGCTGCTACACAACCGCAACAACGAAACAGACATCCGTACACTTGTACCCAAGTGGGACCCTATGGGACCTTCCCAGGACAGACCTTCCCACGCCCTCCACCTGTCTCTTGTTTATAGAAAAACTTTAGCCTCTTAGGCCTTCCCCAAGTTCCAAAGAAGAAATTTAATCAGAGAAGCAAGAAAATGCAGAAGTGAAGGAAACAGTCAAGCAAGACAAAATAATAATAGCTTTACCAATAAACAGAGTCAAAGACCTTTTGTTCCTCTTCAAGGGCTATAGATAATATTCTGAGCCATATCTTTTGAGCTGTTTTGCCGATCCCGAAACCCCCACCAGATGGAAGAAGTACATAGACCCCAAATCAGTTGGAACCAGAAGGTTGATGATGTTGACTCCCAATTACCTCACTACCAACCAATCAGAAGAATGTTCACCAGTTAATCACACGCCTTACAATCTTCCTCCCTTATCCTATCTTTAAAAACCTTCCCCTGGAAGCCATTGAGGAGTCGGAACCTTTGAGCACTAGCTGCCTGGACTCCTTGCTTGGTGCCCGCGGATAACACTGCACTTTTCTTCACCGCAGCCTTGTGTCAGTAGATCAGCTTTACTGATACATGTGTGAGCAGCCTCAAGTTTGGTTCTGTCGTGCACTCAACAACTTCCATGAATCGCAAAAACAGAAATATTGAGCAAAAGGAGTCACACACAAGAGCACATACCATATGTGCAAGAACAGGCAAAACTGATGCTCATAGAAGTCAGACTGCTGTTACCTCCAGCAAGGGGATAGTATGGACAGGGAAGGCGTAGGGAAGCTGGCTGGATTACTGAAAGCATTCTCCACCTTGGCCTGGGTGACGTTCATGTGGATAGGTACATATGTGAGAATCCATCAAGCATTTAGGATTAGCATGGCTATGAATTTTGTAACCTGTGTGTTATCCCTCAATAGAAAAAAGAAAAAGAGGAAGAAAGGAGGGAGGTAAGCATCTTTTCTTTGGAAGCATGGTAAGAATCAAATAGTCTAAGGACTTACCAGGTGGTCCAGTGGTTAAGAATCCAACGCAGCTGATCCCTGGACGGGGAACTGAGATCCCATGTGGCACGGGGCAACTAAGTCCTCACGCTGCAACTACCGAGCCCACACTGTGGAGTCCACACACCACAACTAAGACCCACTACAGCCAAAAATAAACAAATAAAATTAAAAAAATAGAAATCAGAAAGTCTATAGTCACCTGCTGACTGCTCAAAGAGAAGTATGTGCTCAGATCTATCATGTACGATACAGCTTCATCAATCAATAGAAACACCTTAGAACAAACCAACGAGAAACAAAATTCAAGCTGCTCTCTGAAGGTTACTCTAGTCAGCTCCACAAGCTGGACAAGTGCCTTTGATGAACACTAAGGGAAAAAAAAAAAAAAAGCTTTAAAATACTAAATAATTTTGTCCTATTAGTTTCATGTCCGTGTTTCTTCTTGTATGACAAATAGTGGTATCTTAACTCTTCCTTTGGACAAATCAAAGCAAGTCTTCATCAAAAAGACAGTTAGCCAAATATATACATCAATCAAAAAAGGAAACAAGTAGTTATGATATAAAGCTTACCCAACTAGAATTTGACCATTATTCTTTAAAATAATAAAGGAGAGTGTAGAAGTTTGGCTGGCTTTCAGTGTTTGAGCATACAGTTCAAAAACTAGGCTTCTGTGTCTCCACAATAAAATACAAATATCTGAAACCACCTAACCAAGAGCATGACAAATCCAGTTCATTAACTGCAAGATATTTTCAGAGCTGGGCAGCTACATAAGCCCCACTCCCAACCCCTGCCAAAAAACATCTCAATATAAGAAAACATTTGATTTGTAAAGAAACAATTTCCAACACCAAGGGCTACCTGGGTAAGCTGTGATAAAGCCATATCTTGTAATATTGTACAGTACTTAAAAATCATGAAGTATGTAGAAGTCTTCTTATTGACATGGCCAATAAACACATAAAAACATGCTCAGCTTTAATGAAAATTAAAGAAAGGTACATTTAAACCCAAAGAAATGTATTTGACAAGGTCAGTAAAAAGAAAATCTAGGAACAACCTAAGTGTCCATCCATAGGGGAATGATTGAATAAGTTATAGTGTAACCATACCATGGAATACTACATAGGACGAAATGAATGAAGTAAATCAAGGTGCACTGACAAGGAAATACATCCACTGTACCTAATGAATTGTTTTTTAATTTATTTTATTGAAGTATAGTTGATTTACAATGTTGTTAATTTCTGCTATACAGAAGAGTGATTCAGTTATACATATGTATATATACACATTATTTTTCATATTCTTTTCCATTATGGTATCACAGGATATTGAATATAGTTCCCTGTGCTATACAGTAGGACCTTACTGTTTATCCATTCTATATATAATGGTTTGCATCTGCTAATCCCAAACTGGGATTCCCTGGCAGCTCAGACAGTGAAGAATCTGCCTGCAATGCAGGAGACCCAGGTTCGATCCCTGGGTTGGGAAGGTCCCCTGGAGGAGGGCATGGCAACCCAGAATAGTATTCTTGCCTGGAGAATCCCATGAACAGAGGAGCCTGGCGGACTACAGTCCATAAGGTCTCAAAAGAGTCAGACATGACTGAGTGATTAAGATATATAATCCCCAAATTCCCAATCCATCCCTCCTCTACTCCCTAAGAATGAATTATTTTTAAAGCCACAGATGAATATGTATACAGAAACTTTTCCATTTAAATTTCAACGTCTATAGATTCACAGAAATAAGAACTCCAGAAAAAAGAATGTCAACCCTTCCTCCACCGACAGATGGCATCGGCTATAGCGAAAGGTCATTTCAGACCTGCCTCTGCACAATACAGTCCTTTCCTCAACTGTGTTGATATCTTTGTGCCCAAGTAATTTTTCACACATTATCGGCCCCATCACACCCAATAAGCATTAAGCCTGTGATAATCTTGAAAGCACTAGTAAGAAGCAAAATTATAAAAGTAACAATGTAGAGATAACATTTAGTTTGCAAGAGGTGAGAAAATGAGGAACAGAAAGTTACAGGAGCATCTGAAAGGAATTGCCAAGGTGGGAAGGATATTAAAGAACAAAAAAATTAAGCATGCAATAGAGGAAAAGAGCTGTGTCTATTCCATCCAAACTAATCAGAAAAGCAATGAAGAGGGACTTCCCTGGTGGTCCAGCGGCTAAGACCCTGCACTTAGGTGCAGGGGGCTGGAGTTTGAGAGTTCACCTGCTGCAGCTAAAGATCCTGTGTGCCTAAACTAAGACTCAGGGCAGCCAAATAAGTGAATAAATATTTAAATATCTTTTTAAAAAAAGAAAAGTGAGACTGATAAAATGGAACCAAGTTTTAATCTGTGGCTAAATAATCAGACTCGAATTAGCTATGGATCAGCTAATTTGTCTGGAAGTAAGAAGTGGAAAGTTAAAGTCCAAATTACATCAACCTTTAAGAACCCTTAAGAAGGAAGGGGATGACCCCAGGTCCAGGAGCACCCCCACCCCAGGTATCCCCAGGTGACCGAGAGTGCTGCCTGGTGACCAAGCCACCCCACCATGCAGCTCACACTGCTTACATTTCCCCCTCAAACCCTTAGAAAGAAGAAATCTCAAGAGGAAGCAGTCTCCCTAAACTGATTCCCCAGCCCTGAGGACTGGAGAGAGAAGAGTAAATCATGTTTCCACTTGCATTCTAACCCTAGCAGGGCTTTTATATGACCAACATCACCCTACATGAGACAGGAGGGAGGTGGCAGGGCATAACCTTTAAGAGAATGACAGCCATTGAGGACTGGATGAAAACTGGTTAGAACCTACTAGGTCCAAGATGGCAGAAGATGTGACTTCCAGTAGACCTTGAGCCTCATTACATGCTCATCGTAATACATTAGCATAATCTGTGACATACCCACAGACGCCAAGACAGGTTGACCATAAAAGGTCGAAATTGGGTGGTGGCCCAAATTCTGGAAATTCCCATCCCTTCTCCAAAAATAGTTGGAATAGTCCTCCCACTTGTTAGCCTGTGAAATAAGCCAGCTCATAAAAACTAACCACGCCATATTTTGGGGTGCTATCACTTTCCAAGATGACTCTGTACCCTGGGGCCACTTTCCATTCTGAGATGGCCTGCATTTTGTCTATGGAGTGTTTCTCTGTAAATAAATTTGCTTTCACCTTACTGTGACTCGATCTTGAACTCTTACTTTCGAGAAGCCAAGAACTCTCACTTGGCAGCCTATCCCGTGGACTTGCCCAAGACCTGGGACAGGGCCATCATTTTGTGCCCTATTTTTCCTGCAACAGGTACCTACCCTGGAGGAAGGTGAAGATTCGTTCTAAGACACCAGAGGGTAAGGAGAAGCAAAGGAGACACATAAACCAAACCAAGTAAGTCCGGATCAAACATGGTTGTCCCAATATACGTACAAATCCAAAAAAAAACAAAGCAAAACCATTTTCCTCCAGACCACCCCCACCACCACTGCAGGCTTCTTCCATCTGTCACAGCCTACAGGTACCCACCTCTCACACTCCGGTTCACCACAGCCTCCGTCTGGAGTTGGGGGAGAGGTGCGGAGAGAATTCGTGGTTAATTTGGTGGCCTCAAGGTTATTTTCCATTGATTCTGGAGTCTGTGTTTCCTTCCGGCTTCCATAGTTTCTCCAAGTTTGATTTCAAGGAAGGAAGCTAGTAATCCAAGCTAGTTCATCTAAGGCTCACTGTGCCTTTAAAATTTTTTTAAATTATTGTTGTAATATAATTTGTATGCAGAAACTACACAGGTTTTAAGTGTGTATTTTGTTGCATTTTGAAAAATATATAAAACAAGAATACCCATATTTAAAACAAGATGAAAGACATTTTTATCAACCCAGTAAGTTTCTTCATGAAGATTCATGAGCCCTTGACAGTCAAGCTCTTTCAGAGGTGATTGCAATTCTGCTTTTTACAATCATATATTAGTTTCTACCTGTTATTGAGCTTCATGTCAATGGAATTATACAGAATCACCCTTCTGAATCTTGCTTCTTTCATGCAACCCTAAATATATTTTGAAATTAAGAAAAAAGCTTATGGACTTCCCTGATGGTCCAGTGGTTAAGACTCCACACTCCCAATGCAGGGGACCCAAGTTCAATCCCTGGTCAGAAAACTAGATCCCACAGGCTGCAACTAAGAGCCTGCATGCTGCAACTAAAAATCTTGCATATCCCAACTAAGACCCAGTGCAGCCAAATAAACATTTTTTTAATTCTTTCAAAATAATAAATGAAAAAATAAATTTAAAAATTTTTTGAAGTTTACTTTTGAAGAAAGGTTGTAAGATGGCTAAACTCACCCACCTGAAGCCATGTGTCAGGAGGGTACCATCTCCTTTTGGGGTACCCCCACTTCACATAGCATGTGCTCCCCACAACCTGAGAAAAATATCTGGATCAACAGTGATTCCTCTTAACACAAACTAGAGGAGGAAACATAATTAACTGCAAATACTATGGCAAATCCATGGGGTCATAAAGAGTCGGACACGTCTGAGTGGCTGAACTGAACCAAGCTGACCTATAGCAAATATGAAGCCTATATGTAAAAATTGAATATCACTCCAAATTCAGGTTTGAAATTATAACCCTTAGTCACCAAAAGGCTTCTGGTCCTGGGTTCTCGGTTTTGTCCCCTGTTTCCAACTCTCTTCCCCGTCTCCTCCCTGGAATCACTGCTAACAAGTGCTCAGTCATGTCTGACTCTTTTGCAATCCCGTGGACTGTAGCCCACCAGGCTCCTCTCTCTGCCCATGGAATATTCCAGACAAGGATACTGGAGCATGTTGCCGTTTCCTACTACAGGGGATCTTCCCAGCTCAGGGATCAAACCCACGCCTCTTGTATCTCCTGTATTGGCAGGTGGATTCTTTACCACTAGCACCACCAGGGAAGACCCCTCCCCTCAATAGGGCTTCCTTAATTTTCCAGAAGTCTGGCCTCACCCTGAGAGCCCATTCATTTAGCTACCACATACGAGAGGGGCCTTCCATGTTATTTCCCACTTACTAGAATTTTCTTTTCACTATTTTTTCCCCTCAAAAGGAACTTTTTCCCTCCTGCTGGGAAAAACAGAAAAAAAAAAAAAAATCCTTTCAGTCAAGAGATCAATGATCATGAGCTCTAGAAATGGTGTCCAGTAAAGAGAATAATGGGTGAACAGGAATCTCTAAGAACTGCCACAGTAGTAAACAGGGGTTTGCTTCTGCTGTTTGTGTGCACAAACGTGGCCCCATCAACAGAGAGAAAGACTGACCCAGCACTGACACCGGTGCGGAAGCAGAATGCCAGCTGCCTCCTTTCTGGGGTTGCTGGCCCCCTCTTGCCTCTCTCCAAGGGCTTCCAAGAGATTGAAGCTCCCATGTTCTCTGCCCACACCCATCCACTCAGGACTGGACATCCTGTTGCCCCTTTTGGACCAAAGCCCCCTTGTGCAGCCCCCATTGTGTCCTCAGACACTGCCCAGACCACTGCCGTCCGAGGCAGCGGTCCACCGGTCCTCGTCACACCGGCCTGGACACCGGCACACCTCCGACTCGCCGCTCTTCTGTCCGGAGCTTTGAGCTCCCCAGGCTGTTGCCAATGCCTTAGCAACTGTCAAAGATAAACAAAGCTGGATCTGAGTTAAAACGATGAAGCCAAATTTAATTCAGTAACTACCAACATTAAGGATATTGCTGAGCTCTGCGATATTCGTGCAGAGGTGACTAGGGCATTTTCGTTTATTTATTTATTTTTTGGCTGGGCCGGGTCTTAGCTGTGGCTTGTGGGATCTAGTTCCCGGACCAGGGATCAAACCCAGGCCTCCTGCATTGGGAGCACAGAGTCTTAGCCACTGGACCACACAGGAAGTCCCACACAGGGTATTTTAAACAGAGAATGAGGGAGTATGGAGGGAAGAGACTGGGAGACAGAGGTCCCATCCTCTCTGGTAATACCTTTCAAGAGGATGACTCTCTTGGGAAAAATGCCCCTGAGTTGTAAGAATTACATATACATCTCAAAGGGATAGAGGGAAAATGAATGCTCTAGGAATAAATTTGTTAGTAAATGCTCTAAGAAAGGGAGGTGAGAGACTTCTATCAGGTATTGGTTAAAACAAACAGTAAATTCTTTTGATTGGCCCTGAGCTTTGCCAGACAGGAACTCAAAAGTGGGCCCCAGGCCTCAAAGACACAGACTTAAACTGCTAGAAGCCAAGCTGGGGTGGGTCAAGTCTCTTAGTGCAAGGGTTTGGATGGAGTCATCAAGAGACAAGAGTTCTTGCATCTCTTCTTCCCTTTCACCAGATTCCCACCCCTGGGCTACTGACCTTGTTATTGCTACTTGCCTGCCGCCACCCACCTCAATTCTTGTCCACAGGCTGCGGACAGCACCACCCCCAGTGGCCACTTAGGCATCTGAGTCTGCTGCCCGCTTACCAGGTGCTGGCAGGGGAAGGGGTTAACTTTCTCTTTGCTTGAGTTTCTGGTACTACAACTCTCTCAACTGTTACACCCAGAGCATCCTCCCGCCCCAGTGGAACCGTGCGCCACCAGCAGGAGTTCCAACCACCCCCCCCCCCTCTGCGCAGAGGACCACTGCCCACACTCGTCCAAGGCCCTGTCACTGAGCCACGGCTAGATTCCCTCTTCCCTGTGGTCGCCTCTCCCTGGCTCACAGTTCCACCTACAGTTTAGCTGCTGTGGATCCACTAACAGCACCCACCCCCACAGCGAATACGACCAGGTAAGCTCAACGCCGCAGTGAGACCAAGTTCTCACTGTTTTCCCTGGTGCTCCTGTGTGTGCTCAGCCGCTCAGTCGTGTCCGACTCTTTGCAACCCCATGGACTGTAGCCCACCAGGCTCCTCTGCCATGGGATTTCCCAGGCAAGAATACTGGAGTGGGTTGCCATTCCCTCCTCCAAGGGATCTTCCCCACCCAGGGGTGGGTTCTTTACCACTAGCACCACATCTGGGGGCTTCCCTGGGGTCTCAGACAGTAGGGAAACAGCCTGCAATGCAGGAGACCCAGGTTCGATCCCTGGGTCGGAAAGATCCCCTGGAGAAGGGAATGGCAACCCACTCCAGTGTTCTTCACTGGAGAATCCCATGGACAGAGGAGCCTGAAAGGCTACAGTCCATGGGGTCACAAGGAGTCAGACATGACTGAGCAGCTAACAAAAAGCACCGCCTGGGAAGCCCTGGTGCTGTTGTAGATTTTGCCCCTGAATCCTTCCCCTCGTCCAGAATCCCCCAGGGCGAGGCAGAATTTACTCTGCTCTTGGACCTTCTTCAGTGCACTCTGGAGCCCCAAAGCAGGACCACCTCTCCTAGAGGTAGGGTCTGTACTGAGGTAGGACCTTTCTGTCGTCCAGATCTTCTCCAGGTCATGTCAGCACAAGCCTGAACTGCCTCCTAACTATGAATTAGAAGGTTTTCTGCCTCCTGACCCCCATACGGGAGGTGTATGCCTCCAGGCTTGGGGCAGGAAGGAGAGGCTGCTCATTTTCTGTCTTGATCAGTGCACTGTAACCCTCGGGGCATCTGAAGGCTTTGAAAAGTTGATGAAAGGTATGGTGTGTGCATGCACGCAGCATTTAAAAGAAAGACCTGCAATCACTTTTTAAAAATCTAGATGCACAGTAGAATTATCTTGGAATTTTTTGAAAAATACAGATGCCCAGGTATTTATTGTTTTTTTCTCCAAAGCTCCAGATGTGATTCTACTAAGCAGCCGTATTTAAAAACTGGCCTATATGATGATCTTTTATCTAGTTTGTTTCACTGTTTCCTTTTCATATTCACAGCTCCCATTTCATTTAGTTTATGTTTTCCAATAACTTGTTTGACTAAGTATAAATAGAATGCTAGATTTCTAATTTATGTTCACTCAAAACTTTTGATATAGTTCCATTTTTTTCTGGCATCCAATATTACCGCTAAAGATTAGAAAGCTTATTATTTTGGTGATTTCTAAAAAAAAAAAAAAAAATTGAATGAGGCTTGAAACTTCTAATCCAATTCTAAAAATATAAAGAAATACTATGCTGTAAAAAAAAAAAAATCAGGAAATTAACATGTGATACAGTATTATTAACTAAAGTACAAATTTTGTTCAAATTTCACAAAATTTTATGCTAGTATCCATTATTTGTTTTCATATTTTATTCAAGATTCCACATTGTACTTATCTGCATTGAGCAGCTTTAGCAGCGTGCCACAAATTCTGATAAATTCTCTTTTCATTTTTATTCTATTGCAAAATTTTCTAATTTTTCTTGTTATGGCTTCTTAGATAAACCCATCATTTAAAAGTGGACATTTAATTTCCAAATACATGGGTTTTTTAAAGTATCCTTGATGTTAATTTCTCATTTAAATACTTTCTTTTCTGCAGTCATCCTCTGTTTTTTCAGTCTTTTGACTTTATTGAGGCTTTCAATGGCTAGGTCAAAGATCTCATGGTAAATGTCACATTGCACTTGAAAATAAGAAGGTTATTTTCAAATATCTTTTGAAATTGATTTCTAACATAATTCCACAGTGATAAGAGAACAAATTCTGTATGATTTCAATACCTTTAAACCACGAAATTTTTGCACCTTGTTTTATGTCCCTGGATATGTTCCAGTGTCCCCCAGTTTATAGTCTATGGGAACTCGAATAGAATTTGTATCCTGTTATTGTGTGAAAATTGTATAAATCTTAATTATTTTGAATTGGTTCATAGTGCTTTTCAGGTCTACTGTATCATTCCACTTTTCTGTCTATTCATTATTATTAATTTTTGAGAGCTTAAAATTGAAACTCCAACTAAAAATCTTAATTTATCTACTTAAAAAATAACAAATATACAGTGGAACTATATGTAACTTTGTTCTGTATTTTCCAAGTTTCCTGTAAATGTGTTGTCATACTTCCAAAATTTAAAAAAATTTTAAAGTGTTTTAAAGACTTCAAATCAATCTCACACATAATCACACTAAAACACACACAGACACACACACACATGCAACCTCTGAAGGCAAAGATGCGCAATGAGTATTTTTCCTAAAATTATAGTACACATCGATAAAATATAAAATTAAAAATTATCCTATAAATTTATCATATAAAATTATCCTATGACCCAGTGTATATCTAGATAGCTACCAAAAAGCAATAAAAAACTATGTTCACACACAAAAAAAAATAAAATAAAATAAAATTATAGTACACATCGCATAGCAAAACTTCCCCAAAATCTTGACTCTGTAAAGGAAGAAATAATTTTCCTTTTACACTTATGAGTTCTTGGCTGAGAACCCTGTAATAAAAGAAAAAGAAAGGGTAAAAGAAAAACAAACAAAAGCTTATTAACATGTATGGGTCATGTATACATGGGAGATACCCGGGAAAAATGAGCACCCCAAAGAGGTGGTTTTAGAATTCAGAATTAAATGCTATGTTAATGGGAAAGAGGAAAGGGAATGTAGGCCTCTTAAGGTACATGATGTTTAGGAAAGATGAATGGGCCCTTAGAAGACTATGTGGGAGATAAGATAGTCCGTGATAGTCTGTGTGTCTATTGACATCCATTCTCCTTTTCTGTGATAAGAATGACTCTTCCCTGGTTGATGAATCTCCCAGGGAGGGGATTTATGGCATTTGAGCTCCTTTCGGAGAATTTATCGTTAGGCAGATAGGGGAGTTAAGAGAAAGCCTCTCCACGCCCTTGCTATTTTTCAAGTATCTACAGTTCAAAATAACAGATGTACCGAAGCAGAATACGAAGCAGATGTTGTTGGTGCTGTCCAGTCCTCCAGTTGTATCCTGCTCTTCGTGACCCCATGGACTGCAGCACGCCAGTCCTCCCTGTCCCTCACCATCTTCTGGAGTTCGCCCGAGTTCATGTCTGTTGCATCGGTGATGCCACCCAGCCATCTCATCCTCTGACGCCCTCTTCTTCTGTCCTCAATCTTTCCCAGCAGCAGGGACCTTTTCGATGAGCTGTTTGTTCACATCAGGTGACCAGAATACTAAAGTTTCAGCTTCCGCGTCAGTCCTTCCAGTGAATATTCAGGTCTGGTTTCCTTTAGGATTGACCGTTTGATCTCCTTACTGTCCAAGGGACTCTCAAGAGTCTTCTCTAGGACCACAGTTCTTTGATGCTCCACCTTCTTTATGATCCAGCTCTCACAACCTTAAGTGACCACTGGGAAGACCATAGACGGAGCTTTGTCGGCAGAGTAATGTCTCTGCTTTTCAACACACTGTCTAGGTTTGTCATCACTTTCCTGCCAAGAGGCAATCGTCTTCTGATTTCATGGCTGCAGTCACCATCTGCAGTGATCTTAGAGCCCAAGGAGAGGAAATCTGTCACTACTTCCACCTTTTCCCCTTCTATTTACCAGGCAGTAATGGGGCCGGATGCCATGATCTTCGTTTTTTTAATATTTAATCTTAAGCCGGCTCTTTCACTTTCCTCCTGCACCCTCATCAAGAGGCTCCTTAGTTCCTCTTCGCTTTCTGCCATTAAAGTGGAACTTTGGTGGCATAGCACTTCCTAAATGCCTACAGTCATGTTTTGGGGTGACATATTCTATAGCTTTTCAGCTCTTTCCTCAAATTCCTCTCCCTTCAGTAGCTGCCACAGTTGTTCCTCCCACTGTCTCTGGCTGTCTCTCTGTCTCTGACCATCTCTCCTTCTCTCTCACATCTTCCCCTTCTTAGTTGCTGATCCCCTGCTAGCCTGACCCCTCCACCCACCCCGGTCCAGCTATCTCCTTCTTACGAAGAACAGTGACTCTGCCTAATACCCTCCTTTGATGATTATTTACAGCTAATCACTAAAATTCTTTTAATCTCAAAGACAGAATGAAGAACACAGATGTTGCCAAGTCTTCAGAAGGATTAAACAAGAAAAGTACGTCTAGTGCCCAGACACATCAAATATGTGTTTTTCATTTTGCCTTCCTTTCTCTTGGATAGTAGGGCATACTCAGAAGTGGAAAACAAGGACAGAAAAGCAAGCTGCCCTAAGGAGAACCATCAGTGACTGAAAACCAGACTTTGTACTGAGATTTTGAGGGTCTATAATTGAGTCCCCTCCCCACTACACACACATCTTTCTAAAGCCCCCACCATCCCCTTCACCCATTCACCCTACTGCCCTCAAGCATTCCTCCTTGTGGCCACTTCACTACCTGACTCTTTCCCCAAGTGTTCTTAGCTACCTACCAATAAGTATTCACGGAAATTTCCCTAAATAGGCAGATAAGTTACTCATTGATGGAGGCCCCTGCTCTCCCTTCTTGCTACCTTGAAATCCCCGCTCTGCCCTTCTCACAAGGTACCGGTAGTGTTACCAAACCAACATGGGTCTGCTCATACAACGTGCAGCAAAGTCAGTCTCCCGACATCAGGTTGCGGTTAAGTAGAGCTTTTACTGCAAGACATAAAGCAAGGAGAACAGGCAACTCAGGCTCAAAAGACCTGATCCTTCAGATGGTGCTCAGGGGAGGGTTTTTCAAGGCAACATTTGCAGTGACTGTGGCAGCTCATAGGCTTTCTTCGGATTGGTTTGTGGTGACGTTACACACTGGTGTTTCAGGAATTTTAATCATCAACCTTCTGGCTCCAACCAGTCTAGAGTCTACGTGATTGTGGTCAGCATGTTGTCAGCATCCTCCAACTGGGTGAGGATCTTAGTTTCTGCAGAACAACTCAAAAATACGCAGCAGATTATTACGTATTGATATATCCCTTGAGGAAGAACTAGGACTCTATCTGTTGAAGTATTGTTTCTTTTCTTAACTTGGCTACACGGGGTCTTAGTTGCAGCACACAAGGTCTTTGATCTTCGTTGCAGCATGTGGGATCCTTACTTGCAGCATGTCAATTCTTTTAGTTGTGGCATGCAGGATCTAGTTCCCTGACTAGAGATGGAACCTGGGCCCCCTGCATTGGAAGCGGAGAATTCTAACCACTGGATCAGCAGGGAAGTCCTAAACTCTTGTTTCTTGACTGCTTTTCCTTTGTTTCTGCATTCCCTCACCTCCCTAATTAGTAACTGCTCAAGTCTGTTCTCTGAAACTCAGGGAAGGCCTAGGAGATTGAGATCTTTTCCTACAATCAAGAAACAGGAAACACAGAGGGGCTTTTGTACTCGGGAGGGTCCCACAGGATTCTGCTCAGTTTCAATCCCCCCTTTTCTTTCAATTCAGTTCAGTTCAGTTGCTCAGTCGTGTCCCACTCTTTGCGACCCCATGGACTGCAGCACGTCAGGCTTCCCTGTCCATCACCAACTCCTGGAGCTTGCTCAAACTCATGTTCACTGAGTCGGTAATGCTATCCAACCATCTCTTTGATACTCCTCAATCGTGAGGAACAGGACAACAAAAGGATACAGTTTTGGATAGAAAGGTTAACCATGAGCTCAGCAGGGGAACTCTGTTTTAAGGGAGCTTGGTTTCAATAGTTCTAGTCCCTGTGAGCAAAACCCAATTGCACCCAGTCAGTGCTACTGCCAAACATGCTATGTGGCAGTTTCTGCTAACGTTCCACAGTATTTACCACATGACCCAGCCTTTCCACTCCTGGTATTATCCAAGGGAAATGAAAGTGTGTATTCACACAAAGATTTATGCACAAATGTACATAGCAACTGTATTTGAAATAACTAAAGATGAAAAACAACCCAGATGCCTAACAATAAGAGAATGGACAAGCTGTGATCATGTTACCGAGTCCAAGCTTGTACTGCTGTCTACACAACAGGCTAATAAATGGAAAGATTAAGCATTGGGGCGAGGAAGAGCGAAAGCCAGCAGGCTGAGAAGACTAGTGTCCCAAAGAACCAGCTTACCTGAAGTAGAATCGCGGCTTCTTTGATGCTGAAAGGGGAAAGAGGGCAGTTATTGCAAACTTCTTGGTGCTGGAATCCTTTGTTCTTGCAACTGTCCGCATAGGTCAGGTCACCGTGTTCCCATAAACCTTCCACCAAACAAATATTATTCTCTGTTCTGCAACTTTTCATCTCAATATAAAGGGGAAAGTGTTACACCTTTAAAGTTCAGAACCTTGAGAATGGGCTATTCTGTATATTTCCCCTACTGAGGAAACAGCATCCACTAACTGCAAATAGGATCCAATAACTCCTGTTGCTGGAATCAAGATTGCCGGGAGAAATATCAATAACCTCAGATATGCAGATGACACCACCCTTATGGCAGAAAGCAAAGAAGAACTAAAGAGCCTCTTGATGAAAGTGAAAGAGGAGAGTGAAAAAGTTGGCTTAAAACTCAATATTCAGAAAACTAAGATCATGGCGTTCGGTTCCATCACTTCATGACAAATAGATGGGGAAACAATGGAAACAGAGAGAGACTTTATTTTAGGGGGGCTCCAAAAATCACTGCAAATGGTGACTGCAGCCATGAAATTAAAAGACACTTGCCCCTTGGAAGAAAAGCTATGACCAACCTAGACAGCATATTAAAAAGCAGAGGCTTTACTTTGCCAACAAAGGTCTGTCTAGTCAAAGCTGTGGTTTTTCCAGTGGTCATGTATGGAGGTGAGAGTTGGACTATAAAGAAAACTGAGCGCCAAAAAATTTATGCTTTTGAACTGTAGTGTTGGAGAAGACTCTTGAGAATCCCTTGGACTGCAAGGAGATCCAACCAGTCCATCCTAAAGGAACTCAGTCCTGAATATTCCTTGAAAGGACTGATGCTGAAGCTGAAACTCCAATACTTTGGCCACCTGATGCAAAGAACTGACTCACTAGAAAAGACCCTGATGCTGGGAAAGACTGAAGGAAGGAGGAGAAGGGGATGACAGAGGATGAGGTGGTTGGATGGCATCACCAACTCTATGGACATGAGTTTGAGTAAACTCCAGGAGTTGGTGATGGACAGGGAGGCCTGGTGTGCTGCAGTCCATGGGGTCGCAAAGAGTCGGACACGACTGAGCGACTGAACTGAACTCCTGTTGCAAAGCAACAGGAAGAAACTTTGCGGGGGTGGGGGTGGATAAGTTTTATATCTTAAATTGTGGTAGTCGTTACACGAGTGTATGCATTGTCAAATTTCATGGAACCCTGCACTTAAATGGGTGCATTTTATTGAATGCTCTTTCCTCAGCAGAGTTTTTAAAAAACTGTTCTGTTTCTGCAGGACTCTCAGAGATAGGCTTTGAATATGACACCTCAGTTCAGTTCAGTTCAGTCACTCAGTCGTGTCCAATTCTGTGACTCCATGGACTGCAGCACTCCAGGCCTCCCAGTCCATCACCAACTCCCGGAGTTTACTCAAACTCATGTCCATTGAGTCGGTGATGCCATCCAACCACCTCATCCTCTGTCATTCCCTTCTCCTCCCATCTTCAATCCTTCCCAGCATCAGGGTCTTTTCTAGTGAGTCAGTTCTTGGCATCAGGTGGTCAAAGTATTGGAGTTTCAGCTTCAGCATCAGTCCTTCCAATGAAT
Organism: Dama dama; assembly: GCF_033118175.1. Classification (NCBI taxonomy): domain Eukaryota; kingdom Metazoa; phylum Chordata; class Mammalia; order Artiodactyla; family Cervidae; genus Dama; species Dama dama. Next base: position 7,122,759 of record NC_083688.1, on the reverse strand, counting down.
ATTCAGGACTGATTTCCTTTAGGATAGACTGGTTGGATCTCCTTGCAGTCCAAGGGAAAAACCATTCCCGATCCTAAATCTAGGGTGCCCTGGAGAACAACCCCCCCCCCCCCCCCCAGAAGTCATTCTCACCCAGGGTTCGGTTTGTGTGAGTTGAAAAGCTGAGCAAGTGAGGTTCCCTATCTCAGCTTCTCCTGCTGCAGCTGAGAGCTGGCCTGAACTATTTCAGGCCCAAGGGCAACATCCTTGAGAAGTTCTATCTGGAAGGAGTAGGAGATCACCATGGCAACCTGTCCCAGGCCCAGCCCTGGCCCGGCTCCAAGGCACACAAATAAAGCCATTGGAATGTGGTTGCAGGGCAAAGGGCGGGTGGAGAGAAAGTTGCCAAGTTTCCATGAAAACCAATAAGGTGGGGCCTCAGGCCCTGGGAGCTGTCAGAGAAGCTCAGAGGGGCCCACAGGGATCAGCCCAGGGAAATGGAACTCTTTCACAGATAGACAGACAGACACAGAAACACACACACCCACACATACACGGTGCTTAGGGGACAGCAGCACTGCTTCCTGAAAAAGAAGCCTGATGAAATGAAAGCCTTGGCTTTAGAACCTGACACACAGTCCTTCCAGTGCCCAGTGACACTTCCCAGTAACCTCAGGCAAGTTTCTGAACTAGTTATCCCTTTGGCCCACTCTTCTCTTTGCCTGGAGGCCACATTCTTCCTGAGACCTTTCCCCACAACTTTACATCAAACTGCAGTCTCCCCTGCCCCAAAATTCCTGCTCAGTTTTATTGTTTGTCTAGGCACTTAGCACCACTTGACATGTGCTATATATACTTACTTATTCATCTTGTTTGTTGCCTTGTTCTTGTCAGTTCCACAAGGGCAGGACTTTTCGTCTGTCTGTCCACGCTCTCTTTCCAATGCCTAGAACAGTTCCTGGAGCATAGTAGATGCACAAGGAACACGACAGAGCATGGACTTCTCTGTACGTCAGTTTTCTCATCAGCAGAATGGGGATAATTCTACCCCCATGAGGCCAAAGTGAAAGTGAAGTCGTTCAGTCGTGTCCGACTCTTTATGACCCCATGGACTACAGCCTACCACGCTCCTCCATCCATGGGATTTTCCAGGCAAGAATATTGGAGTGGGTTGCCATTTCCTTCTCCATCCATGAGGCTAAAGGGAGGGTTAAAGGAGTTGGTATAAGGCTGTGAGTTAGGTACCCAGACCTTAGTAGGGGCACTAGGGCAACTCACAGAGTCTTTGGGGAGACTTAATCATGGGGAGGCTTAATCATGAGCAGGCTCCTCATTCCCACCCTGCACTTTGGTCCACATTTAAGAGCAACTTTCCTGGGTTCTTACCTGGCCACCCTGACCCCTGAGTTCAAGAACTTACTTGTGTCCTTCTTCTGCAAAACCACTAGATCTTAAAGACAGTGGGATCAGAGAGTTGATCCACAGAGGCATTTTTCTCTCTCTGAATATTTGTTAGGAGAGTGAGCAAATGAACTCATTCATTCATAGAAAAACAGGTCTTAAAAAACGTACAGATGATTTGTACAGACAGGAAATGTTTAACCTATCAAAGGAGAGAACAGGTATTTCTTGCCTCTTAGAATGTGCGAGGTGACCTGTTAGGTACCTGAGAATCTTACACTGGTTCATCCTGCATCAACCTTATAAGAAACGTATCCAAGAATAAACAAACTGAGGTCAAGACTCTGGCCTGAGGCTGCAGAGCAGTAAATGGGACAAAAGGTGAACCCAGAATCCACAAGCCCCATCGCCTGTGTTCCTCCTGCTGCCCCGCTCCACCTCCTTTGAAAATTCATTGCGTAAAAGACCTCTTTGCCAAGCTAGGAACTTTGGATACATTCTGTAGGCAATTCTAAAAATAAGAAAAAGCGACTGACTATAAATATATGGGAACTACTAAAGGAAGGAAGAATTATTTTTGCCTGAGGTAAGTCAGAAAAGCTACCAAGTAGAGGTGGGACTGTTTGGGGACTTGTATTTCTATTTCATTAATTCATATTTGCAGAGGTTATCACTAGCTTTTGGTTCCAACCCATGACAATGAACAACATTTTCTGTTCATTTGAGTTTTCCATCTTGTCACATTTTCAGCAGGTCATTCCTTAGGGATACTTTACTTTTATTTATAGCCATTTACATCATTTCATTGCCAGAATTTAGCAAATTCTGGCAACAGCCACTTTCAGAGGAGCTGAAGCCTCCAACGCTACAAACCTTGAAGAAAGCGTGGAATTTGGAGGCTGCTGGAACCAACTCTCATATTCAGTGACTTCACAGAGGTAGCTTGAAATTAGCCAAGGTGAAAGCGTGTACATGGCAGAAACTGACAAATGCTGCAGATCGAGGCTCTTTTTTGTTTCCCATTGAGAGCCAGTTGTTAAATGTTATACCAACACACAACTGGCTCAGCTATTGTGAAAGAGCAGAAAGAATCCTGATAGATGTTAGAAAACTTGAGTTTTAGCCTGGTGACATTACTAACTTACTTTGACCTCAAGCAAGTCATCTTATCTCCTGGGGGCCTTAGCTTCTTTGTCTATTAAATGGAGGGAGATTGACTAGATTAAAAAATCAGGATTGTTAGGTCCCCAAGTTATTCCTCAAAAAGAAAATGGTTTGAAAGTAATCTTCAATCGAGCAATATTCGACATGAAAGAAAGAAAAAGGGAAGGAAGGTAGGAAGAAAGAAAGAAAAGAAAGCCATGTATGAACCTCTGGATAAGACCAAATAGGTTAACTTAAATAGTAAATTATGTTTAGTGGTCAAAATCTTTCAAAACCTGAAACTCAGGGGAAAGATAATAAAAGCAGTCAGCCCTGTGTTCCCATCAGTCCAATGTATTGAATACCTGAAATGGGGCAGTCACTCCTGGTCACCAAGGCTATCTTGCCAGGGAAGACGCAGTCCCTGATCCCAGGAGCCTGCAGACTAAGGAGGCAGATAGACAATCAGGCAAGCATCATAACAAACAGGATTTGTGTTCCGATAGAGAAGAACCAGGCTTTAAGAGAGCACCAGGCAGGGGCGATATCAGTGTTGGGAGAGTCGAGGATGGCTTTTTGGGAGAAAAGACATCTAATGGGATTTAAACCCAGGGGTCAAACTGGGTAGGAACACTGGGGGAATTTCACAGGCATCAAAAGGAACTGAAAAGCATGAGACCAGTGGACGCTGGAAAGGTACACGGGGCCTTTTGTATCAGGTAAGGGAGATCAGAATTTTATCTTTAGAGTACTGAGAAGCCACTGAAACATGTGTAAACAAGAGAGTAATTTGAGCTTTAGAAAGTTCATCCAAAAAAAAAAAAAAAGAAAGTTCATCCAGGCTGTTATCTGGGGCAGGAATGGAAAGGAAGCAACAGTGGAAACTGGGGGACCAGTTCAGAGACTTGCAGCAAAATGGGAGTCCAGTGACTAGGTAGAGAGTGAATGCACCAGGGCGTGTCTAAGTACCCTGAGGCTGCTGTAACAAAGTACCATGGATACGGTGGCTTGAATAACAGAAATATATTCTCTCACAGTTCTGAAGGCTAGAAGTCCAAAATCACAGTGCCAGCAGGGCTGTGTTCCCTCTGTTCCCTGGATAGTCACTCCCTTCCTTCATCATAGCTTCTGGGGGCCATCAGGCCTCATGCTCCTTGGCTTGCAGCTGCCTCTCCCCGATTTCCACCTCTGTGTTCTCCCTGTGGGTCTCTGTCTCTTCACATCATCTTCCAACACCAGTTGTATTGGACTAAGGAGCCACCCTGCTTCAGCATAATCTCATCTTAACTAATTACACCAGCAACCACCTTATTTCCAAGTAAGGTCCCATTCTGAGATTCTGGGAACTAGGAACTTAAGAGATCTTTTAGGGGGGACACAGTTCAACTTATGGGGCTTCCCAGGTGGCACTAGTGGTGAAGAACTTGCCTGTGAACGCAGGAGACATTAGAGACGCGGGTTCGATCCCTGAGTCGGGAAGATCCCCTGGAGGAGGGAATGGCAACCCACTACAGTATTCTTGCCTGAAGAATCCCATGGACAGAGGAGCCTGGTAGGCTACAATCTATAGAGTCGCAAAGAGTTGAACACAACTGAAATGACTTAGTACGTACACACTCAATTCAACTTAAAACAGGAAAAGATTTAAGCATTGAATCTGTTGCCATAACTCAGGCTCTGTTCGCCGAATAGAAACAAGGAGACAGCATTTGGGGTAACATAGAAAAGAGTAGCTTTTAGTGGTTTGCCAGGCAAAGCGGGCCACAGCGGGCTAATGCCCTCAAGACTGTGTGACCCACCCTGTAGGGGATAGTGAGGAGTTTTATAGTGTTCAAGGAGCAGGGCATGATCAGCTTGTGGACAATTCTGGGACTGGTAGGCATCAAGAGGAAGTTTCAAGCATCATCAACCTTCTGGTTTCAACCAGTCTAGAGTCTATCTTCTTGTGGTCGGCAGTTTTCATCTGGAGGGAGGTCTGCTTCCTGTAAAAACAACCTAGGAATGTGTGTCAGACCTTTATCTCTTTCAGGGAACTAGGAGTTTGGTGATTCTGCTATGTGGCAACTTATAGTCTAAATTGTTACCAGTTCCCCAGCTCAACAGCTTTTTTTTTTCTCTACATCTTCATATTTGCCAATCATTAACACCTGAGTCAGCATTTTACTTCTAAGGACAAGAACACGGGGACTTGTGCAGGATTTCAAATCAGTAAGACTAACAAATTGTTAGGCACTGGGGGAGGGGCAAATAAAAGATAGAAGTCAAGTATTGCATGTTGATTTCTCAGTAACTGATGGTCAAGGGAACATAGGAAGGGGAGTGGATTTCAGAGAGAAGGTGATGTTTCATTTTGGATGTGTATCTACTTAAGAATGTGTTCAGCTGCAAAAAAAAAACAAACAAAAACAAAAACCCCAAGGCTCTTGGGTTTCCTTTTCCCATATAGCAAGCCCAGAGGTATGCAATCCAGAGTTGGTAAGTTGTACCCTGTCATTAGGAAGCCACGCTCCTTCTGTCTTTCCAGTTGCCAACCTTATAGTGTAGAGCTTTACCCTCCTATCTATGTGCCCTGGTCACCTACAGGCGAGTACAATTCCAGCACCACGACCACGTTCCAGACAAGCAGAAGAAGAAGGTGAAAACAGGAATACATTCAGTCAGAAAAGCAAAAACATCCCGGAAATCCTGAGTTTGTGTGTCATCTGGCCACTTGTGCCTACAAAGGAGACTGAAGAGGACCGTACTTTCAGCCCTAAACAAAGTCAAGGCTCTGTTAAAAAAATAAATAAAAAGAGAGTATATTTGGGGTAGAACACCAGCAGTTTCTACCGCAGTCCAGCATTTTGGCTAGCCAACACTCAAACACATCCTTCTTTCCATAAATAAAAGGAACTTACCCCTCCCCCAAGAAATAGAGCTGCGAAGTTCATGCTAGCTGGTGACTCCAATGCAAAATTCAAGACCTTTAGAGGTTTACAGCCAAGATATTGCTTGAGTAAGGATCCATAAGCTTAAGCTTAAAGACAAATTTCTCTCCCTAACAGGAGAAGTGAGACATACAGACATAGATAGACATAACCTAAAGGATCACTTCTACAAGTGACTGATTCATGGGTTAATTGATTAATGAATTTTTTAAACCCTCTTTGGGAATAGGGAGCATGACAAACACCCCAGAGCCCCTGGCCCCTGGGCAGGACAGTGAGCACTCACGGTCCTGGCCGTGGAGCTCCTTGACCAGCCCCTTCGGCAGCCCCTGTTCTAGCCCCTGGGGGGAGTCTCCTTGTTTGCTATTCCCTACTAAAACCAGATGGCACTTGAACCCAGCCAGAGCTCAGACTGGGATAAGAATCCACGATCCTGGACTTAGGAGGGGACTCAAACCACTGTCTTCTAACTAAAACCATTCACCTGATATCTGGAGTTTCAGAAGCTCAGGTTCTTATGTCTCAGAGCCAGGAAGAATTCAGTGAGAGGCCACGTGGCAGGCAAAGAGTCAGCTTATTAGTACAGGATGCTTGTGAGAGATACAGTCTCTGCCCCAAGACTGGAGGAGTTTATTTTTATAAGCAAAAGAAAAGTGGGGAGGGGAAGAAGACCGCCTCCTTTCCTCACGTTGTGGGTAGCCGTCAAGGCTTACATCATTAATTCCTCCTTTTAACACTGTATGGTCTAACTGGGACTGTCATGGCACCAATTAAACCATATGTATTTTAGCAGAAGTGTGGTGACGTACTAAAATCTGGTAATTCATCTCAGATTTCAGTATAATGTCCCCTTTCATTTAATTTCTTTCCCTTTTCACCTCTAGTCCTATCTTGGCTGCCTGCAGAGATGCTACTCTTCAAGGACCATTAACTCCCTGATTTCATGTAGCCAACATTCTGACCCATATCTATTGTCTTGTGTTTCAGCTCTCAGGGTTTGTGGCTTGAGCGTGCTTGGCACAGGATGTGTCTGGTCTTCCTTCAAGGTAGTGTAGATTGTTGCTAGGTTACTGGATTCTTTTTTTGAGTAGTCATTAGCCTGTAACAGTCTCCCAAACTCCCTTAAAATTCCCTCTCTGCTTTAATCTGCTAGTGGAATTTTTTAATTAAAATAACTTTATTTATCCTACTCTCTCCCCATCACCACAGCTGCACCTGAGTCAGGCACTGGGAAGAATGCCCTTTCTGGAAGCTGTCAAGCTTTGCAGACACTCCTGCTCATGCATATCCGGTCCCATCAATACCTTAGAGGCTTCACAGGCTGTGTTGAACAGCCCAGGAGGCTCTTTGATAATCGAAACTTTTAAGATTTTAGCAGGCGTCCTCTATTTGCTTCAGTTCTATGAATAACCCTTATCAAAAGATCTTGTCCAGCCAGCTTTTTTCCAGAGCTGAAAATTGGCAGAATATGTCAACCCCAAATATGCTACTTTGGCATAAGGATTATTTTAAGATAAAGACATTTGAAAAACAGAAGGTACAAGAAGGACATTCTGACCACCCCTGCCCACCTCCCCACAGCCTGTACTATTCTTCCTGAAAGCAGGAGACAAAACTCCCTAGTGCAAGATGCCAGGAGGAAAGAAACATTCTTACCACCAGAGATGGGAGTGGGAGCAGGAGAAATCTATACAAACAGACCTTGTTAAAATAACTCATCTTACCTTAGTCTCCCCATATGTTTTACTTTTCCACTGTTGCCTGTCTTTGTTCAACCAGGTATATAAGAACTTAGGCCTCTACTCTTTGGGTTCTGGGCAGGAAGCAGGTCGGTCTTCATTTTCAAAATCCATATGCTGGGACTTCCCTGGTGGCCCAGCATTTAGGACTCTGAGTTTCCAAAGCAGGGGGTGTGAATTCAATCCCTGGTCAGGGAACTAAGATCCCACATGCCACCTGCCATGGCCAAAAGTTAAAGAAAAAAAATCCTTATGCTTTCTCCTGTTAATCTGTTTTAGTGAATTTAATTCTCAGGCCCAGCCAGAGACCCAGAAAGAATAAAGATAAAATTCTGCCTCCCCTGCAGAATCTTTAAGTCTAAAAACCTGATTTTTTACCTCTGTATCCCACCAACCTACTTCTCACTTAATTTAAAGGTCTTTGTCTCGAGACAATCCAAAATTAAAGGTGGGGGGAAGATGGTGGAATAGAACATGCACTCATCTCCTCCAGTGAGAGCACCAAAATCACAACTAGCTGTTGACCAACCATCGACAGGAGGACACTGGAACCCACCAAAAAAAGACACCCCACGTCCAAAGATATAGAAGAAGCTACAGCAAGACGAAGGAGGGGCACAGTCATGGTAAAATCAAATCCCATACCCGCCGGGTGACCCACGAACTGGAGAAGAATAATACCAAGGAAGTTCTCCACTGTTACGAAGGTTCAGAACCCCACATGAGGCTTCCCAGCCTGGGGACCTGACAAAGAGACTGGGAGTCTCCAACAGGACCTTGAAGCCCAATGGGATTTGATTACGAGACTTCCACAGGACTGGGGGAAACAGAGGTTCCAGTCTTGGAGGGTACAAACAAAACCTTGCACACACCAAGACTCAGAGAAAAGGAGCTGGAACTCCAAAGGAAACTGAACCAAAACTACCTGCTAGTGTTGAGGGTTTCCTGTGGAGGCGTGGGTGGGCAGGGGTTCACCGCGGGGCTGGGGGCGCTGGGAGCAGATGTCTGGGAAAGTCGCCTATGGTGTAAACCCTCTTGGAGGTCGCCATGAACCTGACCACAGAGGCCTTAAACCCAAGGGCTGAGTCGCCTCAGGCCAAAAAACTACCAGGGAGAGAGCCAACCCCACCCATCAGCAGATAATTGGATTAAAGCTTTACTGAGCAAGGCCCTGCCCACCAGAGCAAGACCCAGTTTTTCCCACAAACACACCCTCCCATCAGGAGGCTTATATAAGCCTTTTAGCCTCTTTCATCAGGGCAGACAGAAGAGGAAAGAAGGACCACAGTCCCACAGTGACTAAAACAAAACCACTTTACAGCAAGTTAATCAGCATGAAAAAGCAGAAAATTACATCCCAGATGAAGGAACAAGATAAAATCCCAGAAAAACAACTAAATGAAGTGGAAATAGGCAATCTTCCCAAAAAAGAACTCAGAACAATGATAGTGAATATGATCCAGGATCTCAGAAAAAGAATGGAGGCAAAGATTGAGAAGATGCAAGAAATATTTACCAAAGACCTACAAAAACTAAAGCTGGTGGAGGTGATTGAATTCCAGTTGAGCTATTTCAAATCCTAAAAGATGATGCTGTGAAAGTGCTACAGTCAATATGCCAGCAAATTTGGAAAACTCAGCAGTGGTCACAGGACTGGAAAAGGTCAGTTTTCATTCCAATCCCAAAGAAAGGCAATGCCAAAGAATGCTCAAACTACTGCACAATTGCACTTATCTCACATGCTAGCAAAGTAATGCTCAAAATTCTCCAAGCCAGGCTTCAACAGAACGTGAACCGTGAACTTCCAGATGTTCAAGCTAGATTTAGAAAAGTCAGAGAAACCAGAGATCTAATTGCCAACATCTGTTGGATCATCAAAAAAACTAGAGAGTTCCAAAAAAACATCTACCTCTACTTTATAGACTACACCAAAGCCTTTGACTGTGTGGATCACAACAAACTGTGGGAAATTCTTCAAGAGATGGGAGTACCAGACCACCTTATCTGCCTCCTGAGAAATCTGTATGCAGGTCAAGAAGCAACAGTTAGAACTTGACATGGAACAACAGACTGGTTCCAAATCGGGAAAGGAGTACATCGAGGCTGTACATTGTCATCCTGCTTATTTAACTTATATGCAGAGTACATGATGAGAAATGCTGGACTGGATGAAACATAAGCTGGAATCAAGATTGCCAGGAGAAATATCAAGAACCTGAGATATGCAGATGATACCACCCTTATGGCAGAAAGAGCCTCTTGATGAAAGTGAAAAAGGAGAGTAAAAAAAGTTGGCTTAAAATTCAACACTCGGAAAACTAAGATCTTGGCCTCTGGTCTCATCACTTCATGGCAAATAGATGGAGAAACAGTGGAAACAGTGACAGACTTTATTTTGGGGGGCTCCAAAATCACTGCAGATGGTGACTGCAGCCATGAAATTAAAAGACGCTTGCTCCTTGCAAGAAAAGCTATGACCAACTTAGACAGCATATTAAAAAGCAGAGGCATTACTTTGCCAACAAAGGCCTGTCTAGTCAAAGCTATGGTTTTTCCAGTAGTCATGTATAGATGTGAGAGTTGGACTATAAAGAAAGCTGAGCACTGAAGAATTGATGCTTTTGAACTGTGATGTTGGAGAAGACTCTTGAGAGTCATTTGGACAGCAAGGAGATCAAACCAGTCAACCCTAAAGGAAATCAGTCCTGAATATTCATTGGAAGGACTGATGCTGAAGCTGAAACTCCAATACTTTGGCCACCTGATGAGAAGAACTGACTCCTTGGAAAAGACCCTGATGCTGGGAAAGATTGAAGGTGGGAGGAGAAGGGGACAACAGAGGATGAGATGGTTGGATTGCATCACCGACTCGATGGAGATGAGTTTGAGTAAACTCCAGGAGTTGGTGATGGACAGGGAAGCCTGGCATGCTGCAGTCCATGGAGTCACAAAGAGTTGGACACGACTGAGTGATTGAACTGAACTGAACTGAACAAAAACTAAAGAAAAAAACAAACAGAGATGAATAATACACTAGAAGAAATCCATAGCAGAATAACTCAGGCAGAAGCACGGGTAAATAACATGGAGGACAGAATGGTGGAAATCACTGCCTCAGGACAGAATATAGGATGAAGAATGAAAAGAAATGAAGACAACCTAAGAGACCTCTGGGACAACATTAAAAGCATGAACATTGACATTATAAGGGTAGAAGAGAGAGAGAGAAGATGAGAAAATATTTGAAGAGATAATAGGTGAAAACTTCCCTAAGATGGGAAACGGAATAGTCAGCCAAGTCCAGGAAGCACAGAAAGTCCCAGGCAGGATAAACCTAAGGAGGAACACACCAAGACACATAGTAACCAAACTGACAAAAATTAAAGACAGAGATAAAATATTAAAAGCAACAAGGGAAAAACAGCAAAGGACATACAAGGGACCTCCCATCAGGTTATCTGCTGATTTCTCAACAGAAACTCTACAAGCCAGAAGGGAATGGCATGACATATTTAAAGTGATGAAAGGGAAGAATCTGCAACCAAGAATACTCTACCCAGCAAGACTCTCCTTCAGATTTGGTGGAGAAATTAAAATCTTTCCAGACAAGCAAAAGTTAAGAGAATTTAGCACTGCCAAACCAGCTTTACAACAAATGCTAAAGGAACTTCTCTAGGGAGAAAACAAGAGAAGGAAAAGCCCTACCTGCAGAAAATAAACCCAAAACAATTAAGAAAACAGCAATAGGATCATACATATCAACAATTATCTTAAATGTAAATGGATTAAATGCACCAACCAAAATGCATAGACTGGCTGAGCAGATGAAAACATGTGCATGTATGCACATCCACTTACCACATCACTCTGCTTGACCCCCTAAATTGTATGTAATTATTTTATATTGTTAGGTTAATCGTGTTCTCATTATGGCTTGCCATTGTAGTTATCTTTTATTTTTTTGTCTAGCTAGTGATTGTGAAAACTGACAAACATCTTTTACTATTGTGATTATTTAAATATTACTCACTTAATACCATTGTATCATGATTGGTCAACAGAAAAATTATAAAATTCTATATCACCAAAACTACATTTTAATAGAAAAACCTGTAATAACTTTTTAAAATCCAGATACATATCAGAGTTATCTTAGAATTTTTTGAAAAATACAAATGCCCAGGTATTGCTTGTTTTTGTTTTTTGTTTTCTGCCAGAGGTCTAGATACATTTCTAATGAGCAGCCATGTTTAAAAATGACTGGACTATATGAGAATGTTTTGCTTTTATCTAGTTTGTTTCACTTTTTCTATTTCATAGTCAGCTCCCATTTCATTTGGTTTACGTTTTCCAATTCCTCCACCTCTTTTTCTTTTTGATGTTCTTTCTCAAGCCTTTATCAAGCATTGTAGAAAAGCTTTTGTAAACATACATATAAGTAATATGTATAATATATATTACAAAATTTATGATTTTTTGCCTAACTAAAAAATTTATGACATTTTGATTCCACTTGTTTGACTTAGTATGAATAGAATGCTAGAGTTCTAAATTTAAAAAATAGATATACAAGCAAAAGAGATTTACTATAAACACAGGTAACTACAGGGAATATCTTGTAATAACCTGTAATGGAAAATAATTTCAGAAATAATATATGTGTATATGTAACTGAATCACATACACAAAAAAGAATTCTGCTTTTTGAAATTTAGTAGTGTGTATTTTGGCGGTTTTTCTAAATGTTCTGTGGACACCTAATAACAGTGTATGAGATACAAAATTTTGAATATATTTGTGTAGGATATAATTAATATAAATTAATTAAATATAAATCTATTATACTTAAACTATTAATGACATCATTCAAGACACACCTATTATTTTTTCTGCACTTTGATAAAATACTCTCAGAAAAATGCTTATATGTCTCATATGATCATATATTGTTTCTTTTCCCTTATGTTTCTTCTGATTTTTGCTTTACGTATCTTTGTTTCTTTGTTGTTAAGGTGTCTAAATGGTTTATGATGTCTAACTTCTTTGTAAATTGTACCCTTTATCATTAAAAATATTCATCTTTGTTTCATTTAAAATAAATAAATAAATTTAAAAGGAAGAAAAGATAGATAAGGGAGGGCTGCAGTGGGCAAGGAAATGTCCGGTGCCCTCTTTGCTAATAGACTTTACTCCCTCGAACTGGCAGATAATTCTTATCGAAAACCTGTTTTGGAGGACTTTGCCAAAGGGGCAGGAAATCACCAGTACAACAACATCAATATTCTAAATTTTTTCCACCATTTCCTCTAGTCCTGATTGGCATGACTATGACCAATCAGTGGGACAGACTATGACTCTGTCCCATTGTGTAGCAAAAAAACAGTTTGACCAAATACCACTTCATAACAAAGTGTACCAGCTTTCCAGCCTCACTAACTACTATTCTCCTCCTCACAGTTAATTCCACAGATTAGGACCTGTGACTTCCAGAAACCACCTTAAAATACTAAATTTTACATGCATCAGTTTTCCTAATTGTAGGCAACAGAAGCTGATCCTGGCTGGTTACACGGAAAATAAGGGTATTATAATGATCTCAATAGCCCACAGAATCTGTGTGGAACTGAAGAAACTGGCTCAAGATTAAGCTTCCAAGTAAAGTTTCTAAAACCAAAACCCTGGCCTGATGGAGAAACTACTGCTCTGCCACTGTGGCCGCCACCAGGATGCACCAAGGCCCCCATCTGCAATTCTGTCCGACTCTCCATTTGACTCCAACCACTGCTACACCAGCAATGCGCTTCCCAGGCGGTGCAATGGTAAGGAATTTGCCTGCCACTGCAGCTGATGCAAGAGATCTGGCCGATCCCTGGGTCAGGAAAATCTCCTGGAGTAGGAAACAGCATCCCCCTCTAGTATTCTTGCCTGGAAAATTCCACAGAGGAGCCTGGTGGGCTACAGTCCATGGGGTGACAAGGAATTGAACACGACTGAGCACGCACATGCACACACACATATTAGTAACACCATCACTTGTGCATCAAGAGCTCAACTCAGCTTGCAGCTGCTGTATCCCTGAAAGCCTCTGCCACTGCCCAGGAAGCGGTTTCCACTCCAACCCTCCTTCCTCAAACTGCTCCTTCTGAATCAGAGTTTCATAGGGACAAGTCTTCTTGGTGGAGAAGAGCTCACAGGCCTGAGCCTGACCACAAAAGAGGCTGGAAAACACCTCTGGGGTAGAGACGGGATTCAAGTGGCTAGAAACTCCCCAAACAGAGCAAAAAGTGCTGAGAAGCCAGAAAAGATGAAGGGTTATGTGGGGCACTCAAGTGGAGCAATCTGGCCAATGATGACAAGGCATATCTACAGTTTGGGAGAGTTACATGGGCTCAGAAGCACAGAGATGGTGCTATGGGTTGAACTGTGTCTCCCCCAAATTTATATCCTCACCTTCCAGGTGAGGCTTCCCATGTCATGCCAGTTGTAAAGAACCCACCGGCCAATGCGGCAGACACAAGGGAATCTTGTATTCTTAGCTGGAGAATCTCACGGACAGAGGAACCTGTCACAAAAGAGTTGGACAGGACTGAGCACACTCTCCCACGTCCTCACCTCCAGTATCTCAGGATGTGTCCTCAGTTTGGAGACAGGGTCTTTGCAGAGGTGATCGAGTTAAAATGAGATCATCAGAGTTGGCCCTAATCCAACATGACTGGGAAATTTGGACGCACAGATTGCCATGGAAAGATAAAGGCAGCAAGCCAACAGACATCAGAAAATGCCAGCAAAACACTAGAAGCTAGGAGAGAGGGATGGAACAGATTTTTTTCCCCTCACAGACCTCAGAAGGAACCAACCCCACCACACCTTGATCTTGGACGGCTAGTCTCCGGAGCTGTGAGACCATAAATTTCTGTTGCTTAAGCCACTCAGTCTGCAGTGTTTTCCTACAGAAACCTTAGGAAACTAACACAGATGGTAAATTAAGCCAGGGAATTAGGTAATTTGCCTAGGATAGATGTGTTGATGCAAAGGGAAGTGATCTCAGAGAGACAGGAGGGGGTGGTCCTGAAGACAGACCTTAGTTCCCTGCCCAGAAACTCAACCTGGGCAGCCTGGATGAAATTAAGATCATGGCATCTGATCCTATCCCTTCATGGCAAATAGAAGGGGGGAAAGTGGAAGCAGTGACAGATTTTATGTTCTTGGACTCCAAAATCACTGCGGATGGTGAAATTAAAAGACCCTTGAAAGGAAAGTTAATGACAAACCTAGACAGCATATTCAAAAGCAAAGTCATCACTTCGCCAACAAATGTCAGTAGAGTAAAAGCTATGGTTTTTCCAGTAGTCATGTATGGATGTGAGAGATGGACCATAAAGAAGGCTGAGAGACAAAGAACTGATGTTTTCAAATTGTGGTACTGAGAGTCTCTTGGAGAGTCCCAAGGAGATCAAAGCAGTCAGTCCTAAAGGAAATCAACACTGAATATTCATTGGAAGGACTGATGCTGAAACTGAAGCTCCAATATTTTGGCTACCAGCTGAGAAGAGCCAACTCATTGGAAAAGACCCTGATGCTGGGAAAGATTGAAGGCAAAAGGAGAAGGGGGTGACAGAGGATAAGATGGTTAAATAGTATCATCAACTCAATGGGCCTGACTTTTGTTGCAGAGTCTGATATGACTTAGAGACTGAGCAACAACAGCCTGGATGAAAACAGGGAAACCTAACTGCTAGACCACCAAGGGTTATAGGTTAGAGCTAAAGTGGCCCTGGCTCCTGCCACCCTCCCACCCCATTTGAAAGCAAGAATGTTTCAAGAAGGCAGCAACTGTAACAACAGGTGCAAAGTTTATTATCAGAGACACAGCACAAGTGGGACAGCACACAAAGAAGCAAATTGTTTTTAAGACTGGAGCAAGGCAGAGAAACACAGCCAGAGAGCACCGCTGTGAGCATCATTCCTGAGGAGGAGGAGCACAGTGAGGAGGTGATGTGAATCACTTATGCAGGGCGGTCCTTCCAGGTCTTTGATTCCCTTTGGCCAATTACTTCTTTTTTCACATCTGACCCATCCAAGGACCCTCCCCAACCCATGTGGCCCAGAGTTTTACCAAGATGGATTCCACCACACAGGCCTGTGGGGTGGTGCCCCCTCCTACATGACCCCCAAGAAGCCTTCCTGTGCATGCGCAGACAGGAACGTTTTCCTCGACCTCAGCAGCGGGCACTTTATCTCTGCCATTAGCTTTGTCCTTGGAGCGTCTGGGGAAAAACAAAGCTTCAATTTTATTCCACTTGACAGATACCAGCTGTCCAGCCTGGAGGCCCATCCACCTCCTACCCTACTCAGGGAAGAAGAGGGAGGGTGAATACTTGGGGCTATATTGAAGGAAGGAGGTTCTTCTTCTCCATGAGAGAAAGAAGGCAAAACCGGATGCAGGTGAGATGAGGATTCCTGGGCAGTGACCTTTCAGGAAGCAGGAATATCTTCAAGAATAACCTGAAGGGAAGTAGGAAGACAGAGCAGGAAGGGAAGAACGCCACGACAGCAAAGTGCCACGAAGGGCACCCTGACTTGGGCTGTCCGCCTGCTCAGGGAAGCTCTCACACCCCAGAGTCACTCCAGTCATGGGGCAAGGTTGCTGGGCTGCTGGGCGATTTGTACTCCCAAACCCATCAGTCAGAGGTTAAGAGGCGCCCTTCGTGGCTGGAGGCGGGGAGGGCGGAAATTCCAGGCCACCTGCACTTCTCTGCGCAGGGAGGGGGATTCGGGCAGCCTGAGGGCAAAGCTCGGACAAGAGTCAGAGGTGCTGGCTGTGGGCAGTGAAGGCACATGGTGGGGCTGTGTGCCACCAGACAATGAAAGGAATCCAAGATGACGTGGGCAGAGCCCTGGCAGCCTCTGCGATACAGCTGGGGGTTGGCAGATGTCTCTTCATGTCCGCCAACAGGAAAGTGAGTAGAAAGGGAGACCACGGAGAGGCCAGGATCTTGGCAATTTTAACCAGTTTGAAGAACAGATGTCGTGGGAGCAACTGGGTAAAATAAATAAAGAAATAAAAATTGCAAAGGATGAGAGGGTGTGGTGATGTTACAAGGTCCAGGGTGTGCCGTGGCAGTGGGCACTTAGGTGGAACAGAAGTAAGGTCACGGGAGTCACGAAGGCCCAAGAACCGCCAGGCTGCTCCCACAATGTTGCTAGTGCCTGCATCACCCACTCCTCCGCCCCGCTCCCCTCCTGGCCGAAGCCTGGGGGGCCAGGACCACTGCAACCCCTACCAGCTAAGTGCAAAGATGAAATAGAATTAGAAACCATGGTTTGGCTTGAAGACCAGAACATCAGACACCAGCAGATAAGACTGAAGACAGAAAGACTTTATGAAACATTCACAGCAGTGACTCGATAAGTTCTTCGAAAGATATCTCACAGACAGAAACTGTTTTTTCCAGATTCAAGATCTCCAGGTAACAATTGACTGGCTTCTTGGTTCAGCCATGAGACTTGATTATGCAGATAATGCTGAAAACTATAAGGACTTGGGACCTGATAATGCAAAACATGTAGAAAGAAAGAAAGTGAAGTCGCTCAGTCACATTTGACTCTTTGCGACCCCGTGGACTGTAGCCTACCAGGCTCCTCCGTCCATGGGATTCTCCAGGCAAGAAGACTGGAGTGGATTGCCATTTCCTTCTCCAGGGGATCTTCCCAACCGAGGGATCAAACCTGGGTCTCCCACATTGCAGGCAGACACTTTACCCTCTGAGCCACCAGGGAAGCCCAAACATGTAGACAGTACAACTAAAACTGCCGAGCCCTGCATCAGTTTGGATGTAAATAATCCTGCTTGGAAGGCTGGGGTATAGGCTTTGCTACCCTTCTTCAGATTCCGTGTCATGGTGACTACGATAATGATTAAGGTTCAGGTGATGGTTAAGGCAATTCTCACTGTGGTCCAGGAGCTCCTGACACAGAATATAGTTGCTGGGGCAAGCCAAACAAAAGGAGGCTTGCCTGATGCCTCAGACGAGCATATTCTTGGTTTTGACACAGGAAATGCAGTTCTCTGTGAAGTTGCTCAAGTTCTGCTGCAAATAGAAGAGCTCGGAGAGCTGCAGACAAAAATGAAGGCAGCCGGAGTGGCTGTTCAGGCAATTCTTGCTGATCCAAAGACAGACCACGAAGCCAGAGGATTGTGGGGAATACCAGGTTCAACTGACCACATATTTGGAAAGAATCATTCTTAACAGACTTATCTGATGGATATGAGAGGAACTTAGAACATTCTAGAAGAAGTCAGTCTTATCCTAAATTTGTTGGGCTGTGGAGAAGGCAATGGTACCCCACTCCAGTACTCTTGCCTGGAAACTCCCATGGACGGAGGAGCCTGGTAGGCTGCAGTCCATGGGGTCGCTAAGTGTCGGACATGACTGAGTGACTTCACTTTCACTTTTCACTTTCATGCATTGGAGAAGGAAATGGCAACCCACTCCAGTATTCTTGCCTGGAGAATCCCAGGGACGGGGGAGCCTGGTGGGCTGCCGTCTATGGGGTCGCACAGAGTCGGACACGACTGAAGCGACTTAGCAGCAGCAGCAGAAGACAGCATCATCCAGGTACACTGACCGGTGAGAGTTCTATTTAGCCCCCACAACTCTGTCAGCGGTTGAACCCAGCAGAGGGAGTGGACATGATTCAGGTTTCCAGGAATGTGTCAGCGATGGCCTGTACCGATTTGCTTCTAACAGAATCAGCCAGCACTACAGGGTAAGCCTGCAAGTTCCTGGACAAAATTGGTATACTCAGCTCTGTAACTCCAGAACCTAACAGATGCCCACCGTGCATACCAGAAAGAAGCTCTCTAAACCCTTGTTGATTGAGGGCAGCAGGAGAAGGGAAAAACAGAGGATGAGATGGTTGGATGGCATCACCGACTCAATGGACATGAGTTTGGGTGAACTCTGGGAGTTGGTGATGGACAGGGAGGCCTGGCATGCTGCAGTTCATGGGGTCGCAAATAATCGGACATGACTGAGCGACTGAACTGAACTGAAACTCTTGTTAATTGAATGATTACTGGTTTATACTATTTGTGATGGAATTTAGCATGGCCATCTAGTAACAGGAAGTATTATCAAGACATTTAAGTTCAAGATTACATTTGAGTAAAGATTGAATTAGTGACTCCCCCACCAAATCCTTGAAACAGAACAAAATGGAGGCTATTTTTTTGTGTGCAGTAAAAAACACCTAACAGAAGATTTTCTATCTTAACCATCTTTAAATGTACAGTTTAGTCATGTTTAAGTATATTTACATTGCTGTGAAACAGATTTCCAGAACTTTTCCAGCTTGAAAATATAAAACCCTATACTCACTTAAAAACGCTCTCAACTTTTGCCCTGCTCACCAGCCCCTGGTCCCCCATGAATCTACTTCACATATGTGAAATCATACAGTATTTATCTTTTTGTGATTGGTTTATTTCATTTAGCATAACATCCTCAACTTTCACCCATATTGCAGCGTGTGACAAGATTTCTTTTTAAAGCTAAATAATATTCCATTGTATGTACATACTGTATTTTCTTTATCCTTTATTTCTTCCTTCTATATCTTACTCATCTGTTGACAGATATTTGGAGTGCTTTACCTCTTGGCAATTGTGAATAATGCTGCTATATATATGGTTGTATGCATGTATCTCTTTGAGACTCTGCTTTCATTTATCTCGGATATACACACTCAGTTCTATTTTTAATTTTTTTAGGATCTTCCGTACTGTTTTCCATAGTGGTTGCAACATTGCACAATCTTGACAACAGTGCACAAGTGTTCCTATTTCACCATATCCTCACCAAACCATCTTATTTTCTGGGTTTTTAGCAGCCTTTCTAATGAACGTGAGGTGATATGTCATTGTGGTTTTGATTTGCATTTCTCTGCAACAATTATAGGATTCCCTGTATTCATTTTGATGATCGTATTTCCAAGCCTTCTATTCCCAAAATCTAACCGATTAATTAATAATCCCATAATTTCTCTTCAACAATGACTAATCCAACTTACATCAAAACAAATAATAAATATCCATAATTATAAAGGACAAACCTGGTGATTAGTGATGTTGAGCATCTTTTCATGTGCTTGCTGGCCACTTGAATGTCACCTTCAGTGAAATGTTTAGTGAAGTCTTTTGCCTATTTATTATCAGAGTATTTAGGGGCTTTTGTTTTAAGAATTCTTTATTTATTCTAGATATTAATCCTTTATCAGACATATGATTTTTAAATAATTTCTCCTACTCCATAGGTTGCTTTATCTTTCTGTTCACTGTGTTCTTTGATGCACAAAATTTTTAGGTTTGAGGTGATCAAAATATAGACAAAATTTTAACCACAATGAAGTAGCTAAGAGATTGTGAACCTAATATATCTAATGTTGGCAAGAAAATTTTGCTTATATGGTTAGGAAGTTATTCAAGGTAAATTGAAATTTTCACTAAGATCTGTTTTTATTTGGAGTGTTGGCTTTGCAATAGACCCTGCAGTTACTCTAAACTATATTCCTCAAAGGACTCTGGGCAACCCTAGACCTGCTTAACACAATAACACAATAAAGCTGATATTATAAGACATGGTTCAATAAGACAAAAAAAGCAAACAAAGAAAGAAAAACAAAAAGTAAAACATGGTATAGAAATTATCACTAAGGAGATGTTTTGAGCTGTGTAGTGTCCTAGAAACCAAGTAAATGAAGTATGCTAGGTGCTACATGTTGTTGTTCAGTCGCCCAGTCGTGTCCGACTCTGTGACCCCATGGACCGCAGCGCGCCAGGCTTCCCTGTCCATCACCATCTCCCGGAGCTTGCTCAAACTCATATCCATTGAGTTGGTGATGCCATCCAACCATCTTGTCCTCTGTCCTCCCCTTCTCTTCCTGCCTTCAGTCTTTCCCAGAATCAGGGCCTTTTCTAATGAATCAGTTCTTCATATCAGGTAGCCCAAGTATTGGAGTTTCAGCTTCAGCTTCAGTCTTTCCAAGGAATATTCAGGACTGATTTCCTTTAGAATGGACTGGTTTGCTCTCCTTGCAGTGCAAGGGACTCTCAAGAGTCTTCTCCAACACCACAGTTCAAAAACATCAATTTGTTGCCTCTCAGCCTTCTTTATGGCCCAACTCTCACATCCATTTCATGATTGCTGGAAAAAACAAACCTTTGACTAGAGGGACTTTGTTGGCAAAGTAATGTCTCTGCTTTTTAATATGCTGTCTAGGTTGGTCATAGCTTTTCTTGCAGTGAGCAAGTGTCTTTTAATTTCATGGCTGCAGTCACCATCTGAAGTGATTTTGGAGCCCAAGAAAATAAAATCTGCTTCCACTTTTTCCCTTTCCATTTGCCATGAAGTGAAGGAACCATATGCCATGATCTTAGTTTTCTGAATGTTGAGCTTTAAGCCAACTTTTTCACTCTCCTCTTCCACCTTCAAGAGGCTCTTTAGTTCCTCTTTGCTATCTGCCATAAGGGTGATACCATCTGCATATCTGAGGTTATTGATATTTCCCCTGGCAATCTTGATTCCAGCTTGTTCTTCATTCAGCCTGGCATTTCACATGATATACTCTGCATAGAAGTTAAATAAACAGGGTGACAATACAGGGTGTCATTACAGCCTTTACATACTGCTTTCCCAATTTTGAACCAGTCTGTTGTTTCATGTCCTATTTCTAACTGTTGCTTCCTGACCAGCATAAAGTTTCTCTGCATACAGGTTTCTCCATTATAGGAGGCAGGTAAGGTGGTCTGGTATTGACATCTCTTTAAGAATTTTCCAGTTTGCTGTGATCCACACAGTCAAAGGTCTTAGCATAGTCAATGAAGCAGAAGTAGATGTTTTTCTGGAATTCTCTTACTTTTTCTATGATCCGATGAATGTTGGCAATATGATCTCTGGTTCCTCTGCCTTTTCTAAATCCAGCTTGAACATCTGGAAGTTCTTGGTTCAGGATCTAATTAAAGGAAAGAAAACCAGTTTTAAGCATTTCAAACAGAAGTAATTAATAAAGGAAATGGCTACAAGAGTATTAGAAGAGATGAAGGGGCAAAAGAGGAAAGGGGTGATCTCTCAAAGATTACTAACTTCAGGAAACCATCACCACTCTGGGCTAGAGGAGCAAAAGTGTTACCTAAAGCCCAGGGACACAGTATCCCTAAGGCGCCTGTTGGCTGTTGGAGCCCAGTTGTCTGAGCAGGAGTCCGGGAGCCTGTGCTTTTGGGTGGTTGATTTCTTATCCGCAGCCACCACCCGGATTCACTGCTGCCATTGTCACTAGAGCCAAGGTGGTCACCACCACCAACACTGTCTTCTCAGCTGCTCTGCTGCCGCTGACGCCACGAGAAACCAGAAAGGTAGTCAATTCTCTCTTCCTTTCATCTTGCAGTGCCTTACGTTGACAAAACCTAAACAGAAACCAGCTAGCTCGGGAATCTGGAAAATATAATTTCTCTCTCACTGATATATAGCAGAGCATAAGGGCTGAAAGCAATAAACAAATGACCAGCACAGGCTACCCTCTTGGTCACGGAGCATCCCTTCCCATTCTTCTACCTCGATTTAGGTAAAAGACTCAAAGGCTGAATAGAAGTTACTTACCAATGCTGCCTACATCTAAGAAACCTTTCACGTGTGCTGTGTGCTCAGTCGTGTCTGACTTTTTGTGACCCCATGGGCTATAGCCCGGCAGGCCCCTCTGCCCATGGGATTCCCAGGCAAGAATAGTGGAGTGGGTTGTCATGCCCTCCGTCAGGGGATCTTCCTGAAACAGTGATCAAAACTGCATCTCCTGTGTCTCCTGCAATGCAGGCAGAATCTTTACCCACCAAGTCAGCCTTTCATAGGTCTCCATTATCTTCAATGTAAAGTTAAAGCCCCATAGTTTGAAGGTTAAGAACCTACCAAGCTAGACCAAGCTTCCTTTCACTTCTCACTATCCCAGTTAGATTGATCTATATTTCATTTCCCAAACACATCTTGTATGTTTCTACCTCTAGGCCTTTGAGCTTGTCATTTCTCCCACCCAGAATGCATTCCCCATCTCATCTTTTCTACCTCCTGTGCTTCAAGCCTACCCAATGTTCTCACCGTGGATCAGGTTCAATTCCTGCTCACAGTCCCCTCCCCAAGGCACCAGCCCTCAGGACTTTTTCCACCCTCTGAATTCCTCACGTCTATCCCACTGATAGTGACCAATTAGCCTTCCTGGCACCCCTATAGCAACTAGTGGCATATTGCTTCCAACCTATCCATTTACCGACTGATTTCTGGCAGTGGAGGATAGAGAAAATGAATTGGCAGTGCATAGCCAGCTATTAATTTGAAGCCCAGGCATTTACTGCCTGCCTGATATCAGCTTTCCTGCAGCCTCCCGTAGGCCCCACTAGGCTCTACCTGTTTGATTCTGAATTGTAATTTGCAGCAGTTTGTCAGCTCTCCATAGCAAACTTCAAGGGAGTTCAGCTGGCCTTCAGAGATACTGTTCTCAGATTACTACCAAGCTAGCAACCTGGTTGAGGGTATTACTAAACCACACAGCTTGCCAGCTAGTATCAAGTCAAAGCAGAAGCAAACAAAATGTTTTTGAGGGTGTTGCTCAACAGGAATTGTGAGAAAACTTGCAAAGACTCAGAACTGAACAAATTTCTGCATAGCCATCCTGAGTCTGCTACTGACAAAGATTAAAAGAAGCAAAGGTGCTATAAACCCTCCTTCTCTATGGAAGTTTATGATTAGCTCCTACCAACAACAAAAAAAATTCTTCATCAACAGGAAGGGCAAGTAGCAAAGAACCAAAGACATGATTCTTGTCCCAGTTCTGCCTGGGATGAGCTATGTCTCTTTCTCTCTCTGGATTTCAGTTTCCTCATCTGAAAAACGAGGAATTTGAACTGACAGATGAGAACACAGATAGATAGACAGAGTATTGATAGATAATCCCCAAGGGCCCTTGCAATCATAAAATCTGAAGACATCTTTAATTGCTTTCTGGTCTCCTTTTACAAAATGCCCAATTAATTCATTGAATTAATAGGTTATTAATTACCTATTATACTGAAAGCTACCACACGTGATGGTTCAGTTTGTACACTGAACAAATCCAGAGGCCACCATCTACATTATAGTCTATGTAAACTATACCCCTGTGTTGTGTAATATACAACTTGAACATCTAAACACAGCAGCCTTGACTATGCTCTTCAATTTTGTAAATATTTAAGTTTTCACCTTTTATTTTCCATTTTTTTTCAAATGTATGGTGTACTTTTTTTCTTTTTTGACTGCACTATGCAGCATGTGGGATCTTAGTTCCCCAACCAGGTATCAAACCCATGTCCCCTGCCGTGGAAGCACAGTCTTAACCACCGGACCACCAGGGAAGTCCCTCACCTTTTATTTTTTTAATACCCATTGTTTCTTGACCTTGGGTCCCTCCCAGCAGAAATAAAACTACATTAATATCTGGTACTGATCTAAGTATTCTTTTTTTTCCTTTTTTAATATCTATCTATTTATTTAGTTGTGTTGGGTCTTAGTTTCAGCATGTGAGAGCTAGTTCCCTGACCACAGATCAAACCCAGACTCCCTGCATTGGGAGCACAGAGCCCCAAGCACCTGGACCACTAGAAAAGTCCCAGTATTCTCTTATTGATTAACTTTTAATCATGGATAAGAAATGAAACTATTAACATTAATATACCATTTATTGATCACCTATGTGCAAGACTCTTTACATTATTACTACATCTAATCTTTATGAAATCTCATCAGGGATAAAAGTTTCATTCTTATCTTTGGATGAGAAAGTTGAGGTTCAGGGGAACTAACTGAACTACCCCAAGGGTTCCTAACCAGAGCTAGAAAGTGGCCGAGATAAGGATTCAAAGCCACCTGTGACTCAAAAGTTCACTCCATCTTCCATGACACTTACTCTTGGGTTGGCCAAAAAGTTCATTTGAGTTTTTCTATAAAATGTTATATAAGCTCCATAATCTCCCAACAAGCCTGATGCTCTGGTGATATCAGTGAATAAGAACAAGTAATTAGGACATTCAATTAACCAGAAACAGCAGTAATATTGCATAATCACCCTAGAAAGAAGTCAACATTCCCATTTCCATGCTGATGTTGTCACTAACTAGAAATGGGCTTATCTCTCGATGGGCCTGTGTTCTCATCTGTCAGATGGGGGTAATGTCTTGGGACCTTTTTAGGATAATTAAGTACTAACAATTCCTATGACAATGAGCACTTAATTATTTGCATTCTCTGAGTTTTTGTTAGTCTTTTTGGCCCCAACTAAACTCTTGGCACCACTCTTGTGATCACTTCAGACACCAAAGAGAGTTCTTTGTGGTTCTTGTTTCTTTAAGCCTCCCACAGGGCATTCCTATACTTCTTCTCCCTCATCCTCAAGATCCCAGGTCTGAGAGCTTATTCCATGTAGATCTGTAGGCTTTGAGACACTTGCTTATTATCAGCAGCCCTGCCCTTCCCTCTCATGTCCCCAGCTCTTTCTGGATTTCCCAGTGAACCATCCATTGCATCCCTAAAGTGGGCTGGTGTCAGAGATGTGGTCAAGCCAGGGGTGAAGTGGAAGGATGGATGCTATCTGGCTCCTACATAGACCCTGTCTCTTCAGCTCAGTTTAGAGGATGTCCTAATGAGCAGCCATAGAAGTTTTAGATCCAGACCAGGTTTTCCTTCTCAATATGAATAATCATTCATTATGACTATGATTATGAGGGTAGGAGAAAATGGAGCTCTAAATTAAAACATGGGAATTATTTCCCATACACAGCTAATGTTTTCTTCTCCATACCACTTGGATACAAGACGTAATGTTTTCTTTATTTGTCTGTGTGTGTGCTTAGTCACTCAGTCATGTCTGACTCTTTGTGATCCCATGGACTATAGCCTGCCAGGCTCCTCTGTCCCTGGGGGTTCTTCAGGCAAGACTATTGGAGTGGGTTGCATGCCCTCCTCCGGGGGATCTTTCCAGCCTAGGGAGTGAACACAGGTCTCCCTCGTTGCAGGTGAATTCTTCATCTGGCTCTGAATTCTTATCTATGCGGATGAAAAAAAATATAACCTTCATTATATGTAGAGGCCCACCTCCTTCCGCTTTGCCCAGAATTGTATTTGCATATTGGGGTGCTTAGGTAATCCCAAAAATTGGGGGGGAAAGTACTCTGATTCTCAGTCTGTTGAGGTTGACACTAAAAGGCTCATTACCCAAAATTATGTGGCCCATTGAAAGATAACAGTTCAGGGCCTTCCCTGGTGGTCCAGTGGCTAAGACTCCACACTCCCAATGCAGGGGGCCCTGGTTTGATCCCTGATCAGGATATTAGATCCCACACGCTGCAACTAAGAGTTCACGAGCCACAACTAAAGATCCTGCACGCTGCAGGTAAGACCTGGCACAGTCCAATAAGTAAATAAATAAAAACAAAAATAAATATTTAAAAAGACATGACAGTTCATAGCCCAGCCCTGGGCTATGAGCCCTAGTGACCTCACTCACTCCCAAGACTCCCATGATGCTGAGATTTAAACCCCAGGTTCCATGCCTCACTTCCAACAGAGGAGCCACTCCTTCAGAACACTGCATTGTGGCTGGGCACTGGTCCGGGCCACTCTCGTGACGGCCACTGCCATCAGGCAGAGCTCTCTGTGGTCCCTGCTCCTGCGTGGTTCCAGCCTGCTGTCTAACCCTGGAAAAGGGGCGTGTGATGGGTGAAGCTTAGGTCACAGGTCCTCACCTTCGCGGCAAGGGAGACTGGGAAAGCAAGTATCCATACTGTGAGACAGGCTCTGCCTCTAACCAAGACATGGAAAACAGGGGATTCCCCAAACAGGGCATGCGCAGGAACAAAAGACAGTGTCTGCCCTGCTTTAACCTGTGGGTCTTGGTGAAATCCCTTGAATTCTCTTTTTTTTTCTTTCCGTCACATTGTGCGGCATGTGGGATCTTAATTTCCTGCTCAGGGATGGAACCTGTGCCCGCTGTGGTGGAAGTGTGGAGTTTGACACCACTAGACCACCAGGGAAGTTCCTCCCCAGCCCCACCTTGTCTCCTTTTAGCTTTCTCAACTGCAAAAAGAGATAATGATCCTGACTTCACAGAGTGAAAGACCAGGAAGCAAAGGCAGACCTGGGTAGCCCAGCCTCCCTGCCTCAGTGGTGTGGCAGGATGGGGCAAAGGAGGACAAAATCCCAGGAAAGAAGGGAGGAGATGTAAAGCACAGGCCTGGAGGTGATTATGGTCTGATCATCAAGGCCAGGACTTGAGC
This sequence comes from Dama dama, assembly GCF_033118175.1. Classification (NCBI taxonomy): domain Eukaryota; kingdom Metazoa; phylum Chordata; class Mammalia; order Artiodactyla; family Cervidae; genus Dama; species Dama dama. Next base: position 7,096,216 of record NC_083688.1, on the reverse strand, counting down.
TGAAATGCCCTCTAAAAGCGGGAATCATCCAGAAGTCATTCCTCTCCAACAGTTATCACTAAGCCCAGAGGATTCTAGAGAGTCGGACTAAAAGAAAGGGAAAGAAGAAAGGGAAAGATGCTTTAAAATAGGACACTGGCTGCACAGGAGAGGGAGGGAAGTCAAAACGCAGGGCAGTGCTGAAACAGAGGTCATCTTGCCCTAAATCAGAATTGGGTAACCGCGGCAACTTCTCACCCAGGGCTCCAAGTCATCTGATCCTCCCACATGCCTGGGCTGCCTGCTAACCAAGTCAGAGTCGCAGCACAGCAGCCTTGAAGCTAAACAATTAAACCTCTGCGTTTTTGCTTTTCATGCCTAAGGTCTCTACACGTGAAAAAACTCGAATGCGATTTTTTTTCCTCTTAGCTATGTGTCTCCTCTCATGTTCCAGACAGGAAAATAAATAACAATGGATTATGAAATATGGTTCCAGAAAAAATGTTGACTTTTTTTTCTGGTATTTTTCATCTCTACAATAGTTTGAGCTCAAAAATAATAACAAAAACACTGTGACTGTATAAATGAAAGATATATATATATTTTTAAAACATCCTGCACAATTCTATATAGTTACTATATATTTTATGCCCTATATATATGTGTGTGCATATATATATAGAGAGAGAGAGAGACAGAGAGAGAAAGAAGTCGTGTCTGACTCTTTGCAACCCCATGGACTATAGCCTGTCAGGCTCCTCTGTTCATGGGATTCTCTGGGCAAGAATATTGGAGTGGATAGCCATTCCCTTCTCCTGGGGATCATCCTGACCCAGGGATCAAACTAGGGTCTCCCGCATTGCAGGCAGATTCTTTACTGGCTGAGTCACCAGTAAAGCCCAATGTATATACATAAAAAAACATTTTAAATTTTAATAAAAATTGTTGAATTGTACATTTACTATGGGGGTATTTATGGTATGTAAATTATACCTCAATAAAACTATCTTTAAAAACTAACCTACACAAGGTTTGAAGACAGATTACAAAGTAGCAGAATATATTTGCTGTGAAAATAACTAGAATAGAGGTATCCTTACTATATAAAGAACTCTCCAAACTTCGGAGAAAAATGTTTACACACGAATGGAAAAAAATGGGCTAGAGAGGAAATAGAAATGGTCAATAAATATGGGGAAAATCTTCATCTTCACCAGAAATCAAATACATATAAGTTTAAAGAAGTAAAAATCTTAATCTAGAAAAATCTAGAAAATTGAAATTTCTTTTTTAAAATAATGTCCAGAATTGGTGACAGTGGCTGCCTCAGACTGAGAAATCCCCTAGGTCTGCCAAATATCACCTCCCTTCCAAACCAACCGTGAATTAAGTCCCCCTTTGTGTCAGCATCACCCTAAACTTCCATTTCTTATCCCTTATTGTTACTGCCTCCTAACATATTGTATCACCCAGTTAAATTTTGATCCCCTGAGAACTGTGGCTTATTCCTCAGTGTACTCCCAGTTTTAGCAGAAAGTATCAATTCTGCACATGTTTCGTATTGAATGAATAAGAAGAGTATAATCGATACAGCTTCCCAAAGGGCATTTTGATCATGTCTATCAAGCCCTTGAAGTTTTTCATATTTTTTGACTCAGTGATTCAAAACAAATTAAAAATTTGTCCTAACCAAAAGGTACAAAGATATTCATCTCAGGGTTAGTTTTCATAAAGAAAATTTGGAAACCATGCAGATGTCCCAACATTCAGCAATACATTAAATTTTTTTCCTATTTTTAATGACCTCTTTTTATTGTGGTAAAATGTACATAACATACAATTTACCATCTTAACCGTTTTAAAATGTGCCATTCAGGGACACTTAATACATCACAATGTTATTGTTGTGCAGCCATCACTACAACCTCTTTCCTTTTCGTGTTCCTCTTTCCAACACACTTTCTTCACCCCAAAAGAGAACCTCATACCCACTGAGCAGGCTTTCCCCAGAAGCCCCTGGTGACCACAATCTCCTTTCTGTCCCTATAGTTACCTATTTAGATATTTCATATTAATGCATGTGGTCTTTTATGTCTGGCTTGTTTCACTTAGTATAATGTTTTCAAGATTCATCCGTGTGGTAGTAATTCATTCCTTTTTATGACTGAATAATATTAAGCTGCATGAATAATATATTTTATTTTCTCAGCGATCAATCAATGAATATTTGGGTTGTTGCACCTTTAGTTATTGTGAATAGTGTTGCTGTAAACATTCATGTCCAAATTTTTGTTTGAACACTGTTTTCAGTTCTTTGGAGTATCTACACCAGGAGTAGAATTGCTGGGTATTCCTATGTTTATGTTCTATATAATTCTATGTTAAGTTTATCGAGGAAGGGTTGAACTGTTTTCCACAGTGGCTGCACCATTTTACATTCTCACCAGCAATGCACAAAGTTTCCATAGATTCACATTTTCTTACATGCTTTTGCGATGTTAGACTGTCTCAGCATGAATAAAATAGACAAGTCAATGCTTTTAAGAAACAGACATTCAGCAGAGGGAGCTGGGTAATAAACAAATTAATATTAATCTTTTTATTTTTTCAATCATTTAAAAACATAAGACTCATTCTTAATATGAAACTGAAACTGTTAGTTGCTCATTCAAGTCTGACTCTTTACAACCCCATGAACTGTAGCCTGCAGGCTCCTCTGTCCTTGGGATTTCCCAGGCAAGAATACTGGAGTGGGTTGCCATTTCTTTCTCTAGGGGATCTTCCCAATCCAAGGATCAAACCCAGGTCTCCCGCACTGTAGGCAGATTTTTTACTATCGGAGCCACCAGGGTATGAGGATGATACAAAAACAAGCTACAAGCCCAACTTGGCCCAAGGGCTATAGTTTTCAACCCCTGGCATACATTTCCACTTATCAAGACCAACCTAGCTGCTGCCAATCTGCCAGAAACAAAGATCAATGCTTAGCCTTGGGTACAGTGTCTCACAACCAGCTGATCGACCCCTTTGGCAACAAGAGGAAGGGTTATTGTGATACCACTGGCATTGGGAGGAGTGCATGTGGAACCCAGGGGACCTAGTCAGGTCTCCCTTGATGTCCCCTGACAACTGTACTGTGAGTGGACAAGTGCTGCAACCCTGACCTGAGGACACGGTGATGAGGGGCACAGACCACCACCAGGCAAGCCATCAAGATTGGAAGAAGTGACTTGAGTGTGAAGACAGAGGAGGAGGGAGAGGAAAAATGCCAGATGTGGCCCAAGACCAACTGCAGCTACGGGATCCCAAGAGACTCCCTCGTCCAAGTTTTCCCCTTAGTAAGAGAGTCATGGGACCCACGAAGGAGATGCTTCCCCATAATATAAGAGAAAGGGAATCTGCATAGATCAAGGCGTGGACTTTAGCCACCATGGATGTGAAACCATGAAGGACCCTACAGGGCCTTCCTGGGACATACCCCTCCCCGTATCCTCTGCTGTAGGTAGCCCTTTTTGAAGGACCAGATAATAGTATCTCAAACATATTTCCTGAATTTTTCAGATGCTAAAAGCCTCCACCAAATGGAAAAAATTAACCATTTGATGATCATGAGCATGTAGCCCCAGACCTTCTGGCACCTAAAGAGTGATCACCATCAACCAATGAGAGACATGAGCATGAGGTGATCACACACCCTGCGACCCTCATCCCTCACCTGACCTTTAAACATGATTTATTGAAACCTTTCAGGGAGTTCAGGGTCTGGCGGCATGAGCCACCTGTTCTCCTTGCATGACTTTGCAATAAATCTTTCTCAGCTTAAAACTCCAATGTTTCGATTTATTTGACCTCACTGTGCATCTGGCACATGATCTTGGAACTTGCATTTGGTAACAGAAATGTGCTGCCTAGGTCTCCTTTTTAGAGTGACCCTCCTGCCTCCCCCGACCCTATGTGAGGTTAGCTAACAGCCTCAGCCACAGCACCTTCAGGATCCAGTCCAAGAGCAGAAGACCAATGTTCCAGTTCAATCAATTAAGCAAGTGAAGTTCTCTCTTACCCAACCTGTTTCAGACCTTCTATTCAGGCCTTCCATTGATTGGATGAAGCCCACCCACTTAGGGAGGGCAACCTCCTTTGCTCAGTCTACCTGATCAAATGTTAATCTCCTCCCAAAATATCTTCACAGACACACACAACATAATGTTTGACCAAATATCTGGCACAGCAAAACTTGGTCAAGTTGACTTTGTTTGTCTACTTGTGTGTTGTGCTTGAGATAGTCTCTGACTTAGGCTCAGCGACACTCAAAAAACATGTAGATATTTTAAGCAAGCTTTTTTACTTGGCCTATTGTTACTCTGGGATTGGATAATAGTTGACTGGTATTTTGGACAACATAAAACTAATTTGATTAAAATTAAAACAAGCCAATTATGAACCATGTAAAACTAACCTGAAACTCAATTTTACAAATACTGTGTACCTCACCCACTTAAGAACTCCTTGAAAACATGGGAACTATCTTAAATTATCTTTTATCCCCTTAGCCTTATATATTGTCAGGAAGCCTCATAGGGTCTCAAAGTTTCAATCTCTTTATCTGTAGAATGGGGATTAAATGATCAAATTAGATAATGCAGATAAAATGATAAACAGTAACTACATACAGTATATGCATGTAGTTAGTTCTTATCCAGTGTTCACTTTTATTGTCATCATCACCATTTCTACATAAATCAGTTATACTACAACTATGTAATAAAATGTATTCTTTTAATGTATCCATAACATCCTTACATTCCCTTTTATTCCTTACAAACAGAACTGAGTGTGGTGTAAAGGAGGCTGCCCTCCCTAAGTGGGTGGGCTTCATCCAATCAATGGAAGGCCTGAATAGAAGGTCTGAAACAGACTGGGTAAGAGAGAACTTCACCTGCTTAACTGATTGAACTGGGACATTGGTCTTCTGCTCTTGGACTGGATCCTGAAGGTGCTGTGGCTGAGGCTGTGGGGTAGGTGATGATTCAAGTAGGATATGTCTTTTGAACTTTCTTCTACTCTTTCTTTTTTCTTGGGATGTAGACATGATGCCAGAAGCTCCAGCAGCTATTTTGTGACTATGAGGCAATTTGAGTATAGAAGCCAGCAGCGGGGATAGTGGAGAAGAAAGAAGGAGGAGCCTGGATAGCCTGAAGCTGCCATACCACTCCTGGACTCCCTATTCCTGACTTCTCAACATACAAAAAGCAAATAAGTGAAACTCTAATTTGTTTAGACCATACTGTATACCTGTTTCTTCATCTATAAAATGGAGAGAATAATAGTAACTTAGTGTATAGGTTTGGTATGAGGATTAAATAGTTAATATATGTGACTTAAAATAATTGAAAACTATGAGCAGAATGACCTCTAAAAGTTGTAACAATCTGCTACTTCTTTCTCTTTTGTGAGAAAAATGTCTGGCATTTAAGTGCTCAATAACGTGTAAGCTATCATGAGCAACACTCTTATTATTTCAAGTTTTTGTTACAGGTAATTTAATGCAGTTCATAATTAATACTGCAATGATTAAAAACTCTATTAAAACTTTCTAATGGTCAGAGAAGATATTCTTTATAAAATGTTTAGTGAGGGAAAAAACACTTCATTAAACTGTATATATAGTATGACCCCAACTTAAACCATTATAGAAATGCTCAGGGAGAGGGGATCAGGATGGGGAACACATGTAAATCCATGGCTGATTCACGTCAATGTATGGCAAAAACCACTACAATATTGTAAAGTAATTAGCCTCCAACTAATAAAAATAAATGGAAAAAAAAAAAAGAAATGCTCAGAAATTTGGAAAAGTTTTAGAAAGAATTAGTTCTGAGAGATATGATCACAGGTAATGTTTGTTGTCTTTAAAAGTTTCTCTATTTCCAAAATGTTAACAATAAATATAGGACGTTTATAACTGGGAAAGATGTTATTTTGAGACATTAAAAGGAGGCTAAGATATAACAAATGATTTTTATCTTAAGCAGACTTAAAGTAGCAATCCACGTGCTAGCACAAATCATCTAAGGAATAAGATAAATAAGTTACATTAGTGGTGAATTCACTCACACAGCAGAGCTAGTGGTAGCTGGACTTCAAAAAAGGGCCTGTACATAGATAAATTGATTCTATGTTTATGTGTGTCCTAAAGTTTCTGAACCCACAGGTAAGGAATGTCTAAAAGGGAACACGGAGTCCTCAATGTGGGGAACTTGGCTTGCTGCCTACTCATTAGAGTGAGAGGGAAACACCAGGCATGACTTATTAAACACATTTAAAGAGCATGCTTCTAACTGATTGTTCATGGAGACAGAGGCAGTACTGAGCACCATGCAGGGCAATTGTCTGAATTAAACAACTGTAGCTATAAACTTAAGCTTGATATACTGACTCAAGATTTTGGTTTTGTTTATGGAGACAGGCTCATAACATCATTCCAAGGCTTTAATAAAAACACAGAATTGATCACTGAGCCTCCCTCCAACAAGCAGCACAGCCCTCTTAGGTGTGATGTCTGTACCATCACCCACAAATCAGGAGAGAGTTGTTTCAGCATCAAGGAAATTCATAGGTATGTATTTTACACTTGGATCTTATTTGTGCAATTCTAAGAATAGAACGCAAGGAGAGTGGTTTTCTGATGTAAATCCCAATGAAACATAATTTCTTCAAGAAGTGAAGCAGTGCCAGCAGACGGTTTTCAGAGGTTAACATTTGGCTTTCAAAAAAATTACCAACTCTGGCATTGTGCTCACAAAGAAATACGGTGCTGTTAACCGCACGTGGAAGCACTTTTGTGAGGAAGTGTTGCACTTCCAAAATTCTTTGACGTATCTCCTCCCCCACCTGCCTCTGCCGCTCCCACCACCACCTGCAGCAGATTGCTAGTTTGGTAAAGTGCCCAGCTCAAGCCCCAGCTAAAAAGTGCTTACTTTCTCTACTTTTCCCAATACCATCTTTTCAAGACTCTGGGATTCTAAAGCACAAAAGATAAAGGGGCTCTGGCATGTGAGGAAGAAAGTGATTCTAGTCAGTAAATATTTGCTCCTATTATTATATTCACTTGCTCCTATTATTTCTCAAGGCATTAGGAGTAACAATAGTAATTGCTAACATTCAGGGCAGGCTCCAGCAGCCATGGCACCTGGGCAGTTGCACGGGAGCCCACACTCAGAATCACCTTGCCCTTGGCTTAGAGTGCTGCCATTGTCATCTTAATTTTTGAACATTTTCAATTTGCCCTGAGTCCCACAAATTATGTAGCCATCCCATTAACATTTATAGAGCACTCAATATGCAACAGACTCTGTTCTAACCATTTATCCACATGTTAATTTCCTTGTTGTTGTTGTTTAGTGGCTAAGTTGTGTCCCACTCTCTGCAACCTCATGGACCCGCCAGGCATTCTTTACCATCTGAGCCACCAGGGAAGCCCTTTCATGTCCAGTCTCTCACAATTGCCGTTTCCCAGAGGCTACAAGATATGTGATGAAGGATGGTGGGATATGTGCTTCTGTGTTGTGTCAAAATTTTCTCCATTTTAAGTTCTAAGTTAAGTAAATATTAATAGCTATGACCCACATGTCTTCCCTGAGAGCTCAGTTGGTAAAGAATCTGCCTGCAATGCAGAAGACCCCGGTTCCATTCCTGGGTCAGGAAGATCCGCTGGAGAAGGGATAGGCTGCCCACTCCAATATTCTTGGGCTTCCCTTGTGGCTCAGCTGGTAAAGAATCCAGCTGCAATACGGAAGACCTGGGTTCCATCCCTGGGTTTGCAAGATCTCCTGGAGAAGGGAAAGGCTACCCACTCCATTATTTTGGCCTGGAGAATTCGGGGTTGCAGAGTCAGACACGACTGAGCGACTTTCACTTTCACAACCCATATAAACAAACCTCTTTGAAATCTTCCCATAATCTGTTTAAGAGTGTGAAGTTCTGAGACCAAAAATTTGGAGAAGCACTGCAATACAGGAACGAAGCACACTCAGGAAGCCATTAGCAACAGAGACGGTGTAGATGACAATGGCGACTAATATGTGAGGTTTGCGTCCCATTTGGGGAGGAACTGGCCTTTCATGGAGAGGAAACCGCGTGGATGGGTGAAGGGAAAAGAACAAGTGGGGTGGTGGCTAGGGGCCACGGGGGCAAAGGCGCCCAGGGAGTGAGTCCCCCGAAAGCACCGGAGAGGCAGGCCGATCTCTCTGCAAGGACACGTATGTCCTTCCCTCTCACACTAATACCACAGAGGCAGTAAATTCTTCTCCTGCAGGTCAGCGATCTCGTGAAAGCCAGGACATACCATGGACCAGACAGAAAAAAAGGCCTGTCTCTCCGAATGATAACATTTAAAACTCTGTCCAGTTTGTAACGACTGTACAGTATGGCGCACAAGTTAAAACATCTGCTTCCTGACTTAGGGGGGTGAATGAGAGGGGAAAGCGACGCAAGGAAGGAAAAGGCGGGAAAATAAAGCCTTAAAGAAAGAAAGAGCGGGCTGCGGGCAAAGGGGGGAGGTAGCTCAAGAAGCCAATGAATGAGACCGAGGCTGCGGCACGTACACCGGCCGCCCGTGTGCGCAGGCGCACGCCTAGTGATCTCGCGGGAAAGAACCGTTGCAGGTCCCGGCGTGGAGCCCAGGTAGGAGGGGAGTGGGTGGGGGAGCGGGAGTGAAGTCTCGCGAGAAGAGGCGGTCGCTGTAGCGGAGCCTTCTGGCTGTGTGTGTGTTTGAGGAGGATCCGGCGCCGAAGCTGCAGACGGTTTGCTGAGCCCGTTAGTGTCCCTTCGGAGACTCAACGCCGGCGTCATGTCCCGGTACCTGCGCCCCCCCAACACGTCTCTCTTCGTGAGAAACGTAGCCGACGATACCAGGTATGTACAGGGGAGGCCGCAGGCGGTAGGGAAAGACCGCTGCGGCGACGCATGGGGCCTGGGTCGGGGGGAGGGGAAGGGGTGAAGATGGCGGGTACCGCGCGGGCTTTCCGGCCCAAACTAGGCCGCGCCGCCGGCTCAACCGCCGCGTGGGAGCGAGGGCGGCGGCCGCTGATCCTCCCAGGCGGTCGCGGGAGCGCGGGCCGCGTGGCGGGGGTTTCGGCCCCCTCCCCCTCCGCAGATCGGGGGGAGCCTTCCTCCCCGCTTCCTCTCTTCGGTTCCAATCTCGGGTCTCCGCCGATCATCAGCGCCCCATTGATTTGAAGTTAACGTTCTTTGGGGTGCACGCCCCCTCGGCCCACAAGTTGGCTTTTTTTTTTCTTTTTTTTCTCCTTTTAGTTAAAATTGCTTTGCAGTAAAATAACGGGATCGGGGCGGGGGGTGAGTGTGGCGTAGCATTTGCTACCCTTTTTGCTGTGTTATATTTGCCTTTTTTTTTTCTTTTGGTGTTGGAGATGTTTGGAGAAAAGGGATGTTGAGATTAGAGATAAAAAAAATTTCTCCCAGTGAGACGGTACGAAACAGTCCTTCCCTTTTTCCGGGAAATGCCGATCACGCTTTGAAAACGGAGGTTTAGGAAGCTTCTACCGTTAGGGCGTTGATAGCTAAATCGGATTAATCTGGACCGTCCCTTTGTTCTCGCCAATTCCCTTAATTGTTTGGAGTTGCGGTCAAGAATATTTTGGAAAAGGTGTTACCAGATTTACGGTTTCACAAGTAACCACTTGACACACACGCACCATTTTGGTAGCCTTGTGTGATTTTTCTGTCTTTTAAGTAGGGAAAGGAAAGTAAGCAATAGTACTCTAGCTCCTAGGAAATTTTCCCCTTTTTGTCATACTGACATTTATGAGGAAATTTTATATATTTGTCTTTTATTTTTCAAACTGTATCTACCTGTTATCAAGTGTGTAACCCTGTCGCTAAAATTGGGGGCAAAAAAAGTGCTTGATATTTTTCAGAATACTAGAGTTGCTTTAATACTGTGTTTTTTTTTTTTTTTAATTAATACTTACATACAACTTAATGTTAACTATAGTTTTTATGAAAAGTGAAGACTGTGGATAAAAGCAGTGAAGATTAAGTTGTAATCAAGTTTTCATAAATGTCTGTTTTCCTGTTGATGTAAAACACTAGTAGGTTTTATCACCAACTCTTTTATTATGTTCCAAAATCATGGATTCTGGCTGTCCTTTTTCAAAAAGACATGTTGTATATTTTTACAGTGGCTCTCCCTGTTTGTTTCAGGTCATCCAGGAACATAGCACAGTCCCTTTCATTATTTAAGATAGTACAGAAAGAAACCTATTTCTTACAAAGAAACTGTTAAGAGTGAACATAAAAATTTGGCGTCTTTTTATGATGTTTTAGGTCTGAAGATTTACGTCGGGAATTTGGTCGTTATGGTCCTATAGTTGATGTGTATGTTCCACTTGATTTCTACACTCGCCGTCCAAGAGGATTTGCATATGTTCAATATCCTTTCTTCAGATGGCTGATTAGTGAGGGGTGTTGAAGTTTGAAATTCAAGTTTTTGTAAGAGGTAACATCTAAAAAGTAGTTTTTTTGGTGTTTTTTTTTTTTTTTTTGTCCTCTAATGTTTTGTCTTCAGTTTTTTCCTAAATTAATTCTGACTCGCATTGTTCTTACTATTTCTTAAAGTTAATCCAAAAATAGTAAAATATTTAAATTCCCATTCATGCTGCTGAAACTCAAATCAATTATAATATGTGATTTAAATTTGAATACACTCTACCACCTCTAATGTAACTCAAAGGTTAATATGTTCTTGTGCTTAGCAATTAAAGTTTGGTATTCTTGTTTGTTAATTTGAATCACTTGATCAAAAACAAATTGTATAACAATGAGGTAAGCTTCTTTAATATTGTCCCCTAATTTGCTGTCCTCTGTTGTTACCTCAGAGAATGTAAAGCTGTACAGTTAATGGCGACCCCAAAGAGAAAGCATGAAAGAACCTTTAGAGTAGAGTTCAACACTTAAGGCAAGTAGACAAGCCAAAGACCTCTTAAGGATCAGGCTTGAAGAGAAGGGAGAGTTTGGGAAAAGAAAATATAAAGAAAAGCTGGAAGAAGGACAAGCCTAATGGGAGACAAAGCCTCGCTTTATCTACAAAAGGGGGAAAAGGTTGTTTTTCAAAGTTAAAGATAAAGCCATCTGTCATATTTGGCCAAGCATCTCATGACAAGTCCTTCTGACAAGCACTTAAAGAGTTAAAGGTCAAGATGAAGTTGAATGATGGCCAAGATTAAAGGAGTCATACCTGATGTATCCTACAGAATAACTATTTTCCTTGTTTTTTTTTTTTCTTTTTTTCTTTTTTTTTTTTTCCTAATGTTTTGTAAGCAGTTAATTTTCAAAATTTTTCCGGTTTGGTCTAGGGACAAAACCTGTAACTTGATCTTGTGGGCTTTTGATGTTGTGGTGTGGTCTTGTATAAATGCACTCTCTCTTAGCTTGTGAAGTTCAAGTGTAACAGGATGTAATGTTGTTAAGCTTAAACTCAGCATAGTTCTGTTTTGGGCCAGGTGGTCAGGTGCCATAGGGTGGCAGGCAGGGCTCTTGGAGTAGCATGAGGTTCTGGAGTCAAACCGACTCCACAGAGGCGTGGTGAAAGGGGATACAGGTGCATGCATTGGGGATTACTTAGAAACTGCTCTGGTGGTCTTAGAAGGTCATATCCACTAGAGATACTGTCTGTTTATAGATTTTTAAAGGGAATGCTAGTGGCACACACATTCTTCTAAAATCTGCAGCTTAGTTCTGTGAAACCTACTGGCCCTGAATGCTTTAGCACATATGGTCAGTTGTCCCAGAATGCGCTGCAAAAGGCCTTATCCTTGCTGTAAGCACTAATCAGGATCTATGGGAAATTGTTCCCTGGCCCGGAGTCTCAGGTGATATTATTTCCTTCCGTGAGATCATCTTGTGACAGCAAAGGTTTGGGCTGTGTACTTAAATTCTTACTGCTTACATTCACCGGATCTCGGGAAACTTAGCCGAGTTCTAGAGAGACTTAGGGGAAGTGCCAGAGCTGCCACTCTGCAGGGCCACTGCTCAAGGACAGTTGTGAGAATTGGTTGCAAAGCTCTGTTACAGAGAGGGTAAGAACTATATCTGGCTTGTTTTCTTTTTTTTTAAACTAGCAGCGTATTCTGGCTTAGAGTGTTGACCTGATTTTACCTGGTTTGGGGGTGGCCTGGGAACCAGGATCAGGAGTTTGTGATACTTGAGCCAGAGAAGAGTTATTATTCAAAGGAACCTCAAGGCAAATTACAGCTTTTTTTATATATATAAAATTTTTCTTTGGTCTTAAAATAGTTAAAAAGAAATGGGTATCAGGATTTTGCAAAGACGTTGAGTATAAATTTCTCCATAACTGGCATCAGAATATTTGACTGCCTTTGCTGTTCTCTTTTTTATCTGATCCCATTCCCAACTAACTGTCTCTTAATGGGTAAGGTAGAGCCTTGCCATGGTTCATCCAACCCAGGATTCTGTTTTTGAGGGTAGCCCCAGATGGTGATTGGCTCTCATTAATAATTTTTACGTTTCATGATCTAAATCCTTTTATTTTGTCTCAAAGTAGTATACCATTAAATGAACTTGTTCTTTTCAATTATTTTATAGAGCCAGACTGCATTAACCTGGAAGAGTGTTTGGTTATAGTATTCCAGGCTGTAAACTCCCCATCAACCTTTGTCTTTTCATGATGAAAGCGTCAGTATGTAAGACTTGAGAAAACCTCTCCTTCACTACACATAATAGCCTCGGGAAGAGAGAACTGGGACCCTGCTGTGGTCCTTAAGTCCTTTCAGAACAAAAAATAGCAAATATAGTGAGACCTTTTAGCCTCTGGAGTAAGAGAATATTAATATCAGTCTTGAAGGGAGTATATCACTCTGGGATGTTTTTAATCAGCACTTAAGATCTGCACTCCTCTCATTAAGAAATAGAAATGGACAAGTTAGAACAGTGAATTTCAGTACATGAATTTTAGAATGAAAATCCACACCCAAACCTAGCCTAGGTCCACTTCAGAAGCTTTTCGGTTAGACACTGCTCTGAATATGTGCTTGGCTTCTATTAGAATGGTGGTTTTAGGAAAGGAACTAAATTTGGCCTGAAGAATTTTGTGAAGCTTACATTGACTGGGGAGAACAAAGCAACTTGGCCTCTCAGATCAAAAGCTGGGTACCAGCAATTCCTGCTTTGGGCTTATAAGTATTATCTTGAAATTCTCAAATTGAAAACCAGTCCCAAACCCATTTCCTCATGGGAATCTTTATGTTTAGTGTCATGGTTAGGGTTTTCTAATCCAGGAATCTTTAGAAATGGTCTGTTATTTCCTGACAGCATGCTTTTATAGTCTGTGCATGGATGTAATGTGCTTTTGGTATAGTGATGTCTTTAGTGTTGCTTGATTCTGTCTTGATAACTGCAAGTGGCTAGCATATCAGTCTTAGTGTGGTATAGTAAGACAGCTACGTGAAATAATCTGTTAGATATGTCTGAAAAAATAGCAAGATTAATTTGAGGTTAATGCTTTCATTTCTTGTAATATTCCGCTTGCTTACACAAGAACTATTGGCATTTTTTTTTTTTTTTTCATTTGAAACAAAAATACAAAAAACAGTTTTGGTTTTATTTTAAGAAATTTTTGTTTTGGCATACAACATAAAATTGGCATTTGTTTTTCTATTTTGTCTTTTTCTGTAAAATTCTTAAAACAGGAAAATCCTGATGGGCTTACTTGGTGGTTTAGCTATAACAGACTTTATATCAATTATAACTTTATAATATGTATTCGCATGTGTTTTCAAACTTACCACAAGTACCTTCATACTATGAAGTGTTTATAGCTGAATCAACCAACTAGTTAGTGGGGTCTTGATTTTCTAGAATAATGTTGAGAGATTGCAAATTGTTCCAGGCTTACCAACTGAACTCATTATCAAAGTTTGCAAAACTTCCCAAGCCCCTTAACATTTAGCACATTTGAGGATGTTCGTGATGCCGAAGATGCTTTACATAATTTGGACAGAAAGTGGATTTGTGGACGCCAAATTGAAATACAGTTTGCACAGGGGGATCGAAAGAGTAAGTATAAGTACTCTTATGTCTAATACATGTAAAATACATCATATTTAGACACTGTTTTGAGAATGCTTCTTGGAAATATTTGTGCAATGTGTCTATCTGTTCAAAACCGATAACGCTAGTTTGGGGGAATTCTTGAATACTTTGCAGAATTTCAAGGTAGACATAAGGATTTAGAATGCATTGACCAGAATCCCTGAAGTATGTTTGGACATGAAGAAAGTGGATCATTATTATCAGTTATGGCATGTTTAATATGCTGATTGTGTAATTGAATAAAATTTATAAAGTTTTGGTTCTCTTGAGTCTTTTCCCTTCCTTATAAAGATCATCATGGTATATTGAGTAATTATGTAGGTGCCTGACTGTAGAAGTTGACAGACTGAGAAAGAGTATATAGATTAAACCTAGAATAGATGCTATTATTATTACTTGATTTTTGTTAATGCAGGCATACACCAGGTGCTGGCTGCATGCTAATAAGGCAGAAGTACAGGCTTTATAGTCAAATAAACCTGGGTTTAAATTCTGGCCTAACCGTTATGTTACCTTAAGCAAGATAGTAAAAGACAGAGGTTAAGATAGTTACTGAAGAGAGGAGAATCACTTAGGTAGATACAAGCTATTAGTAATTCTCTAGTTTTTGGGTTGGATGATAGGTTCCTGGGTAGTCACTGTATTATTTATACCTTCATACACACATACGTAAAGTATCTGCTTCATAGGATCAAATGAGATTAATGAAAGGATTGAGGCCTCTCCAAGGATATGGGTATGTCTAAGGCATTCAGCAAGTGTTAGTTATCTTTGTCATGGTTTCTCAGAACTATATAACTAAATATATGTTGTTGCATTTTGACATTACATATTGTTCATAGGCCACCATTAAGTATTTTGTCATTGTTAATTGTGTTCCAGATGAGTGGAAACCATGGTAAGATTGTTCCAAATTAGCATGTGGTTCAAAAGTCATTTGTGTTTTAATTTGGAATTTTAAAAATATTTTCCTGATGTTGAAGTAGTTGACTTATTTTGGACTACAAACTAGATGTGAGAGGTCTTGGGGAAAAAAAATAATTGGGATAGTTGAGAGTATCATTTTTAACATAAAACCATCTCTAATTTGCCTTGCTTGAAAATAAATACCTTTTCCAAGATATTCACAGTTAGCCTTGACACAGATTTCAGGGCAAAGGGGAAAGTGATACAGGAAATTTTCCTATAACTTGAAGGCTTAAATACTACATTTTTAATGTTTGTAAATATTTCCCTTCTCTGTTTCATAGCTCCAAATCAGATGAAAGCCAAGGAAGGGAGGAATGTGTATAGTTCTTCACGCTATGATGATTATGACAGATACAGACGTTCTAGAAGCCGAAGTTATGACAGAAGAAGATCAAGAAGTCGGTCCTTCGATTACAACTATAGAAGATCTTATAGTCCTAGAAAGTAAGTGATGTGTACCACAGTGATGTGTCAGAAAAACTTTGTTAGTCTTTAATTTTTTTAATCTTTTTGTATACTTTTTAATTATGTATATTGTATGCTTCATTGAGACTTAAGATATTTTTACTACTTTATTTTTTTTAAGTTTTATGGTTCACTTTTTTAATTAGAAACTTATAAATAGACATGTGTCACTGTTTGCTTTTTCTGATGTACTTTTTAGCAGTAGACCGACTGGAAGACCACGGCGTAGCAGAAGCCATTCCGACAATGATAGGTAAATAACTTTGCTTTGAAAAAGACTTTATACATTTTTCAATTTCAGAGTGAACTTTTGCTCTAAAAACAAATTTGATTAATATAGAATCTAATTTTTACTCTAATTGTATTTCTCCTCTGTTTTGAAAGATTCAAACACCGAAATCGATCTTTTTCAAGATCTAAATCCAATTCAAGATCACGGTCCAAGTCCCAGCCCAAGAAAGAAATGAAGGCTAAATCACGTTCTAGGTCTGCATCTCACACCAAAACTAGAGGCACCTCTAAAACAGATTCCAAAACACATTATAAGTCTGGCTCAAGATATGAAAAGGAATCAAGGAAAAAAGAACCACCTAGATCCAAATCTCAGTCAAGATCACAGTCTAGGTCTAGGTCAAAATCTAGGTCAAGGTCTTGGACTAGTCCTAAGTCCAGTGGCCACTGATAGTATAAACCATGATATTTTTAGGCATGTATCATTCATTTACTCATAGTTTGGTTTACTTAAATTATCAGGAATACAATGTTGCAATGATGCTTAAAAAACACTTGTCAGTTTTCCCTGTACCAGGCAATGGTTATAATTAAAATGATATGCTGTTGAGAAGCCACTCTTAAGAGTCCAGTTTGTTTAATGTTATGGGCAGCTACCAATTCGTGGTGTCTCTGTATATTTTTGTAAAGATTCTCATTTTTTATGCTTGAAGTATTGGTGAAAAGATGTTGGTTGACCATAATTTGCAACATTGTCTTATTAAAAATAAACTTTCATATCCATATTTGGTAGAACTGTTAACCTAGAAATGTAGCTTGCTAATAAGATAGAATGATAAAAAAGTGAAGTTGTAGCCACAGTACAACACTGACCGACCAGACACATTTAGGTTCAGGGTGGACCTTTTTGTCTTGTCAAGATGTCTAGGCCCGTGATGATAATTTATGGCACAGTGTGGAATAGTTCTTTTGTTAACCCCCACTGTCTTGGGAAATGACAACTGGGTTAAGTAGCATTTTCAGGCAGATTGTTTGATTGAAACAAGGAGCCTTCACTTTCCTGGTTTCCATGAAGATTTGGAACCATACAAACGTCGGAAAAACTCACCTTAAAATTTGGGCAGGTTGATGATGGCAGAAATAATTTTAAGGGGAAAAGAATGCTCTTACGTAGTTACTCTAAACTTTAAGGAGCGTTGTTGACCATAATGCATAGTTTTCTTACTGCTGTTAAAAGCAAGTAAAGTGCTTCAAAGGAGGTTTTGTTTGTGAGTGCATAGTATAAAAGGACTGAATTTTGATGCTTAAAGCCCTTGGTGTGTGCATTTGTATCAAAATGTGCCCATCTCTTTATGAAGGAAGCTTGTTCTTCACACCTCAGTTTATTTAACGTGAGGCAAGTTAAAAAGCAACACTCCCATTCTAAGTGATTCTCTGGTGCCATGAGATTTAAAATAACTTTGGAAAAAATTAATTTCAAGAAAGTCACATCTCTTGAGTTTTTGATTGATTATCAGTGTAGTACCTGATAAAAATAAGAAAATAATACCCTACTGTTTATAAAAATGTCTAACATCTCTCTGTGAGATCATGTGGGGGCAATAAAAAGTGACTTGATATGTCCAGTCTCATTTCAGAGTAAAAGCTAGCATCTTTAAAATTTTAGATTGCTTGCTTACAGGCATAAGTAAGAAATGTTGTGGGGAAACTATCCCTTTTAGAGGATTTTTTTCAGTTTTGGTTTTAGAGATCTAGGCCTTGCCTGTAAAGAACAAAAGGTGGTTTTTAAATACTGTTTGTGGAATGTGTTTAAAGGATTGATTCTAGAACCTTTGTATATTTGATAGTATTTCTAACTTTCATTTCTTTACTGTTTGCAGTTAATGTTCATGTTCTGCTATGCAATCATTTATATGCACGTTTCTTTAATTTTTTTAGATTTTCCTGGATGTATAGTTTAAACAAAAAGTCTATTTAAAACTGTAGCAGTAGTTTGCAGTTCTAGCAAAGAGGAAAGTTGTGGGGTTAAACTTTGTATTTTCTTTCTTATAGAAGCTTCTAAAAAGGTATTTTTATATGTTCTTTTTAACAAATATTGTGTACAACCTTTAAAACATCAATGTTTGGATCAAAACAAGACCCAGCTTATTTTCTGCTTGCTGTAAATTAAGCAAACATGCTATAATAAAAACAAAATGAAGGAAATAATGATTAACTGGAATTATTATAGTTTTGAATGAGATTCTAAAATAACAGTGGAAACAATTCTTTTAGATTTAGGAGTATTTTAAATCAGTGTTGCACTAGGCACAACTTTTACTTTGGAAATGATAGAACTTGCCAGAAAGGTACATCTTTTACATAGTACTTAAAATTTCCTATGTAATTTCAAAAGTTGTTTCATGATTGCATATTAAACCCCTTGGGTTAAATAACTTAGGTTATTTGTAGTGTTAAGATATGCATTAAAATGAAATTTGAGTCAGATTTTTAAGTTTATATTTTCATTATTAGATGGACCAATAATTCTACTCGTCCCCATCCTAAACAGGGTGGATTGGGCCTTATGTTTATGGCATGATTTAAAATATTTTTGCCTTCAGTGTTGGTGAGCATTCAATGTTAAGTGATAGTCACTGTGGGGAACTGGTTTAGGTGTTTTGTGGTCTGAGTTCTAGCTTTATACTGAAAACAAGTATAGCTGATATTTATTATGATGTGCCAGACACTGTTCTAGTTTTATGTATTAATTCATTTACTCATCATGAACCCTGTAAGAAAGATAATTTTATTTTCTCCATGTCACAGATGATAAACTGAGGCACAAAGAAAAAGCTACAAAAGGCAGATCCAGGATTTGAGCTCAGGCCTGATCCTTAGATGATTTTTTTTTTCTTAGTGGACTATAAATAGAGTAGATTTAGGAAATAACCCATTGAAATTGTTCTCAGTCCATATAGAATTAGCAGGCCTGATGTTTTTGGGTTTTTTATGTGTCACTTATTTTTAGATTTTCTTGGGAACTTTATATGTTATTTCTAAAGTGACATACTTAACATGGCTTCAAAGGGACTATTATAGTTGAACCCAGGGTAGGGATCCTACTGATACTTGAGGATCCTTATAGAGGGCTTTAATGTTGGGTTACATAGTTGTGTAATTATTGAGTATGTACTATGTGTCTGGCGCAACCCAGTATTGGAGTAGAACATATCAAGACTCAAGTGAGAGCTGACAGTTCACCTCTCTTTTTACTTAAGATCTCTCTGCATTTTTTTTTTTTTTTTTGAAGCCAAGTAAACAAGAAGAATAATGACAGATAATGCTTAAGAAAGGAAAGTGCTAAATAGAGTATGAGCTCTTAAGTTACAACCCAGGAAAAATACCTGGGAACTATTATACTATTCTCTTGAAAATTTGGCCCTGTAAGCTGCTACATCCAGTTCAACTAACAAAATCCTGTATACCACAGAGAAGAATAAAGAAAAACCAAACTGACAAACATCCTTCTTTTATTTAAGACCAAACTGCAGCTGGAATACCCAGTACAGTTCTGCTTACTACACTTCAAGAAAGATCTGAGAAAGCGGAAAAAGAACCAAAGAAGGGCAGTTCAAGCGACCAAAGGGTGGGTGGAAGGTGCTGCAGTATGAATACTGTACGAATATTTTGACTCTGGTCTGAAAAGATAAAAGAATGTTATGGAAACTACATGGAATATTTGAAGTCCCTTCAAGTTTGAAAGTAAGCATTTTAGGACAAATAAAAGGAAATTCAACTTTGTACTTGTGGAAACTAATCCCTAAATCTGAATAGGTTTATACTGATTCATGGGTAACAGGTCCATGTTAAATTATTGGAAACTAGGATGTCTGAATATCAAGGAAGACAGCCATAGTCTCTTACAGTGCCTCTATTGGTCTGTCTCAAAGTGAATTGGGTGAGAAAAGGTATGGTCCAATATAAACTTGGTTATCTCTTAAAGTCAGTTCTATTTTTGCTATTGGGAAATCTTGCCTTTGTTTATTATTCCAGTGCCAGTGTTTTCTGCTAATGCTTTGCTTTGTTGGCATCTGAGTTTCCTTACTGGTATGCCATATGTGGTTTACATCCTCCTTAAACACGCTCCCTCGTAAATTCCAATTATGATACTTGACATCCAGCTAAGAGGGTCCATCTCTTCTCACCTCTTTCCTAGTCAGTATATACAGCAAACATTTACTGAGCCCTTAGTATGCCCAAAAAATTGTACGGGGTAATTGGGGAGGAAAACAGATAAAACCCACTTATTCAATAAATGTCTACTGAGCACAATCTAGTGAATCATTACATTGTGGCCTCATTGTCTTGTTTGAGGTGTATTATAACAATATTTTACACCATTTATATCCTATGTAATTATAAAATCCGATATATTATCAAAGAAGCAATTTTGTGGTTATTTGCCATTTAAAAGTATCCAGTATTTGTTTGCATCCCATTAGTAACAAATAATGAAAAAATGATTTGTTTTAATCTGTAATAAACTGATTTATTGTGCAGTGACTGTAATATACTAGAGTTATATTTAATTGTTAACTCTGCCTCCTCAGACACATATTAGGCAACAATCCCCAAAATAAGTATTTAACTTTGCATCAGATGTAAAGGAGACTCTGGGTGCTATAATTAAGATTTATTTTGAGGCAGACAGAGAGCTGTTAATTCCCAACTGATTTAGTATGTTCTGTAATTGAGAAAATGTTCACCAAATTATACTTTTTAGTGATTTACATGTACATTTTATAGGGGACATGTTCTGTGTATAGTGAATAAATAACTTTTGTAGTATCGCAAAATGTTTTGGATTCCTTAGTTCCTCATTAGGATGTGCAGTTTACCTATACATTGATTTCATCACTTGCATATTTGTCTTATTTCTGCTGCATTTAAAACTTTTTATCTAAAGTTATTCCCCTAAAAATATAGAAGTGTTTAAGCCTTTATAAAGATTTTGAAAATATAGCAGAATACATCTAAGGGAGATGTGAAATGGAGGTATTTTTACCCCTGCTACATTTTTTAATATTTCAAACTTGCACAAGACCACACAGCAAGTAAGTGGCAGATACTAGTTAGTGTCCATGGTTTTTCATTTGGTTCATCTTTTTTAATCAAATAGGTAAATTTAATAACTTAATACAATTAATACAATGGAATCTAGAATTCACTTGCAAGATTTAATAGATTTGTCAAAATAATTTAATTAGAGTATTTTTAACTTTCTTGGATGAAAAAGAAGTTAAATGTAATCCAGGATCAGCTGTTGACAGCAGCTATCACTCACTCTCCAATCTAGCTTCCCAAATCTCAATCACATTGTATTGCATTTTGAACATTCTTGTTTACAAAATCCTGAGATATTTTGAAGTGGGGAGGCTGTGAACTTGAACAGCACAGTGGTAGCTCAGGAGTAACAGTGTTCAGCGAAGAGGTCTATCAAAGCTTTTTACACCTGGAGTCCCAGGTGTAACTGTCCTCATTGATAAATGAAGTCAGCAGACCATTCACAACTACTATCTGTAAGACGTAGCTAGCTGCTATGGAAAAGGTTCGTATTTGGGTTTTCCCTTTGTCCCTTTAGCAGTGTTGGTTATGTTCATTGTGTTGTTCCTCTGTATTGTTAACAGTTGTTTCACCCTTATGTTAAAGGTGGGATTCTTTTAATATTTGGCCTAAAAAGCAAGGTGTGTAAATTGACTTTATTGATAATTGACAGAGTAGTTTGTAAAGAAGTAAAAGGCCTTTTTGTGTCTAGTTTTTTGTAGAGCACATCTCTGAATGCTAGATAATGAAATAAAACTGGTCAAGGATCCAAAAAATCTTGAATTTTTTTTTTTTTTTTTTTTTTTTTTTAGGTTTAGCTCTGCCTGACAGATTTGTGACTGGGTAGGCTTTCCTCATTTGTGTAAGAGGTTGGAGATGTACTTTAGCCCACTTATTTTACAAAGTATTTGCCTATGAGAATACAGTTAAAGAAACACTAGAAAACTTAGCCAAAACCCTTTGGTTTTTTCCATCTTGTGCTTGCTTCTGGGATGAAGAGAACTTAAGTGTAAAGATAGGTTATAGACTGAAGATTGTATCGAACTGTATATGCTGCCATCAAAAAGATGACCAATTTAAATTATAACACTGACAAGGCTCATGCTTTTGCTGACCGCAGCCCTCCAAGATAGATGAGCTCTAAACTTTTTGGTTCTTAGAACAATTTGGGAAAATGATGTCAACATTCTTCTTATAGGCTAACTATAACTTTGTATCTAAGGTATAAAGTTACCCTTAGCTATTTTTGTAGTGAAGAACATTTTTTACCACGAGTCAATTCCAAGCCAAGAAAATATAGAATATAATATGTATACATCAAAACCTAACTTAATGCCTGAGAGAAGGATTGTTCAATCCAGTGGAATTCCAGTATGGTACAAAGGAGAACTTGGTGGTTCTTGGCATTATTGCTAATAGAAATTACACTGGGATACACAGGAGAAAAGTGACAATTCAAATATTAATTTCCTCCAAATCAATTACTTCCTACAGTTTGCATGAGAAAATGCAGCCTGGCCCTGGGCATCACAGCTTGCTTAGTGTAGAACTTAAAAGCTACCCTATCTTTTGGAATGTATTAGAAAGCCAGTTATAGTTCTTTTTTCCCCAAGGTCCTCTTGTGAAAACTATATATGTTAACAAATAGGTAACACAAAATGTTCTGTCAATTTGAGCAATTCTAATTTTTTTTCCACAAACCTAAGCCATCTTAGGCAATTAAATCTGCTTTATTGAGTATGAAATAAATTCAAAAGCTTTATGTAAATTCCCAAAATATTCTGTGGCCTTTTACTGTTAGCCCTGCTGTAAGGAGGAAGTCAGTTGCCTTTTTAATGTATAGCTGCTAATCCAAGTCTTTGTCAGCAAATGGGTTGCTTCTTAAAACCAATGGTTCTATTGTCTTTCAGTGGGGTTAGTTATGCAAATAGGTAGTCATAACAACTTCTGTACAATAAAAACAAGCCAGTGGGGAAGAAACAATTTTATTTTTTAATTTCATGCTTCGAATTCATGTATGTACATTAAGTACTATATAAAACTTGTTTTTAGGATATCATCATTTGACTTGGACAATACTATCTCACCTCAATTTATTTGGAGAAACAATTTAGCTATTCTGCTTAAAAGTATAAAAAAAGCTGCCAAATTAGAAAATAGATTCCCCCCCGCATACACACACTTTACTTTTACTACTGGGATGGCTGTTTTAATTAGCATGTTTAAAGTAAGCCAAAAATGTTATCAAGGTATTATGCAAGAAATTACATCGTTTGCAATCAGTTGGTCCCCTGGGTTGCACCTGTTGACAAGAAAAAGGTATACACCGACATTGTACACTATACTCATAGGTTACACAAGTTGTTGAAAGCCAAAAGGAATCTTTAAGGTTGGAGGGACTGCTTAATAGTTAATCTTTGGGTTTAAGAAAAAAAAATAACCCCATACTGCATTTCACATCTCAAAAATAGCAAGTGTTTTAGCAGCTTAAAACTTTCAGTTATATAGAACTTCTTACACTACGATTTACTTTGAAATATAGTTTACAGCAAGATCAATTATAACATACATACACTGGCACTTCAGCACAAGGGCAAAATTTAAAAACGGGGGTTTGTTTGTTTTTTTTTGACCTTTAAAATTAGGCCATAGTATAAAAGAGTCCATGTCTTACATTCAGCAAATTCGTACTAAAATATTCTATTTTTGTAGGATAAATGCCAACAAAACTTTACATATGCTACAATTTTATTACATGTATTTACATGGCTCTTTCCTAGGTATGCAGAGCTTTCACATTATACAGCTCCCAACTTTAAAAAACCTTTGCAGGGATGATTTAAAGCCATATCACTGTCAGAATAGCTTGTGCAGTGCCATCATACAAAAGTGTATTTTGAAAGCTACTCTGAACACCAAATACTGTTTCTATAAAAAATGGTTTTGGTGCATTTGTTGGCAGACACCTATCCACTGCACATAACAGGGCCAATGGGGTATACTTGTTTCATTCTAAATAGCCCCAGTGCCCTTTCCACATTCACCACCACACAGTTCATTAAAATACAACCATTCTCTTAAAAAAAAAAAAAAATTCACATTTTCTTTAGGCAGTGCATCAGGTTGTTGTCATACTACTGGTTTAGGTATACTGATATGTGTCTCTAGGACAATAACGTCTCAAAGATTCAAATAGTTTTCAACTCCTGTATGTCTTTAACGATACTTATAATCAGATTTACCAGATCTTAACAAGTCAATCTGCTGATCCATGAAATGATAATCTTTAGTATTTTCTCTCAACAAGCAATATAAAAAGTTGATTCCTTTACCATTCCCCAAACCTAAACTTGAATGATTTCACTTGTATGGTTACTCAATTGAGAACACTAGTAAAGAGATCAAATACAATTATGCATAATTCAGTTATTTTAAACTGTACTGATTCTACCATCACAGTGCACATAAAACAATTAAGATGAAGTCTAATTATATTTTCTACGTTAATCAGTTTTACAAATTCCTTAGTGAATTTGGTCTGAAACAATTGCCAGTTATCCTTAAATATGACTAAGGGTTAAGTGTGTTAGTACTTTATCTCATTTTATACCTGTACTTTAAGTAAGGTTTTAAGTTGAAATGTCATTATTTCTTTATCAGAAGGATTAAAGGAAACAGGAACCCAGTGGCTTGGTGGTTTAGGAAGAACACTTGGTGATGGTGGCTCACTAAATTTGGCCCCGGCATAGTTCTGATTAGTTTGAGACTTAAAAAGTAAGGTGGGACTTGATAAGCTAGAGTTCCAGTTTTGATTGTTTGGAAAATTTTTGTTCTTCCCCCCATTTTGCATGGCCTGCCATGCAGCTGATGATGAATTATAAGTATGTCCTCTTTCCTTTTTCTTGTGAACAATCTTCATCTGGGAATTCTGATCCTTGGTCTTCTGTCTACTAAGCTGTTGTTGGTTCTTACTAACATTTCTAGTTTGAGGGGCTGGAATGTTATACCTCTCTCCACCACCCATCTTCAGCTTCTTTGTCACCTGTAAGTGAGTGGAAACAAAATACTGAGTGAAACTCCACAAAGTAGTACAAAACTTCAAAGGCCCCAATTTGTAACTCCAAATATCTTGGAGAAGACTCATATATGTGCTATTCAGCTTCTTTAGCTTCACTCTACTGTTCACAATTACATGTACAGCCTTTATTACCTTCCTAAGAAAAAAATTACCAACAAATCTAAGTAATCCTGTAAACAGCTTAGGACGTGCCCCTGTGCACGCTTAGTCATATCCAACCTTTTGCAATCCCATGGACCGCGGCCCACCAGGCTCCTCTGTCCATGGAATTCTCCAGCAAAGAACACTGGAGTGTGTTTCCATTTCCTCCACCAGGGGATCTTCCTGACCCGGGGATCTAACCCGGGTCTCGTGCATTGGCGGGTGGATTCTTTATCATGGAGTCACCTGGGAAGCTCTAGTTTAGAATGAATCCATCATAAAATGTCTGCCCCATTACAACCGTAAGTTTTTGATACCTTTCAGTCTGCTTTTCCGATTGCAGGATTTCCACTACCTGTCCTCTTCCTTGCTGCCACGCCCAGGATAATAGATGTTGCTTTCTGACAGATCCTTTCCTTTGTCTCAATACAGAAGTTTTCATGGGCCGATCTGCTGAATTCAGCCTAGGAGCTGAGGCCAACATCTGAGTCTCCTCAGCACACAAGTTTGAGAGAAGTCTTAGCTAGAAAAGCAACGATTTCTTCATTATTTCAATTAAAAAACAGAGAAAGTGATCGTTTATATTTACTCCAGAAAAAAATTTAAAGAATGGCTACTTACTGAACAAAAAGGCAGAAAATAATGTCTCACATGGATTTAGTGACCAAGATGTTGTCAAACCATGGAAACGTTAGCCTCTACAGTCATGCCAAGAAATGGGCTTAAAATTTGTTTCCTAAAGAGACCGTGTTTTTAAAATCCCACCAGAATTTCCCAATCTTTAGACACATCACGTATCTGTTTTAGCAGAGCCTCCTCTCCCAACATGTTTACGTCACGCAGCGTTTCCTTTGGTTATGAACTCTTGACTCCTCCCCGTTTTAAAATAAGTTTCACAAGCCATAACAGTCAGTTTCCCATCTTAAATATATGAAAACAATCACCATTCTAAACATTAAACATGCGAGATTCCACTTCATAGTCCAAGAAACCAAGTTACCACATAAGAAGCTCTTATCCAATGGGTGAGAGGCCCTTCCAGACTGTTTTAACAGCCCTAAAGAAATTAGTTCCCAGACCCTGAGTCATTCCCAAAACGAGCCCGGAAAGTTCGGGTCTTCCGCGACGGGGCTGGGCTTCCAAGTCGCTCCGCGTTCCTCGAGCCCGGCCCGGGAACCCGCTCCTCCGGGCCGCCCGCGCCCCCGCCAGCCTCGGATCTCGCCTCCTTCCCCCAACAATAGGGAGCGCCGCCGCCAACATGGCCGCACCCGTCGCGCCGCCGCCACTCACCGACTTCAAGCCCGGGACTGCGGCGGCGGCGGCTTCTGCTGGGCTTCGAAGCCCCCCTCCCCTTCCAGGGAGAGACGAGGCACGGAACGGGCGAAGCCCACGAGCACCGACGAGCTAGCTGCTGGCCACCTCAACGTCTCAACCGACCTCCTCCTCCTGTCTCGACCGACAAAATGGAGGCGGCGGCGAGCGCTGAAGCGGGGCCGAGAGGCGCGGCGGCCAATCAAACACGCTTTCGCGCGACCCGGCCAATGATACGCGGGCCACCGCCTGTTGCTGGGGCCCGACGGGGCCGAGGGAGGGGAGTTGGCTGTGGCCGAAGGTTTGAAATCTTCCCTGAGAGGAGCATGTCGGGAATAACCGCCGCGGTCCCGGTGGCCGGCCCTCCGCAGGGCCCCGGGAGACACTGTCCTCTCCCGGGAGGCGCCCGCGGCCAGCCTCGGTACCCAAGGACGCAGTCAGCGCCAGCCCCTCACGGCGACTCCGAGCCCCGCGCGCGCCGGGCTGCGGGGAAGGGAGGGACGTGAGCGGCTCGCCCGGGTCGCGGTTTACACCGGAGCCGCCGGGTTCGCGGTCCCGCGGCCCTGGGAACCCGGTGGTTCCCCGCCGTGGGGCGTCACTGAAGGGGGCGTTGAGTTCCCGAGTTAAGTTCACCTAGCCGTGTAACCAGTCTCTCAGGATGCGAGATACTCCACCAAGTTGCTTCCCGAGGCCGACCCTGACACTTGGACTGTGTTCCCCTGTCAAGGAAATTTACTTTGCAGCTCCGCCAGCTTGCGGTTCCCTCCCGTCCTCCCTGCCCGCAGCCTCGAACTTCCTGAGAAGTTGCCTCCTCTGTGAAGAGGCTTCCGACACGTGTGCCGATCAAGTTAATCAGTTCCTCTTTTGTCCTGAACTTGAGTCCCACCGTAGTGTAGCTACTTGTCCACCCAGTCACTCACGCACACACTCGTTTGAGCCCAGAGCACATTGTAAGTGCACGAGAAAAGTTTGAGAGAATGGGGCTGTCTCATTTCCCCCTTTCGGCTCCGTTTGTAAGTGAAAGGGGGAAGTAAAGAGTTCAGTTGATTGTGTCACCAAGGTGCCAGGAAGAGAAAAGGGACAACTTATTTGGAGTAAATGGATAAGCAACCCAAAGCTGGTGTTTTAAAGGAGAACACCAGTTTCTACGAGCATACATTTTTGTTACAAGATTTATGTATACTTTGTGTAAGTCCCACATGATTCGTTTTTTAATCTTGAGTTTTTCTGTTACCATCATTCCCCACCCCTATGTTCTTGTACCCATGGACCTTAAGTTTCTTAAGAAAACCATTTTAAAAGAGGAGTTTGTTAATCAAATTAATTTGGTGAAATGGGTAGAGTAGAAGAGATATTTCTGAGCATGGGACTTTCAGCTGCTAAACATTATAGTCAAATAAGATGTACATAATAAGGAACTGCTACCTCACTGAAAGTGTAATCTGTTTCCTAAAAATTTAAGCAACTGACTTAGACATGCAGCTAGATTACACCTAAGCGGTATTTAATGGATTCAAGACTTTGACTTTAAAAAAGACCATTGCAATATATTTTTTAATATAGTGGTTTGGGCTTCCCTGGGGGTTCAGTTGGTAAAGAATCCGCCTGCAATGCAGGAGACCTGGGTTCGATCCCTGGGTTGGGAAGGACCCCTGGAGAAGGAACAGGCTACCCACTCCAGAATTCTGGCCTGGAGAATTCCATGGACTCCATGGGGGCCCAAAGAGTAGGACAGGACTGAACGACTTTCACTTTTTGTAAAATGAACAGTCTTG